>NC_092402.1:12869112-13192423 GCF_030028105.1 Mobula birostris | reverse complement strand
ATAAGTTGTAGAATCAGTTCAGTGTTGAGATGAGTGAAGTTATCCCCTCTCTTCCTGAAACTAGTAATGTGGGACCTAAGGTTTCTGTACCTCCTTCCCAATGGTAGTAATGGGAAGAGAGCATGGCCTGGACAGTGGGGGCCATTGATGATGGATGCTGCATTCTTGTGGCAATGTTCTGTGCTCAACAGTGGGAAGCACAGAGTTTCTCAGTAACACAGAGGTTACTGGCTCATTTCAACTCTACAGTAATCATGCAATCCATTACTGGACACCACAAACTTAATTGCAACATTTTTAAAAATTTTAAATTGCTTTTTAAAAGTTTCTCCATTCTGATTTCCTGTGGACAACAGATCTTCCCTCTTTCTACCATCCTTTTTGAAGACCTTCAGCATGTTTCCAGGAATATCAACTCTGCCGTCACCATTTGTAGTCTGTCTTGCTATGCTCTGGCTACAGTATAATGCACTAATAATAATAGAGCCATGCCCGCGGAGGTTTAGAACTGCCACCGTGTCGCAATGCAGCCCTTTCTTGAAAAAAGTACAACCTACTCTGCACATCTCAGGCCATTCAGCAATTGTGTTGGGAACAGTCTTGCAAAAACCACACTCTTCCACAAAACTGACACTGCCTTCTTTTCTGAATCAGTATACATCTGTTCAACACTCAGAACAGTACTACCTCAATACAACATTCTATGTTGAGCCTTTTGATTTTCACCTTATTTACGAACACATCACATCTGTTATACAAAAAAAATGCCTCACTTGCTCTTTCACACAGTTACGAACAATTTTTCTGATCTAAATCATTAAGGTTCGTATACATAGTTATAGAGTCACAGACCACTACAGCAAAGAAACAGGTCTTTCAGCCCATCTAGTCTGTACCAAACTGATAGTCTGAATAGTCCCATCGACCCAAGCTGGACCATAGCAAATTTTCCCGAAGTGTGTAGGGTCCATTAAAGTATGGGTGTTGGGGGGGGGGATTAATGGGAATGTGGCGAGGATAAAATGGATTAGGGTAAACATAGTTGCTTGATGGCTGATGTGGACTTGGTGGACAGAAGGGTCTGTTCCCATGCTGCAACCTTTCACACCTCCATAACCATAAATCACACAAAAACTGTGTGCTATCAGAGAATGCTTGAGTGAACATTGCCTCATGCTTGCAACATCTCATTGTTCAGGACTTTTCCAAAAGGAACCTTGTCCTAAAACAATGAACAAATTACATTTACATTTTAATCTCTAGTTTTTCTCATTTAAAAGCTACTGCCTTATAATTTTATGTTTATTTTGATGTACATTTTTTTAAATTACTGAATTTAATCTGACTCAAAACTGAATGTTAAGTGATTCTGGAAAGGATACTATAGTTTTGATGTGGCAAAGCCCCCAGCTTTAAAGCCAATACAGTGAAATACACACAGCGGCCAATTTATTGGGTACCTCCTCTACCTAATGTTGGGTTGTAGGGAGGAGATACGTCTCTACTAAAGGAGGTGTAAGGCACTCCTTCCCTCTGCTAGCCTACAGGTCAAGGTGTAGCACCCAATCCACCCCCGATCAGGGTGACGTGAAGCCGTGGGAGCAGGTGGTGGATGGTCGTACGAGCAGCCGGTGCAGATCACAAGTCCTGGTTATGTGACCACTTACACCAGGCAGACAATCTCTGAAGAGTATTGATGATGGCTGGGGTCACCCATCTTGTAAAGACACTGCCCAGAAGAAGGCAATGGCAAACCACTTCTGTAGAAAAATTTGCGAAGAACAATCATGGCTATGGAAAGACCAGGATCGCCCACATCACACGACACGGCACATCATGATGTTGAATATGATGATGATGAGCAACACACATCAAAATTGCTGGTGAACGCAGCAGGCCAGGCAGCATCTCTAGGAGGAGGTACAGTCGACGTTTCAGGCCGAGACCCTTCGTCAGGACTAACTGAAAGAAGGGTCTCAGCCTGAAACGTCGACTGTACCTCCTCCCAGCGATGCTGCCTGGCCTGCTGCGTTCACCAGCAACTTTAATGTGTGTTGCTTGAATTTCCAGCATCTGCAGAATTCCTCATGATCATGATGATGATACTACTTATGTAGAATTTTTTAAAATTACTGCATTTAATCTGACTCAAAACTGAATGCTAAGTGATTCTATAAAGGATGCCATAATTCTGTTGTGGCAAAACCCAGCTTTAAAGCCAATACAGCGAAACACACACAATGGTCCCTTTATTAGGTACCTCCTGTACCCAATAACGTGGCCACTGAGTGCATGTCATTGGCATTCTGCTGCTGCAGACCATTCACTTCAAGGTTCGACGTGTTGTGCATTCAGAGATGTTCTTCTGCACAACACTGTTGTAACACGTGGTTACTTGAGTTACTGTCGGTTTCCTGTCAGTTTGAACCAGTCTGGCCATTCTCCTCTGACTTCTCTCATTAACAAGGCATTTTCACCCACAGAACTGCTGCTCACTGGATGTTTTTTGTTTTTCGCACCATTCTCTGTAAACTCTAGGGACCGTTATGTGTGAAAATCCCAGGATATCAGCAGTTTATGAGACACTCAAACCACCCCGTCTGGCACCAACAATCATTCCACAGTTAACGTCACTTAGATCACATTTCTTCCCCATTCTGATGTTTAGTCTGAACAACTGAATCTCTTGACCATGTCTGCATGTTTTTATGCATTGAGTTGCTGCCACATGATCAGGTAATTCAATATATACATTAACTCATATGTACCTCATAAAGTGGCAACTGAGTGCAATTTAGCTTCAAGTTGTCTGAATAATTGGGCATACCATCATTCAAATGCAACCTAATCAGGCCAACTAACACCATAAGCAGGAATTCACGCAATTTCAGTACAAAAAGTTAGAGGAAGTTTACATCATAAACGTTAAGTTTGGAAATATACATTGCAAAACTGACACAACAGGAATAAGGTATTGCACTCATGCAAAATCACCATATTACATTTATCGATACACCAGAGTTTCCAATGATTTTAGCTACACCCACGCAATCTGAAAAGTTCTCTCCCTTTTCAAATAGTAGTTCAAGATTCAAGATTGAAGATTGTTTAATGTAATTTCCAGTACACAAGTGTAAAGGAGAATGAAATAATTGTTCCTTCTGATCTGATGCAGCAATAAAGAACGCAATAATAAAAAAACCACAATAAATATGCAGTACTGTGCAAAAGTCTTACACACATCTATATAGTATGTGGTGCTCCCGGTGTGGCTTCCTGTATATTGGTGACATAGATTGGGAGACCGCTTCGCCATGCACCAACGCTTCATCTGCCACAAAAAGTGGGATCACCCAGTAGCCACCTATTTTAATTCTATTTCCCATTCCCATTCCGACAAATCAGTCCATGGCCTCCTCTACTGTCGCGATGAGGCCACACTCAGGTTGTAAGAACAACACCTTATATTCCATCTGGGCAGCCCCCAACCTGATGGCACAGACATTGATTTCTCAAACTTTCAGTTATTGCCCTCCTTCCCCCCACCTTCACCGTTCCCCATTCCTATTTCCCTCTCTCACCTCATCTCCTTACCTACCCATCACCTCCTTCGTGTGCTCCTCCCCTTCCCTACAAATTCTATAAGTTTGCTGACAATGCAACCACTGTTGGTAGAATCTCAGGTGGTGACGAGAGAGCCTACAGGAGTGAGATATGCCAACTAGTGGAGTGGTGTCGCAGCAACAACCTGGCATTCAATGTCAGTAAGACAAAAGAGCTGATTGAGGACTTCAGGAAGGGTAAGACGAAGGAACACATACCAATCCTCACAGGGGGATCAGAAGTGGAGAGAATGAGCAGCTTCAAATTCCTGGGTGTCAAGATCTCTGAGGATCTAACCTGGTCCCAACAGATTGATGCAGTAATAAAGAAGGCAAGACAGCGGCTATACTTCAGTAGGAGTTTGAAGGGATTTGGTATGTCAACAAATACACTCAAAAACTGCTATAAATGTACCACAGACAGCATTCTGACAGGCTGCATCACTGTCTGGGGTATGGAGGGGCTACTGCACAGGACTGAAAGAAGCTGCAGAGAGTTGTAAATTTAGTCAGCTCCATCTTGGGTACTAGCCTACAAAGTACCCAGGACATCTTTAGGGAGTGGTGTCTCAGAAAGGTAGCATCCATTATTAAGGGCCTCCAGCACCCAGGGCATGCGCTTTTCTCACTGTTACCATCAGGTAGGAGGTACACACTGAAGGCACACACTCAGCGATTCAGGAACAGCTTCTTCCCCTCTACCATCCGATTCCTAAATGGACATTGAACCCATGAACACTACCTCACTTTTTTAATACATGTTATTTCTGTTTTTTAGCATGATTTTTAATCTATTCAATTGATTTGCTCATTAATTTATTATTATTTTTTTCGTCTAGATTATGTATTGCATTGAACTGCTGCTGCTAAGTTAACAAATTTCACGTCACATGCCGGTGATAGTAAACCTGATTCTGATTCCTTTCTTCTATGGCCTTCTGTCCTCTCCTATCGGACTGCCCCTTCTCCAGTCCTTTATCTCTTTCATCAATCAACTTCTCAGCTCTTTATTTCATCCTCTCCTGCTCTCCCAATCTGACCTATCACCTACCACTTTGTACTTCTTCCTCCACTCCCCCCACCTTCTTGCTCTAACTTCTCATCTTTTTTTCCAGTCCTGATGAAGAGTCTTGGCCTGAAACGCCAAGTGTTTACTCTTTTCCATAGATGCTGCCTGGCCGGCTGAGTTCCTCCAGCGTTTTGTGTGTGTCGGTTGGTTATATAGTTAGGGTGCCTAAGACAGTACTGTATTTGTCAACGTGGAGCGGAGAACAAGTTTGTAAATCTGGCGGGAGCAAATGATGTTGGGAATGGAGCACCGTGGGAGGGGTGTGGGGCACGTGGCAGAGAAGGAGTGCCAGGGCAGGGGGTGGCACAGGTGCAGACACACACAGGCCTGAGACACCAGGCAAGGTTATTTGATTCCAGAAAATTAGTTTATTGATCATTACAGAATGTCTCTCTGGTGCTTTCCACTCCCTCCCCTCTCCCTTTCCCTTTTCCCAACCATGATTCCCCTCTCCCTGCCCCCCTTCCCACTCTCAGTCCACAACAGAGATCCATATCAGAATTAGGATTATCATCACTTACATCTGTCATGGAATTTGTTTTTTTTTGAAGCAGCAGTGCAGTGCAATACGTAAAATTACTACAGTACTGTGCAAAAGTCTTAGGCACCCTAGCTATATATATGTGCCTAAGACTTTTTCACAGTGATGTAAATATACAAGATAAGTTATATACATAAACTGATTGTATATCCATAAAGTAATGCTAGGCACAGGAATGTCTCCATAAGGTGACTGACAGGAAATGATAAAGTAGTGGTGGTGGGGGGCGTGAAGCGGTGGGTAAGTGGGTGGAGATGTTGATCAGGAAAGTAACCATTTTTGAGTCTGGTGGTCCTGGCTCCATAGCCCCCTCCCTGATGGGAGTGGGACAAACAAACAGTTTGGCACAGATTAAATGGGCCAAAGGGACCTGCTTCTGTGCTGTAGCAGTCTTATGACAATTCCCACTACAGATTGTGAATAAGTCATTACCTGTTTTTGGAAATTGCAAGAAAGTATGAAGATGTGAATCCAGAAAGTAAGATAGTAGAATAAGTAGTTTAAAGCAAACTTAAGTATAAGGTCCACATTATTTAAGCGATTGCTGTATTGCTTTTACTTAATTAGTGAGAAATAATGATTGCAATTTCTTAAGCAATCACACACATATGATCAAATAAGTTCCTCAAGATAATTCTTCATTAAACTGCCAGTGGGTGAACTCAACAATGCTCATAACCAAGCACAGACTGATCAACTAGATAAATTCACAAGAGATTCTGCAGATGCCACTTTCAAAAACAAATATTTTGAAAAAGGACTTGGAAATAATCGTAAGGCTCACAATTTCATAGCCCCTTGGTCTATTCCTTCATGGACTCTAATCACTGGAGATTTATCTATACAAGGTCATTCTAGTCTCTTGTTTTCACTCCGCTGCCTAAGCCATCATGCTCACTTCCTCCCTGAGTCCACTCCTCCTTCCCTTTCTCCTATGGTCTACTCTCCTCTCCTATCAGATACCTTCTTCTCCAGCCTTTCCTACCCACCTGACTTTACATATCACCTTCTAACTATCCTCCCTCCCCTCCCCCCACCTTTTTATTCTGGCATCTTCCCCCTTCCTTTACACCAAACATTGACTATCTGTTCATTTTCATGGATGCTGCCTGACCTGCTGAGTTCTTCCAGTATTTTGTGTGTGTTGCTTTGGATTTCCAGCATCCGCAGACTTTCTTGTGTTTATGCTTATATCATTTTGTGGCAAGGTTCTACAATTACGTGTCTCTCCAAAAAGGGAATCATAATGGATATCTAAGAAGTGCTTAGAAGTAAAAGTGATTTTCCTGGTTTTTGTTTGGTCAATTGCTGCATATTTCCCAACTTTTCTCCACTCGGAGGGCCGTGAGAATGTGGAACGAGCTGCCAGTGCAAGTGGTACGTGCGAGCTCGGTTTCAACGTTTAAGAGAAGTTTGGATAGGTACATGGATGGTAGGAGTATGGAGGGCTATGGTCCGGGTGCAAGTCGATGGGAGTATGCAGTTTAAATGGTTCGGCATGGACTAGATGGACCAAGGGGTCTGTTTCTGCTGTTTTCTCCATTAGCAGAACAGTTAGAAGTTCAAAGCACAAGAAGATGTTAACAATTTTCAGGATTATCCTACTTAAATTATGATAAAAGGGTGATCGATACCAAGTAACAATCACTGCCTCAGCAACCTAATCTGGCAAATACATGAAAATTTCTACAAACATACTTAAATGTTAGCCATGGTCATTGGCACTATGAGACCATGGCCATTGAGATCCCATGCTCTCTTCTCACTGTTGCTACTGGACAGGAGGTGCAGGAGCCTGAGGTTGCACACCACCAAGTTCAGGAACAGTTATTACCCTACAACTATCAGGCTCCTGAACTGGTGGAGATAACTTTACTCACCTCAACCCTGAACTGATTCCACAACCTATGGACTCACTTTCAAGGACTCTTCATCTCATGTTCCCAATATTATTTATTTACCTTTTTTTTGCACAATTTGTCTTCTGCGCACTGGTTGTTTATCATTTTTTTGTGTATAGCTTTTCATTGATTTTGTTGTACAGGTTTCCCCCGCCATCCGAAGGTACAGCGTTCCTATGAAACGGTTCATAAGCCGAAATGTCGTAAAGCGAAGAAGCAATTACCATTTATTTATATGGGAAAATTTTGTGAGCGTTCGCAGACCCAAAAATAACCTACCAAATTATGCCAAATAACACATAAAACCTAAAATAACAGTAACATATAGTAAAAGCAGGAATGATTATGATAAATACACAGTCTATATAAAGTAGAAATACTTTTCCACAATCATTACTGAACTGTTCTCCGGAGCGAAAATCCCACGCAAGCGCCGTCAGCAGAAAATCTCACGCAAGCGCTGTTGGCAAAAACATTCTCTCCAGTAACCTTTAAGCTATGAAGCTGCCAAATCTACCAAATAACATGTAAAAATACACAGCCTATATAAAGTAGAAATAATGTATGTACAGTGTAGTATCACTTACAGGAATCGGGAAAATAGCTTGCCGAGCACACTGATGATGGTGTGTTAGACTGAGTTGTTGGAGTTTGGGTGGTGCAGTGGCCCCCACCCTCCAGGCCGCTGAGCGATACATTGCCGCGAAGCATGCAGGAATGCAGCGGTAGCCGGGAGGTACACAGCACATCTTTAAGAAAAAGGCTGAAATAAACAAGCTAATTAATTAGGTGCCGCCCAACATGTAATTAATTAGTGTATTTATTTCAGCTTTTTTCTTAAAGATGTGCTGTGTGCCTCCCCGCTACCGTTGCATTCTCCACGAATCGGTATCCGTCCGTGGCCTGGGGGTTGGGGTGGTGGGACACTGGGGTGCCATCTCGTCGTCTGTTTCCATTAGAGCAGGCAGCTCATCTTCTTCTATCTCTGCCCGCCTCGATGTCGAAGGTCGAGGTTCACCATCTGCTGTGGCTGATGTGGAAGGCTTGCTTGACTGCTGAGCCTCACGCATTTTTCTATCACACAGTTCTTTAATAAGGACTCAAACCATCCTGCAAATATCTCCTAAACCGATGTACCCTTTCAAAATTAAAGTCGTACTTTATCATTACTCATTCGGTTTTGATTGTTATCCTTTTTTCTTCCAATTGTATCAGCTCTTCATCTGTCAGTTCTTGGTGATGGGATGCCAAAACCTCTTCAACATCATGTTCGTCAGCTTCCACAAGCCAAACTCGCGTTGTCCTTACTTCGTTCACCACGATCAAAACGCTTAATTATGTCTAGTTTTACCATAAGTGTAACACCCTTACGAGCTCTTTTAGGCTTTTCCGATACCATAGAACTCATCTTGCAAACGGCTGCTCACAGGCACATGTTAAAGCAAAGCAGTTCCAAATCTGGGGGAGAGCGGCTGCTCGGGGTGCACGCTGCCTTTTATCGCGCGCTGAATTTCTTTTCCTAACAGTGAAAGCACCTTCTGAAAGCGAAAATAGGGTAACGTAACAGTGAGGTCTCGTAAAGCGAACGTTCGAAAAGCAGGGGACACCTGTATTTCTTTGTTCTACTGTGAATGACTGCAAGATAATGAATCTGAGGACTGTACACGATGACATATATGTACTCCGTACTTTGAACTTTGCCTCAGCAGCCTAATCTGGCAAACACACAAAAAGCTCTCCAGACATACTTAAATATTAACAATGATCATTGACAATATTCATGCCATTGATTCAGAAGTATCTGAGACCCTCTCCAGATAAATAAGCATAAAGTCTGAGTAGATATTTCAGTGCTCTACTCAAGGAGCTTTGTACAATGACAAGTGCCTCCTTCAGATGATATTCTAAACTACAATCCTATCTGACATCTCCAATGAATAGAAAGACACTAAAATGATACTTAGAAGAAGAGCAGATGTATTGGCCAATCCTTCCATCAATGTCACAACTGATCATCAGTTGGTAACAGTGAGGTCCTGGCATGCATTAGCAGCTATATTTCTTACACGACAAAACTATGCCTCAAAAGTATGTTTTTGACTAAACCACTTCAGGATATCCTATGATTAAGGGAAGTACATTTTTTTCTTTATAGACATGGGAAAACCATCTAGTCATAATTGAACTAAACAAGCTTTCAATGTCCAGGTACCATGTACCTTACAGGAACAGAACCTGATTCTTAATTACCATGAATACTCTGAATCTGCAGTCTTCACCACCCTCCTCTTTGTAAAAACAAAACACGCTCTGATCCTCTCTACCCTTGCAGCCTCAATGTTCAAAGCAAATTTATTATCAAAGTACCACGTACAACCCACCAACACACCCGAGGGCAGCCCAGAAAAGTTGCCACACATTCCAGCGCCAACACAGCATGCCCACTAATGCTTGGCAGAACAACACAGAACACAATAAGCAACAAAACAACAGCAAAAGAAGCCCCGTTCCTCCCTCCCATCCCCGCATATACACAGTCCTTTAACTCCAGGACAGGCCTTCGCCAAGTGGTACAGTCAGCAGCAACCTCCTCCAGGTCCTCGGGTCTGATCTTGCACTTCATTAAAGCATTCTTCATCTGATCCTTATAGTGCTTTTTCGGCCTTCCAGCTGAGTGTCGACCATGATGTAGCTGGCCGTATATCATTCTGCGGGGTAGCTGACATGGGGGCATCCTTATCACGTGCCCCAGCCACTGCAGCTGACGCTGGGTGATCATGGCCTCAATACTCCTGCAGTTGGTCTTTACAAGTATTTCAGTGTGAGGCACCCGCTCACGCCAGGTAATTCCCAGGATGTGCTGGAGGCAGCTTATGTGGAAGCACTCCAAGGACTTGATGTGACGGCTGTAGGTTACCCAAGCTTCACAGCTGTAAAGGAAGGTGGTGACACAGACCGCTTGATATACGGCGACCTTTGTGGAGGGACAAAGGCTCCTGTTCTGAAAGACTCTATGCTGAAGTCTCCCAAAGGCAGCTGACGCCCATTTAATGCGGCTCTGGATGTCATTGTCAATGCGGCTATCCTCAGGGAGAATGCTCCCCAGATATTTGAAAGATCTGTGTGTGGGTGGGAGTATTTGCTCACAGGGTGTGTGTGAAGCATCTAGTGCAGTAGTGAACAATGCCTGATCTCATAACCATAACCCTAAGCTGAGAAACATTTATAGTAGCAACAGAACCATAAGAAAATTCTGCTAAACCATTTTAAACTCTATTTTAGGTTCACAAACGCACAATTTAGCCTTCTTCACTCAGGGTAGTAAATTCCAAGGGGAAAGAGATCCTCAGTCCCTAAGGGCTGTGAGAGTACAATCAAGATCAGTCACAGTTGCAATTAATCAATTTCTGAATATCAATGAATGATATGTGAGGACAGAGCTGTAAAAAGCTGAATTGAAATGACAGAGAAAGTTGGAGGCAACACACACAAAATGCTGGAGGAACTCAGCAGGCCAGGCAGCATCTCTGGAAAGAAGTACAGTCGACATTTCAGGCCAAAACCCTTCGGCAGGACTGGAGCAAAAAAGCTAAGGAGTAGAGTTAGAAGGTGGGGGGGGAGGGGAAGCAGAGAGAGAACCACCAGGTGATAGGTGAAACCTAGAGGGGGAGGGATTAAGTAAAGAGCTGAGAGGTTGACTGGTGAAAGAGACAGAAGGCTATGGAAGAAAGAAAAAGGGGGAGGTGATGCATGGGCAAGGAAATATGGTGAGAGAGGGAAAAGGGGATGAGAAATGGTGAAGGAGAGGGGTGTGGAGGCATTACCAGAAGTTCAAGAAATCAGTGTTCATGCCATCAGGTTGGAGGCTACCCAAACAGAATATAAGGTGTTGTTCCTCCAACCTAAGTGAGGCCTCATCACGACAGTGGAGGAGGTCATGGATGGACATATTGGTATGGGAATGGGAAGTGGAATTAAAATGAGTGGCCACCGGGAGATCCCGCTTGTTCTGTCGGACGGAGCATAGATGCTCGGTTGCTTGGATTTCCAGCATCTGCAGATTTTCTCTTATTTAAGAGAGTTGGGGGAGCTAAATGGCCTAATTCTGCTCTTAATTGGTATGCTTTTTTGTTTATTTAGAGATATAGCGCAGAACAGGCCCTTCCAGCCCTCCTAATTCAACTGTAAAAGTCTTCCTTCATGGTAATGTCACTAAACTCTACAACCGATTATTTAAATCAGAGATGCTTTAAAGTCTATCACAGATGCAAATATTTTTGAGTAACACACACAAGATGCTGGAGAAACTCAACAGGTCAGGCAGCATCTATGGAAATGCCGACTCTTTATTCCTTTCCACCGCTGCTGCCTGACCTGCTGAGTTCCTGATGAAAGGTCTCGGGCAGAAACGTTGATTCTTTATTCCTCTCCATTGATGCTGCCTGACCTGTTGAGTTCTTCCAGTATTTTATGTGTGTGTTACTCTGTATTTTCAACATCTGCAGAATCTCTTGTGTTTTAAATATTTTTGAACCGATGTTTGGATCATTTCTGAAGCTTAAAAGTGTAGGCGTGAATATTCAAACAGGAACAAAGAAATGTGCCTTTTATTACTCTCCTTGACCAATTTATGCCACAGCCACAAAGACATCAGTGATTAATTATTTACCTACGTCAAGTGCATAAGGGAAAATAGGCCATGAACATCACTACCCAGGCTAAGGTTGTCAGCTTCTGCCTCAATTCCTATTTTCAGACTTTAATTATTCCGAATGACCTACTTCTGAAAACTCAAAACTAGGCTTACTTACTTTAAAATATACATTATATAAAGGCTGGCAATTAAAAAGATCAACTTTCTACTGCAGAGGACAGATGGTTCCCGCCACACTGTGTGGCAGAGGACCTGGGGAGGGAAGAGGAGGAAAACTCTGAGCTCAAACCTCCGCTGCCTTGCAGCTATGGGAAAGGCTTCGGGAGTAAACCCCAAAGAAAAATCTGAAGTTGGAATCCCTAAGGCAATCCTACGTTGAGTTCAACGCTGAATGGCAACTCCTGCGACAGCAGTGCCAATCTGTATTGGTCTCTGTCGTTCCTTTGGATTCATCAGCTGCATGGAAAGGGGGAGCTTGCTAAATGGGCAACAGTTTACTCTCCAGGCTTGTACTGCCCAGACTTGTGTATCAACTTGAACAGTTAGGAAACAACATTGATGGTTGACCTCGACTAATGGAGGGCCATTGCTCACACAGAGGCAATCCAAACAAATACTCAGAGATTCAGGCTTTATCTGCCCACATTAACTAGCTTGATGTTTCATAATTCCACAGCCAGGAAACAATTCTGCATTACTTTAACTACTTTCACTTATACTAGCAGTTTATGTAATTAGCCCATATTGGCTTTCACCTTCTACATCAGGTGTATTGCTTCTGTCAACTACCCAATGTAACACCAGCACCAGCCTACCCACCATCAAGGACATACACTCACTGGCCACTTTATTAGGTACCACCTTTGTGGTCTTCGACTGCTATAGCCCAACCACTTTAAAATTCAATGTGTTCTTCTGCACACCACTGTTGTAATGCATGGTTATCTGAGTTAGCGTCGACTTCCCATCAGCTCAAAGTTCAAAGTAAATTTATCATCAAAGTACAGATATATCACTATATACAACCCTGAGATTCATTTTCTTGTGGGCATTCACAGTAAATACAAGAAACACAACAGAATCAAAGGAAGACCACACCCAACAGAATGGGCAAACAACCAGTGTGCTAAGGACAACAAACTGTGCAAATACAAAAAGAACAATAATAATAATCCAACACATTACAGGATCCTGCAGCGGTTTAACTCAATCTGATTACTTACTCAAGCACACGAAGCTGGGCGGCAGTGTTAGCTGTGAGGAGGATGCTAAGAGGATGCAGGGTGACTTGGATAGGTTAGGTGAGTGGGCAAATTCATGGCAGATGCAATTTAATGTGGATAAATGTGAAGTTATCCACTTTGGTGGCAAAAACAGGAAAACAGATTATTATCTGAATGGTGGCCGATTAGGAAAAGGGGAGGTGCAACGAGACCTGGGTGTCATTATACACCAGTCATTGAAAGTGGGCATGCAGGTACAGCAGGCGGTGAAAAAGGCGAATGGTATGCTGGCATTTATAGTGAGAGGATTCGAGTACAGGAGCAGGGAGGTACTACTGCAGTTGTACAAGGCCTTGGTGAGACCACACCTGGAGTATTGTGTGCAGTTTTGGTCCCCTAATCTGAGGAAAGACATCCTTGCCATAGAGGGAGTACAAAGAAGGTTCACCAGATTGATTCCTGGGATGGCAGGACTTTTATATGATGAAAGACTGGATGAACTAGGCTTATACTCGTTGGAATTTAGAAGATTGAGGGAGCATCTTATTGAAACGTATAAAATCTTAAAGGGATTAGACAGGCTAGATGCAGGAAGATTGTTCCCGATGTTGGGGAAGTCTAGAACGAGGGGTCACAGTTTGAGGATAAAGAGGAAGCCTTTTAGGACTGAGATTAGGAAAAGCTTCTTCACACAGAGAGTGGTGAATCTGTGGAATTCTCTGCCACAGGAAACAGTCGGCTATATTTAAGAGGGAGTTAGATATGGCTCTTGTGGCTAAAGAGATCAGGGGGTATGGAGGGAAGGCTGGTACAGGGTTCTGAGTTGGATGATCAGCCATGATCATACTGAACGGCGGTGCAGGCTGAAAGGGCCGAATGGCCTACTCCTGCACCTATTTTCTATGTTTCTATGTTTCTAATCAAGTGGCAAACATCATTCACCAAAATCTTGCTTTAAAATACAAACTCATAAAAGACACCATACCTTATTATAAACACAAGCCTGATCCAGTTTTAGAGTCAGAGTCCTACAAATTACATTACAACCAATAGATAGGAGAATCCATAATAACTGTCCGGATACAATAAAACAGGATAAACAAGTAAGAACTTGTTTAATAGATATAACCATTCCAAACACACACAACATACAGAAATCAATAAGTGAAAAACATCAGAAACATCCTGAATTAAAAGAGGAAATTGAAAGATTTTGGAACATGAACAGAGTACGTATACATTGTCCCAATAATAATTTCGACAGCTGGTGTCATCTCAAAGTCACTACACAATAGCATTAAACAATTAGGCCTACACAGCAATATCTATATAAATCTTCAAAAAGCCACAATACTAAACACCACCAGAATAGTCCAAAAGTTCCCAGCAATTGAGAATTGAGTGTGCTTGGCTATGCCTGTACCTCAGGTTTTACCAGCTTGACTGAGAAAAAATAAGATACAACAATAATAATAATGTAGCGGTTACGTGAAAAACCAAAACCACGGAGAGACTGAGTGAGGGATTCAACACTGTGTGACGCGCTTCCAAGTAACTGAGTTCCAAGTCGAAAAAAGTACGTTTGATCTTTTACTACGAAACCAGTAAAGACAACCAACAAAGACGAATGATCAAAAATAGCAATAAAAACTAACGAAACTAGTGTAGCAATAGTGAAATTAGTGCAATTAACAGTCAATAAAAAATATCCATTCCGACTGTCTCTCTCTGACGAAACTAATGGTACAAAGAGTGAATATGTGACTATATTCCTTTACTTCTACCACACCCAACCCATGTGACAAATTACCGTAACCCATAATAAAAATGCACAACACTAATACAATACAGACAGAAAATAGATACGTGGTTCCTACAAATAATATCCATCACAGATGCTGCCTGGCCCCCCTGCTTTCCTCCAGCAGATCATTTCTTACTCCAGATTCTAGTCTGAAGTTTCTTGTGTGTCCATTTCTACAAGACAACTTGTCATTTCCACCTTAATCTCCCAGTCCTGCCCAGAGCTGTCGCTAATGAAGCACAATTTTCCAGTTAAGGGTCCCTCTCGTGACAGTGAGCATCTTTTAAGCATGGCCTATCAGGAAATAAAATCTCAGAACAAGAGTTAAGGAAAGAAAGGTGAAAAAAGTGAAAGGGTTACCCACCCCAAGCAACGTCATGAACTTCCTTATGAAGAGTGACACACTGGTATTTCTGGAAGCTTGAAAATGGGGCTTCAGCATATCCTTTCAAAATGTGAAATGTATGTAATGTAGGAAATCTTCAGAAGGGTAGAATAAAAAGGAAGATCAAATAAATTAGCAAAAACTACAATAATTATTTGGCAAAAAAATCTATTTGAATTGGCTAACTTGTTCCAATTCAACTAATATATTGCTCAGTAATAAGAAAACAGTATCAATCTGAATTTTTGCCACAGTTCTATCAACAGCCCAGTTGAACCTGATTCTATTTAAACAATGTCCTTCAAAAGATAATTGGCAGGTCATCTTTTTTGAACTACGCTCCCAAACTGTGGAACTCAATACTCAAGACTATAAGGAATGCAGACTCAGTTGACACTTTTAAATGCCAGCTCAAAAGCTACTTCTTTAATCTTGCTTTTCACTAACATCTTTTTGTCTTTTATTTTCATGTTTGCACTTTATCCCACTGTAAAGCAATTTGAACTACTTCGTTTGTATGAAAAATGCTTTATAAATAAGTTGTTATTATTATTGTTGTGTTAATGATGATAGGCTGAGTTGCTTCTGTATCTGAAAGCTCTATTATCTTTCAAAGCAGCACTGTAATTTTCCTAGAGCACACATCGGTACAAACACCATGAACATCCTGTACCCAAGCGGGTTGGCATGGAAATGTATTTAGGTCCAAATTTTGAGTCCTTTGAAATGGCTTGTTTGCTTTCTAAAAAAAGCAATGAAGATAGTTTATTGCATTAAGAACTGTGTATCTCCTAAAACATGTAACATTCAATATTACCACTCACCCTCCCTCAAATTCTCACACATTTTAGATGGCTTGTGCTGCCTTAAAGATTCAAAGATTCAAGATTCAAAAAACTTTATTGTCATTCTAACCATACATCAGCTCTGCAGGGCAGAATGAGACAGCGTTTCTCAGGGACAGTGCAATCATAACATAACAAACGCAACACTAAATAATAAACATAACAATAAATAGTAAAACACAACAGCCACATGTCAGTTAAAATCAGTTATCTAAGTGTCCAGTGTAAGTTAGAAGTGTCCAAAGCAGAGTCAGGTAGAGCAGCTATTTAGCAGTCTGACTGCCTGTAGGAGGAAGCTGTTTAGTAGCCTTGTGGTTTTAGTTTTGATGCTCCTGTAACGTTTGCCTGATGGCAGAAGAACAAACAGTTCATGAAGAGGGTGTGAGGGGTCTTTAATGATGTACCGTGTCTTCTGGAGGCATCGACTCTGAAAGAGGTCTTGGACAGAAGGTATGGAGACACTAATAAACTTCTCTGCTCCCCTAACCACCCTCTGCAAGGCTTTTTTGTCGACAGCATTGCAGCTGGAGTACCACGTTGTGATGCAAAAGGTCAGCACACTCTCAACCACGCCTCTGTAGAATGCAGTTAAGATGTTAGTGGGGAGTGATGCTTGTTTAAGCTTCCTCAGAAAGTGCAATCTCTGCTGGGCCCGTTTCACAATCCCAGTGGTGTTCCTGGACCAGGTGAGATTGTCCGAGATCTGCACCCCAAGGAACTTGATGTTTTCCACTCTCTCCACTGTGGAGCCGCTGATGCTGAGGGGTGTGTGCTCAGGTTGAGACCGTCTAAAATCGACGATCATCTCCTTGGTTTTGGTGACATTAAGCATCAAGTTGTTATCCCTGCACCAGCTCTCTAGGTGTTTGACCTCCTCCCTGTACATTGTTTCATCATTTTTGCTGATGAGCCCCACCACTGTGGCAACAACAAATGAAAGTTGTTATAGCCAGGGGGTGGTAATGGGGATAAGCTCCTGCTACTTATTAAATGCTCCTAATGGTGTACAACTCAAATAGGCTCTGACAATCAAGTCCACTTTCTGGCCTTCACTTGTGGCTCAGCTACTAAGCCCAGCAAAACCATATGTAATGATGAGAGAATGAGGCAAAGGCGGGTTACTGGCATCTTAAAACCAGTCACTTAAAATAAGGCAGATAGGGCTCATCAGCCGTGGTTGGCAACTCATCTAGAAGAGAAACTCTGTTCTCAAACCTGCGCTGGCTTCTGCGTTAGCTTCCGCTTACGGGGAAGGTTTCGTCAGTAAACCCCGAGGGAAAAATCTAGAGCTGGAGTTCCAAAGGCAGTCCTACGTTGTTCAATGCTGACTGACAATTCCTGCGACGCTGCTGGCGCTAAACTGTATCAGTCTCTGCCATTCCTTTGGGTTCATCAGAAGCGTGGAGGGGGGAGCCTGCTACATGGGCAACAGCTTGCTCTCCATACTGTACTGCCCGGACTTGTGTATCTAGACAGCTAGGTCGCATTATTCATGG
Source organism: Mobula birostris (assembly GCF_030028105.1). Classification (NCBI taxonomy): domain Eukaryota; kingdom Metazoa; phylum Chordata; class Chondrichthyes; order Myliobatiformes; family Myliobatidae; genus Mobula; species Mobula birostris. The sequence continues at coordinate 13,174,903 of NC_092402.1, read as the reverse complement.
TCGGCCCTGACTGACCGAGGCCTCCGATGCTGCCTTATAAGCCTACAACTCAATGACTTGATCTCAGTTTTGCTTTATGTTTTCCACTCTTGCACCTGTTCACCACCTACAAGGTTTTTGCAAACCTCATGAATAGACATGAAGACCATAAGAAATAAGAATAAATGGCAAAAGGGTAGGCATTACATTTGGGAAATTGAAAAGCAATGCAATGCTAATAGAGAATGGTAAGGAGATAGACACTGTTGCCTACAGCTATGAGGAGCCAAAAAGGCTGTGTTGCATTCACAGTGTCAGCATTGAGGACATCTACCTTGGGCCTAGAGACCCTGGGCCTGGAGTGGAAGGGGATAAATAGATCCAGCTGTTAGGATCCACATGATATAGGTTAAGGGAGGAGGCTCCACTGAAGAAGTACAAGTAGCTAGGATCTAAATTATAAAGCAAATGCACAAAATGTAATAACTCTGCATAACTACCCAAGTCTCATGCAAGCTGGCATGCCACTAATAAGAACAGAGAATCAAATGTACGCTTGAATAACTGGCGTAAAAAGAATGGGTTTCAATTCATGTACAAGACAAAGAGGAAGAGATTGAGATTGAGACCAGAGTCCCAGCAAATTGCATATTTAAGGCTCCAGATAAGGTTTTAAACCAAGTACAGTAGCTTAGAGACAGAATGAGGGCAAAAAAAAAGGTTCCTATGATAAGTTTAAGAAATTAAGGAATGAAAACTCAATGTATTGAGTGCAGGAGATTAAATATTATGTTGAAGTTGTATAAGACATTGGCGAGGCCTAATTTGGAGTATTGTATGCAGTTTTGGTCACCAACCTACAGGAAAGATGTAAATAAGGTTGAAAGAGTACAGAGAAAATTTACAAGGATGTTGTCAGATCTGGAAGACCTGAGTTATATGGAAATACTGAAATAGGTTAGGACTTTATTCTTTAGAACATAGAAGATTGAGAGGAGATTTGAGGGGTACAGATAGGGTAAATGCAAGCAGGCTTTTTCCACTGACGTTGGGCAAGACTACAACTGGAGGTCATGGGTTAAGGGCGAAAGGTGAAAAGTTTAAGGAGAACATGAGGGGAAACTTCTTCACTCAAGAGGGTTTTAAGAGTGTGGAATGAGCCGCCAGCACAAGTGGTGTATGCAAGTTCGATTTCAATGTTTAAGAGAAGTTTGGATAGGTATATGGATGGTAGGGTTATGGACCCGGTGCAGATCGATGGGACCAAACAGTTTAAATGGTTCAGCATGGACTCGATGAGCTGAAAGGCCTGTTTCTGTGCTGTACTTGTCTATGGCTCTATGACTCTGAGACAATATGATAATACAGAGAAGCAAAATGGGTAACAACCAGAATTTCTCAGGATGGTCAAGAGCAAACAAACTCCAAATTGGAAAAGGCAAGTTTAAAAAAAATTAAAAAGAGATTTGGAAATACTCAGCACCTCAGACTGGATCTGTGGAGAGGCAAACTGCTAATGAGCTTTAAACAGAACTAAAGAGAGTTCTCTCTTTCTCTTGAACTTTAAACACTTCCTAAATCCCAAACTCAGCCTCATCCCCAGCCAAAACAGCTGTAACTATAAAAACACACTGTAAATCTGAAACTTACAGCCAGGATTCCACAAGTAAAAGGTCAGGAAAGTTTGTTCTGTAAAGTCTAACTAGCATACCCATTTGCAATTTCTAGGTCATTGAGTTCATTTTCAAAGGCAAGGTAGCTCAGAAAAAAATTATGTCAGGCAGAACTTCCATCAGCTGCTGGTGATCAGCAAACTCCATTAACTGCAGGACTAAAAGGAATTATTTATTTTGCACTCTCCTCATTTGAGAAGAATTCTAGCAATGTACTTTTATTCCTTCTGAATGTTTTTTGGATGCTTTACTTTAGGAAAGCAGTGCAGCCCACCAAATTTAATGGCCCTTTCAATATCAATTATTTAGAGGAAAGACACATCAGCCGTGTAAAATGAGAGCTTTCAACAGCCTCCCCCAAACCTTTAAAGCATGAATTCTTTAAGAATGTTAGAATATAGAACATAGAAGAGTACAACACAGAAACAGGCCCTTCGGCCCACAATGTTGTGCTGAACCAGTTAAATTAGTAGTCAAATGGCTAACCAAACTAATCCCTCCTGTCTACACCTTCCATTTCTCTCACGTTCATGTGCCTATCTAAGCATCTCTTAAAAGTCCCTAATGTTTCTGCCTCTACCACCACGCCAGGCACCCACCACTCTCTAGGTAAAAAAAACTTGCTCCTCGCATCTCCTTTGAAGTTACATCCCCTCTCACTTTAAGTGCATGCCCTCTGATATTAGACATTTCAATCCTGGGGAAAAGATACTGTCTCTCTACTCTATCTATACCTCTCATCTCATAAACCTCTATCAGATCTCCCCTCAGCCTCTGTCACTCCAGAGAAAACAACCCCAGTTTGTCCAGCCTGCCATTATAGCACATGCCCCCTAATCCAGGCAGCATCACAGTTTATCTCTTCGGCCCCATCTCAAATTAACATTTAGTTACAGGTCAAAACCCAAGTTTATAGAAATATCCTATCAGAAAATAATTAAATCAGTCATAAACTAAAATAGGTATGTCAATCTGACATGGCAGCAGGGATCAAATGATTTTTTTTTTGTAGTTGTAACATAAATGCAAGTGGTTCCTTTCAAATTTACTCTCCAGCAAATTTTCATGTGCGTAGGATGCAGTTTCTCTTATTTAGAAAGGTTGTAATGCATGCTACCTGAATACCTGCAGGAGGCAATACTCAATTATAGAACACAGAATGTTACAGCTCAGTTCAGGCCCTTCAGCCCATGATGTTGTGCCGTACCTTTTTTGTTGCTCAGCAGAAGGAATCATGCAATATGAACTGACTTCTTGTGGTGAAAAAAAGCCCATAGTCATCTTTGCAACTGAGTTTTTACCAAGGATCATTACTAATCTGTTAATGTTAAAAGTGAGCAAATAAGTTGGAAATCCTGTCAATTTTGTCATCATGTGCCAGAGTGAGATTTGAGTCATGGCAGGCGTAATTAAAGCAAATGATGACTACTAAATAAAACTGAAACTGACTGGAGGTGGAGTTTGTTTAAAAAGGATAACCATTGTAATGTAGCGATTACAGTGATTTACAGTGCCAGTGACCTGGGTTCAATTCATGCCATTGTCTACAAGGAGTTGGTACATTCTCACTGTGATTGTGTGGGTTCCTCCTGGTGTTCTGGTTTCCAAAGATATACAGGTTAGGAGTTAATTGATCACATGGGTGGCACAGGCTCGTTGGGCCAGAAAGGCCCATTACTGTGCTACTCCTCTAAATAAAGCAATAAATAAACTCATTTTAACCCTTCCCTCTTACATAGCTCTCAATTTTTCTTTTATTCATGTGCCTATCTCAGAGTCTCTTAAATGACCCTAATGTATCTGCCTCTACTACCATCCTTGGCAGCTCGTTGCACATACCTCAATGAAAAAAACCTACCTATGCCCCCCCCTAATATGAACCATTTCTGCCCTGGGAAAAAAAAATCTCTGGCTGTCCATTACATCGATGCCCCTTACATCTTGCACACCTCTATGGTGGCAGGGTGGATATATGTCTCTACCAAAGGAGGTGTAAGGTGCTCCTTCCCTCCGCTAGCCTCCAGGTCACCCTTGGACAAGGTGTAGCACCTGCTTAGCCCCACCTCCCCCGGATCAGGGTGACGTGAAGCCATGGGAGCAGGTGGTGGACGGTCGTATGAGCAGCCGGTGCAGATCACAAGTCCTGGTTATGCAACCACTGACGCCAGGTAGACAATCTCTGAAGAGTGTTTATAGTGGCTGGAGCGTGGGGTCACCCATCTTGAAAAGACACCGCCCAGAAGGCAATGGCAAACCACTTCTGTAGAAAATTTTGCCAAGAACAATCATGGTCATGGAAAGACCATGGTCGCCCACGTCATACAACACAGTACATAATGAATAAACATCTCTATCAAGTCACCTCTCATCCTCCTTCACTCCAAATTTATAAGCAGCACAACAAGATATATTGTTATTCCTTTTTACGTGTCAAATAGGTTGAAAACTAAGTAATAGGACCCAAGAAGTGTGTCTGGACTTGTTCTCCTGAAAGCCAGAAAATTACATCGGAATGTTGTATTGTTCATTTTCCAGAAAGACACATTGAGTAATCCAATTTGTTTCGTGTTTGCATCAACACTTTTGCATTCCCACAAAGCAGCACTCCAGGCTCAAGGGATGGAATGGTCTACTCTTATTTCTAATTTTTTTGTTCATAAAATAATCATAAAGCAGAGAGACAAACTCAAGTGGGGCATGGAATCTGTCCGCCAGAGAAAGCAGGATCTCCCAGCGGCCACACATTTTAAATCCACGTCCCATTCCCATTCTGACATGTCTATCCACGGCCTCCTCTACTCTAAAGATGAAGCCACACTCAGGCTGGAGGAACAACACCTTATATTCTGTCTGGGTAGCCTCCAACCTGATGGCATGAACATTGACTTCTCAAACTTCCATTAATGCCCCACCTCCCCCTCATACTCCATCCGTTATTTATTTTTATACACACATTCTTTCTCTCTCTCTCCTTTTTCTCCCTCTGTCCCTCTGACTATACCCCTTGCCCATCCTCTGGGCTTCCCCTGCCCCCTTTTCTTTCTCCCCATGCCTCCTGTCCCATGACCCTCTCATATCCCTTTTGCCTATCACCTGTCCAGCTCTTGGCTCCATCCGTCCCCTTCCTGTCTTCTCCTATCATTTTGGATCTCCCCCTCCCCCTCCAACTTTCAAATCTCTTACTAACTCTTCTTTCAGTTAGTCCTGACAAAGGGTCTTGGCCCGAAACGTCGACCGTACCTCTTTCTAGAGATGCTGCCTGGCCTGCTGCATTCACCAGCAGCTTTGATGTGTGTTGTTTGAAATTCCAGCGTCTGCAAATTTCCTCGTGTTTGCATGAAATAGGATCCATGCCTTCAGTCCAAAAGCTGGAGAATACAGCCTGTAATCTAGTGGAGTTCTAGTAGAAATCTACTCGAGTTCTTCTTCAAGCATCATCACCTTGTCATGGCGGAGATGATTGTCAGTTCCTGAGATCCCCAAGAGAGATGGACCGATGCCATCTGGAGCGTAGCTCCCGGCAGGGTCACCCAAGGTGTAAGGTCAAGGGGGAGGTTCCAGATGAAGAGCAGTCCAATCAAGACTGCCGGAGGATGATGACACCTCACAATGGCAGTGAAGGTGGAGGAAGCTGCAGCAGTGAAGGGTCCCCAGTCACCTTGCACTCCATGTCACTGGACCCTGACCCCGATCTGTCAAGGACCGTGTAGTGGCTACCTGTGCAACAAACCCCCATGATAAACAAAGTCACACACAAGGGTTCTCAATTAAGGGACTAACTCCCCCAGGAGAACATCATTCTTAACTCCAGTGATCACACTACTACTAGAGCTGTCAGTCAAAAATGAATGACAGAGCCATGTGAAAAAGTTTGTTAGATCCCTGTAGTCTAACTAGCACACCCATTTTGGGGAAGAGAGCAGAGGGAAGAGGAAAAGAAACCATGGCCTCCTGTTGAATTGTTCTCCTTCAGGATTAGCAGAAGTCACAAAAGACTACATAGCCACTGCTTCTAGATGGAAGAGAAAGACATCATTGAACATACCACAAGTTACAAAGCAAATATCCATGCAAATCAAAATGCATATACACATCATAATGAGTATTTGAAGATTAGAATTATAACAATTAAACCATTCAGCTTATCAAGTCTGTTCAACCATTGCATTTGTGCTGATTTATTATCCCTCTCAACCCCATTCTCCTACCTCCTCCCATTGACACCTTACTAATCAAGACCCTATCAATCTCCACTTTAAATATACCCAATGACTTGGCCTGTCTGTGGCAATGAGTTCCACAGATTCACCACCCTCTGGCTAAAGAAATTCCTCCTCATCTCTGTTCTAAATGGACATACCTCTATTCTGAGGCTGTGGCCTCTGGTTCTGTACTCCCCCACCATAGGAAATATCCTCTCCACATCCACTCTATCAAGGCCTGCAACATTCGATAGGTTTCAATGAGATATCCCCTCATTCTTCTAAACTCCAGCAAGTCTCAGAGACATCAAACGCTCCACATATGTTAACACTTTCATTCCTGGAATCATCCCTGTGAACCTCCTCTGGACCTTCTCCAATGCCAGGACACATTTCTTAGATAAGGGGCTCAAAATTGCTCAGCATACTCCAAGTGCAGTTTGACCAATGCCATATAAAGCCTTGCTTTATTACATCCTTGCTTTTATATTCTAGTTGTCTCAAAATGAATGCTAACATTGCATTTGTTTTCCTTACCATAAGGACTCCTTTGGATCAAAGGTGACTTGCTTCCACTCTAGCTTTGTGGGTTCCAAGATGGCCAGCAATGTAGCATCCACATACTGTACCACAGTTGAGAGCAGAAGTGCTTGACAGAGCAGGTGGCAGAATAGCACAGAAAATGGTGACCACCTCCCATTATTTAAGAGGGGCTTCTGCATGCTCCCAAAAGTGATTCAAGATACTTGCTGTCATCACAAAAGCTCTTTCACCATCTTACATGGCCATGGGCCAGAAAGGAGGTGCTACACTCAACCACAACCCCCATCCAAGTTTCCAATAAAATGCTTCCTATCTTTCTGATAATGTGCTGGAGCTCAGAGTACAGCACCTGTTTCAGAAGTCTGGTTTCAGGCGTGTGAAGAACGCAGCTTGCACACTGGAGGCATGCAAGTGTAATTAGACTCTCAAATGTTTGGAGGTGTTGGCCTGCAAGAGGATGCCTATATTAGCTCACTTATCCTGCCAGAACACTTGAAGAGGATTTTGTGAAGATGACTCTTGGAGACAAGCCCACGTCTCTGAAGCAAACAGGTGGATACACATCACTGTTGCCTGGTGGACATGAGTTTTGTCCTAAGTTTGGAGTTGAAACTTTTGAATTCTCTTGTTTAGAAGGCCAGATACCGTGCTGGTGTACTGAATGTGACAATCTACTTTTGCTGTGACATGGCTTCCCAGTTAGGTTCCACATTTTTTTCACGCTGTAGCTTCAGATCTTCATCAATACAATGGTGTTGTACATAGCAGTTAGCACATCACTTTATAGTGCCACAATCACCAACGGGATTCAATTCCTGCTGTGTAAGGAGTTTGTACATTCTCCACGTGACCACATTGGTTTCCTCTGGGTGACCTGTTTCCTCCCACACTCCAAAGATGTACAGTTAGGCTTAGTGAGTTGTGGGCATTCTATGTTGACACCAGAAGTGTGGCGGCACTTGAAGGCTGCCCCAGCACATCCTTGGACTCTACTGGTCATTGACACAAAATAAACTATATGTTTTGATGTACATGTTACTAATAAAGCTAATGTTTAATCTTTAGGTGCAGGTTATAGAGTCACTGAGTCACAGAGCATAGAAACAAGCTCTTCAAACCAGTCATCTTTTTTCAAGATGGCACCAGCGAACAACGTGACCAACTGCAACATCCTGCAGCCAGTTCACGAAACTACTTCTTTCAAATATGATTCTACTACTAAGCTGTGTGTGATTGGAACCTGTGATTTACATTTTTAAGGTGGGTGTTTTTGGGCCAATTGAGCAATCTGGCGCTTTGCTGTCTCTGAGGGAGTTCCATGAGATTTGGAACGGAGTGTGCAGCCTGGAGATCATGATCAACTCCATTGCTTCTCTCCAACTGAGGCATCAAGCAAGGTTGAAGTCGACAAGAATGAGAGCGGAGAACAGGTGGATATTTGGTGCCATCTGCAAACACAAGTTTGACCTGTCTTCCTCTCCCTCTCACTAGATGCTATTGGAGGAAAGTGCAAGAGTCTTGGGATCCACATTGCAAGGATCGATCAGCAAGGCTGTGGACTTGTTTTGGGGATTTTGAGATTCATGTTGCATATGTTCCTGGATTGTGGTTACTCTTTTTTATTTGAAGTGGACATTTTTTTTTGCTTTCATGTTGACTGGGGCGCTTTGGCGAAGAATGGCCCTGTATTGGCTAGCAGTGCGGCACTGAACTGAACTAAATTAAATACGACTGAGCTCCTGGTTTGATGTTTGATATCCTATGTGTTTTTTGCTTGCTTTTTGCCGTTTGCTCAATTTGTTTTCTTGAACGGGTTTCATGGTATTTCTTTTGTTTTGGGGCTGCCTGTGGGAGGACAAATCTCAGAGTTGTATTCTGTATGCATTCTTTGATAATAAGTGTACTTTGAATCTTTGAAGACCGCACTGTTGTCAATCACTTATCTCCTCCAGCTCAGGATGCGGGAGGAGAAGATGGCAGCACGACACAGCTCGCAGCGACCACTCTGGTGGTGATGTCTGTTATTTGTCAAGTAGGGTGCCGTGCACAATCCTGATTTGATGGAGACAGACATGAGAGCACGTAGGAACATCTGGTGAAGCTTTTGAAATGCCTGCTTCGCTGCCGCTGCTACTGTGTGGTCCAGATCTCCGGAGCAGAAGGCCCCAAGTCCTCGACTTTGCTTGTTGCTCAGCGGCCGGGGCGAGGTCGAAGCGCTCGGCAGAGGATGGTGCTCGGAGAGGCTGTGTTGGAGGGACTGGTCAGAGGCTCGAAGTTTTCGGTCGGTCTCAGAGTCCGCTGTGGTCAGGTGCTTCCAATAGTGCTGCATCGGCAAGTTGGCAGCGCTTGGAGGTTCATGGCAGGGAGAGTTTCTCCCTTCTGCCGCCTGTGTGAGATGATGAGGCTATCGGGACTTTGAGACTTTTTTTACTGTGCCCATGGTCTGTTCTTTATCAAATTATAGTATTGCTTTGCACTGCTGTAACTATATGTTATAATTATGTGGTTTTGTCAGTTTTAGTCTTGGTCTGTCTGTGTTTCTGTGATATCATTCTGGAGGAACGGTGTATCATTTCTTAATGCATGCATTTCTAAATGACAATAAATGAGGATTGAGTGTCCTCAAAATCTAATCTAATCTATTTCATTCTCACCACAAGGTTCTACCATTCACTTACACAAGAGGGTTAATATACTGTAATTAATAAACCTTTGAGATTAGAGAGGAACCAAAAGCAACAGGAGGAAACCCACGGTCACAGGGAGAATATGCAAGTTCCAAACAAACAGTAGCAGAGATCAGGATCACACCCTAATCACAGGAAGTGTGAGACAAGCTGTATCACTGTTTACTAGGTTTACAGAGGGTCTTTGTTCTGAAGTGATTATTTCAAGGCCCATATTCAATGACATAGTCGGTGGAGGAACGCAGCAGATTAGGCAGCATCTATGGAGGGGAATAAACAGTTGATGTTTCAGGCCAAGACCCTTCATCAGGACCTGATGGTCAACACAATCATACCCTCAGTTCTAATCAACAAGATCCACAACCAGGGCCCCTTTACCTCTCTCTGCAACTGGATCCTTGACTTCCTCACTGGGAGACCACAGTCTGTGCAGATCAGAAATAACATCTCCTCCTCGTTGACAATTGACACTGGCGCAGCTCAAGGATGCCTGCTTAGCTCACTGCTCTACTCTCTCTACATCCACAATTGTGTGGCTAGGTACAGCTCAACCACCAGCTATAAATTTGCCAATGAAACAACTATTGTCAGCAGAATTTCAGATGGTGATGAGTAGGTGTACAGGAGTGAGATGGATCAGCTGGTTGAGTGATGTTGCAACAACAACCTTGCACTCAACATCAGTAAGACCAAGGAATTGATAATGAACTTCAGGAAGAGCAAGTCGAGGGAACACACACCAATCCTCATCAAGGGACCAGAGTGGAAAAGGTGAACAGTTTCAAGTTCCTGGGTGTCAATATCTCTGACAATCTATCCTGGGCCCAATATATTGATGCAATTACAAAGAAGGCATGACAGCAGCTATACTTAATTAGGAGTTTGAGAAGATTTGGTATGTCACCAAAGACACTCACAGATTTTTACAGATGTACCACTGTCTGGTATAGAGGAACCACTGCACAGGATGAAAAAAAAGCTGCACAAGGTTGTAAACTCTGCCAGCTCCATGGTAGGCACTAGCCTATTCAAAAGGCAATGCTACTAAAAGGTGGCATCCATCACCAAGGACCCCCATCACCTAGGATGTGCCCTCTTCTCATTGCTACCATCAGGGAGGAGGTACAGGAGTCTGAAGACACACACTCAACAACTCAGGAACAGCTACTTCCCCTCCGCCATCAGATTTCTGAATGGATAATGAATACATGAACACTACCTTACTATTTTTTCTTCTCTTTTTGCACTATTTATTTAGATTAATTTTCTTTTTTTATATACTTATTGTAAATTATGGTTTTTATTACTATGTATTGCAATGTACTGCTGCGCATAACAACTAACTCCATGAGACGGTGATATTAAAACCGATTCTGATTCTCCTCAGCATTTTGTGTGTGTTGCTCTGTATTTCCAGCATCTGCAGAATCTCTTGTGTCGATGACTCAAAGCTTGAGTGCACACTGCAACTCAATGGCCAAAATCAAGCAAGTTACTTTTGGTTCTGGTCTGGAGACAACATATGTTAAAACACTTCTTAACTTTTCCTGTAGATTAGCTCCATCAGGAAGTCTGTTCAAGGGGAGACGTTATTGCTGCAAGGAAGTTGAGAAAAGTGATAGAGCAATAATGCAGTCTTGCTCAAAACCAATCGGAGATAGACAGAGCATAGACCATTTAATTAAAATCACATTTTGCATCCATTTTCTGTTAGACATAAAATGGAGATGAGTTTCTGCCAGCAGCCAAATTTGAGAAAGATCTTCTAATCCTTCCCAATTGACAAGAGTTTTAGCTAAGTCAATGTTCGAGGAAGTACACAAGGAAGACCCAATGCAATAATTCCCCACTGGCAGATAACAGGAGGTTATCTCTATTTGATTTGTCTTCTTTCTGATATTACCTCTTGCCCTTGTAATGCCACAATACAGACCAAACTAAGAGCCTGCTCCTAACTTGTTAATCCCTATTTATACACAAGGAATCATCAGAAATAATCTCCAACATGTAGTCCTCAAATTTTCACTATTCTTCTTGTTCAAAGTTGTTCATACTGTAGGAGCCATTTTCTGTCTTAATTGTATTTTGTGTTGCGCATTTATAATGGCTAATTTGTCACGTGGGTTGGGGCATAGTAGAAGCAAATGAGCATATTTACATATTCACGCTTTGCCTTTAGGGTCAATTTAGTCTAGTTAGAGCCAAGGGTGAGCCAGGTGGTGACATTTTTTTGTTGACCGCTTAAGATCACTAATTCTGATATTGTTATTAAGAACGTTAATTTCTCTAGAATGCTTACTAATCTAATTCAAACACTATTAGACTGCTTACTTCATTAGTAAGCTTCCTGAGTTTTATTAATTTTTTTAAATCACTAAGTTTATTCATTTTTGCTGTTTTTTAAATAAAGGATCGAACATACTTTCTTTTGACTTTGAAACTTCATTATTTGAATCGTGTCATACAGTGTTAACCCCATGCTTAGACTCTAAGCGGTTTGGTTTGTTTTCAAGTAACTGCAACACATAAATTTCTCAGTTTCTTACAAACATGTAAAAAACTAAAAATTAAGCTGAGGTGAATCAATGCCCCAAATTCATGATCGCCACAGAACCCCATATTACTATTCTGTGAACACAATGGAATGACTGCATTACAGAATTTTGTTACTCTGTTCACAGCATGGTGCTTGATCTTTTAGAAAAAAAACTACAATGTTATGTTCCAGGAAAAACATAAAACAAAAATCATTAATCAGTAAGGTATTTCCCATTTATTTCAACATAAAGATTTTGGTTGCATTTCAGAGCTCATTAATCTCAGTAAAAAAAAACTGACCACTTAAAATATATCAATAAATATTTGATTGAATCAAATGATTTATGAACAATCAAAACTTAAATCAAGATAATTAAAACAAAATGCATCCTTTCAGGGTACTTGCCAAATAAAACAGGAAGGTTCTTGGATATCTTCAAAGGATGGGCACATTCCTTTTCCCTTATCTATGCCCCATTCCACCACCACACCAAAGCTTCTCTGAAACTTAAACCCAACTTGTTTTACTTTGCCTCAACACCACTTATTTAGTCACGAAAGCCCAGTAGCGTCTCCATTTCCCATTCTAACCAATTTTTACAAGAGCCACCATTGAGAATGTCCTGACTAGCTACATCACCATCAGATGAATGATAATAAACTTGAACTTCTTTCCCAGCTCTGATGAAAGGTCTTCAATGGATTATATTAACTCAGGGTCCCCAATCTGGGGTCCATTGAATTCTCTGTTAATGCTAAGGGTCCATGGCTTCAAAAAGATTGGGAAACCCTCTGTTAATTCAATTTCTCTTTCCATAGGGGTGGCCTGACCTGCTGAGAGTCTTCAACATTTTGTTTTATTTCAGCTTCCTTTCTCACGTGGCAACGCTCCTCAGAGCACAGCATGTTTGTCATCTTCTAAACAGCCACCACCTCTAAAACTTTGCTCTATACTATTACTTTTCCTGATGTAGCAGAAAAGCAGGTTGTGGTGGTGGCTGATCAGTGGCTACTGATTCCTTTGGTAACTAGATTGCTCGAACTCCGACAAATCCTCACTTGTAAGTCATAGACCGTAGGACATAGGAGCAGAATTAACCTATTCGGCCCATCGAGTCTACTCCACCATTCCATCATGGTTGATTTATTATCCCTCTCAATCCCCTTTAACGCCCTTATTAATCAAGAAACCATCAACCTCTGCTCTAGATATACCCAATAATTTGTCTGCTCTGGCTGATCCATTTCCCTCTCAACCCCATTCTCCTGCCTTCTCCCCATAACCTTTCATACCCTGACTAATCAAGAACTTATCAACCTCCGCCATACATTCACCCAATGACTTGGCCTCCATAATCACCTGTGGCAATGAATTCCATAAATTCACCACCCTTTGGCTGAAGAAATTTATCCTCATCTGTTCTAAATGGATGTCCCTCTATTTTGAGGCTGTGCCCTCTGGTCCTAGACTTCCCCACCAAAGGAAACATCCTGTTCACATCCACCCTGTCTAGGCCTTTTAACATTCAATAGGTTTCAATGAGATTCCCCCCTCATTCTACTAAATTCCAGCGAGATAAGACCATAAGACACAGCAGCAGAATTAGGCCATTCAGCCCATCGAATCTGCTCTACCGGGTGTTATAGTAGTCTATAGTTATCTTGATATAGTGCTCTTCCTGAATGATTGCGTTGTCAATTGACCCTCAATTCTAAATTGACATCTCCTAACACAGAATAGGTAGTAAGCCTTGAGCATACAATTAACAGCCCGATCTATTGGTTGCAATAATGAACTGCTGTTAGCAGGCATAAAACCTGCATGTATTTTTTTCATCCATATATTGATATTAACAACAGATCCAGGGAATTTTCAATGTGCAAGATTCTGTCATTTACGTTATCCCTCACACAGCTGGAGAGGAGAAACAATGTGGTATAATTTTGGAAGAGAAGTGTTAATATCCAGACTCTTTCACCTGACCACTGGAGTATTCCTTTAGAGTCCAAGGGAACTCCAAGTCATAATTTAACAAAGGGTTAAGTTTACAATTACCCTTGGCATTGCTTCCAAGCAAAAATATAAGGATTGCCTTGAAGCCTGGGGCAGTTTTCTCATCCTTGAAGATGAATGTGCACAGAGACAACCTCCTCCAAATGAGGTCCATCTCATTCACATTCAATGCTTATTTAGACAAGTAACCACACTCTTTGATGATGGCTTTCAGCTCCCTTGGAAAATTTTATGCTACCATGGTATTTCCACTTCCTGCCAATCCCAAAAGACAAATATTACACAGCTTCATATTCTTTTTTTAAATATTCAAACTCGCCATGACTTCCTCCAAATGAATCAGCACGTTTAAATGATTCCTTTCTTCCATAATCATCATCAAAACCCAGAGATGCAGAAATCAGTTTATACTCATTTCCTAATCACATGATTAACTATCTATTATAACATCACTTCATAATATGTATTCCAGAGCTAAAGTTCTGCTGTAACCAAGAGACCTATTTTGAAATCAGTAGTGAACAGCTTCACACACCCTGAGCCAGAGCATAGAGAGTTCTACTTCCATAGTAGGAAATAGTATTTGCAAATATTATGGATAGCTTCAACAACCAATCATATTTTAGAAATTATTACACCTAGTTCAAAGCTCAAAGCAAATTAATTCTCACAGTTACATATTATATCACCATATACAGTACTGTGCAAAAGCACATATATATAGATAAATGGAGCGGAGAGCGAGTTTGTAAATCTGCCAGAAACAAAAGATCACACACAAACTGCTGGAGAAACTCAGCAGGTCAAGCAACATCTATAGAAAAGAGCAAACAGCCAATGTTTCAGACCGAGGCCCTTCTTTAGGACTGAGAAGGAAGGGGGAAGATGCCTGAATAAAAAGGTGGGGGCAGGGGAAAGAGGATAGCTTGAAGGTGATAGGTGAAGCCAGGTGGGTGGCAAAGGTCGAGGACTGGAGAAGAAGGAATCTGATAGGAGAGGAGAGTGGACTGTAGGAGAAGGGGAAGGAGGAGGGGACCCAGGAGGAAGTAAGAGGCAGGTGAGAAGTAGTAAAAAGTCAGAGTGGGGAATAAAAGGAAAGGAGAGGGGGAGGGAATTTTTTTTTACCGGAAGGAGAAATCAATATTCATACCATCAGATTGGAGGCTACCCGATGGAATATAAGGTGTTGGTGTTGCTCCTGCACCCTGAGCATGGCCTCATCTTGGCACAAGAGGAGGCCATGGATCAACACACTAGAACAGGAATGGGAATTGGAATTAAAATGTTTGGCCACCAGGAAGTCCCACTTGTAGCGGTTGGTTCAGAGGTGCTCAACGAAGTGGTCCCCCAATTTACAAAAGGTCTCACCAATGTAGAGGAGGCCACGTCGGGAACATGAGACACAATAGACAACCTCAGCAGACTCAAGGGTGAAGCGTTGCTTCACCTGGAAGGACTGTTTAGGGCCCTGAATGGAGGTGAGGGAGGAGGTGAATGGGCAGGTGTGACACTTAAGGCCGCTTGCAGGGATCGTGTTATTACGTGTGTACATAATAAATTAGGGCAGTTCTCAGTATGCAGTGCAGGCTCTTCACCCCTGTACCAGAATTGACATTGGTGAGCTGGTCACATGCTGAGGTCAAACTGCAGCCATTGCTGAAGTGTCCCGAATCAAGATGCGTTAGCTTTTACCCACTGTTTGTACTTAAAGAACAATCATAACATGGTGTCAGAAGTTGGCGTGGGGACTTAACACAGAGAGTGAGTGTACCGCGAACAACTAAGAAATAGATGCAAGTTCCGACGGACAGTGACAGAGAAAAGCAGGCCAACATGGCAATAGAGCTCTGTCTTAAATTCACCAGATTCACCAAAAAATCCAGGTGAGAGCCCAAAAGTTCCAGTCATGGATAAACTCAGTCCTCCCACACCTATGCAGTTGACCAACAATTTAACAAATAACTGGAAACGCTTCAAACAGCGATTCAATATATTGCAAGCAGAGTTGGAGATGTGGATGAAAAATTGAAAGCATCTAACTTTCTACACATAATTGGCGAAGCTGCTTTGGACATCTATAACAGCTTTGAAAATTGATGAGACAACCCGGACACACTGATGACAAAATTTGAGATTTTGTCCCAAGTAAAAACATCACACTTAGAAGATCCAAGTTCTTTTCATATGACCAGAAACAAGGTGTTAGTTTTGACCAATAGTTACCTGAGCTTCACACACTAAATCCTGTGAGTTTGGAGATTTGAGAGACTCACTAGTTAGAGACAAAGTAATTTGCAGAACTTCACAAAATGGCTCAGAGAAAGATTGCTGTGTGAAAAAGATTTAACACTGGAAAAGGCTGCGGGTATGTGTAGGGCAGCAGAGACCATACGATAACAAGCTAAGGAGCTGCCCAGGGCAGACACAACAGTGCATACTGTGAAAACAGAGGGCATAGCACAAGGCGTTTCTCAAAGCAACAGCATGGCAAAGAGGAAGGTTCAAAAACCAAACGTAGGCACATCCCAAAGACGTGTCCTACTTACGGAAATACCTGCAATAATTGTGGGAAGAAGAATCATTTCGCAAAGTACTGCAAAGCTAGGAGCTCCCAAGAGAAAGGTGCACATGGCTGGTGAGGAAGTGGACGAATCCTTTGTGGATTCTCTACAGACTGCTGGTGCTGGTCAAACAGTATGGGTCATTCCAGTGACTGTGAATGAGACAGTAACTCCATTTTGTGTTTGATACTGGAGCCCAGGTGAATCTGTTGTCCATGGATGATTATAAGACTCTCACATTAAAGAGGAAGATTAAAAGTGACAGGCTATACTGGAGAGAACGTTCCAGAAAAAGGGGCTGAATAGTGACCTTCAAACACAAAGGGCAAAACCTAAAGGCACAGCTACTGATTGCAGAAAAGAGAGTACAGCCAATATTAAAAAGGTTCAACCTGGTGGAAAGAGTTTTTGTAGTGGCTTCACAATCCAAAGATGACCACATACTCATGGAAGAGTATGCAGATGTCTTTGAGGAGCTCAGATGCTTAACTGATGTAATTCAAGAAACTCGTAACAGCATCCATGAGAGCTCCAGAGAGGTTATATAAGAGAAGCATAAGAACTCCTCTTTCCATAGAGATCTGTGCCAGTGACAAGAGCATGACAGTCAGGATGACAGTACTGAACAGAGTGATCATGATGAATAAGTCACCAGTCTTGCTTTCACATCATGCAGCTTCGGCTCATAATCTGTCTCTCACTGACTTCCAGTTAAAGAGCGGAAATTAAACATCTCCATGATCGTCTCCAAAGTTGAAGACGAAAAATATAAAGGAAGATGGGGAGATCACACAATACCCAAGGTCAGAACAACAGCACCAGTTCAACACAAACCAACAGGAGGAGTTTCGATCTATGATACACAGCCAACAGAAGGAGCTCTGTGAATTGAGACAGAATCAGTTGGAACTTGTGCAAAGACTCACTGACCACTGGAAGTAGTTCAAGGCTCCATTATGAGGCATGTGGAGCAAATTATAGTCACACAGCAAAAATAAGAACAGAGATGAACAGATAGGGTCTTGGCAGAAGGACGTGAAAGAAAGGAACATGTTGAGCTAAGTTCTCAGAAAGACACTAATATCAACACAGCAAGTGAAAGCAATACATCTCTGGAGTCAAACAGCAGACCAAAATGGGTCATCACACCACCTCAGAGATTGATTGAGAGTTCCTAGGTGAATAAGGGACTGTATTTTCTCATTACAATTGAAGTGAATGTAAATATCTATGTTGGAAAGCATTATTATTTTAAAGGGGGAAGATATGTTATTATGTGTGTACATAATAAAAGAACTGCAATTTCCAGTGTGCAATGTGGGCTGTTCACCCCAGAACCGGAAGTGACACTGGTGAGCTGGTCACATGCATTGAGGTCGAGCTGAAGCCATTGCTGGAGTGCCGCAAATGAAGATGTATTAATTTTTACCCACAGTTTGTCTTTATTAAGAACAAACATAATAGGGATAAATGCCTGGAGGAAGATTAGTGAGGAGGGACAAATGGACAAGGGAATCATGGAGGGGAGTGATCCCTGCAGAGAGCTGGGGGGTGGGGTGGGGAGGTAAAGGTATGTTTAGTTGTAAGATCCCTTTGGAGATGGCAGAAGTTGCAGAGGATAATGCATTAGATGCGGAGGCAGATGGGGTGGTAGGTAAGGACAAGAGGGACTCTATCACTATTATGATAGCAGGAAGATGGGGTAAGCACAGACGTAAGGGAAATGGAGGAAGGCAGCATCAATAATTCTTTAAAGGAAGAAGATATCTCTGATGTCCTGGAATGGAAAGCCTCGTCCTGGAAACAGATGCGGCATAGGTGAAGGAACTGAGAAAAGAAAATAGCATTTTTACAGGAGATAGGGTGGGAAGAGGTATAGTTGAGATAATTGTGGAAACCAATAGGTTTATAAAAGATATCGGTTGACAGTTTGTCTCCAGAGATGGAGACAGAGAGATCAAGAAAAGGGAGGAAGGTGAAGTAACTTAAGAGCAGGGTGGAAGTTAGAGGCAAAATTGATAAAATTGACAAGCTCAGCATGGGTGCAGGAAACAGCACCAATACAATGTAGTGGAGGAAGAATTGGGGAGTATAACCAGGGAAGGCTTCAAACATAGACTGCTCTACAGAGCCAATGAAGAAGCAGAAATTGATTGGACCCACACAAGTGCCCATGGCTACCCCTAGGGTTTGGAGAAAGTGGGAACAGCCGAAGGAAAAATTGTTCAGGGTCAGGACTGGTTTGCTAGTTGGAGGATGGTAGCAGTAGAAGGGGATTGGTTGGTTCTTTTGTCAAGAAATAAGTGGAGGGCCTTGAGACCTCCTTGATGGGGGGATAGAAATGCATAGGGACTGAACACCGATGGTGAAGATGAGGTGGTGAGGTCCAGGGAATTGAAAGTTACTGAGGAGACCGAGAGCATGAGAAGCATCATGGATGTAATGGGAAGGGACTGAACCAAGGGTGATAGAATGGAATTGAGATATGAGGACATGAGTTCAGTGGGGCAGGAGCAGGCAGAGACAATAGGCCTACGTGGACAGTCCGATTTGTGGATCTTCCGTAGGAAGTAGAAGCGAGCAGTGCAGGGTAAGGGAACTATGAGTTTGGTAACAGTGGTTGGGAATTCTCCAGAGTGGATGAGGTCAGTGATGGTGTTGGAGTCAGTTCTCTGATTGTGTGGAGTGGGGTCCTCCTTGAGAGATAGGTATGAGGAGGTGTCTGAAAATTGCTGTCTGGCCTCAGAAAGGTAGAGGTCAGTGCGCCACGCTACAACAGCACACCCTTTGTCTAAGGGTTTGATACAAGGTTGGGATTTGGTGCAGAGAGACTGGAGGGCAGTGCATTTGGAAGGGGTCAAGTTGGTGGAGGAGAGAGGTGTATTGAAATCAAGACGGTTGATATCTCATCAGCAATTAGAGGTGAAAAGATCCACAGCAGGCAGAGAACCAGAGAGGAGCGTCCAAGAAAAGGAAGAGGGTTGGAGACAGGAGAAGGGAGCAAAAGATCTTGGGAATGGCAAGGGTGGAGTGCCACAAGAGGTTTGTGGGACAGGTTATAGAGAAGGAGTGCCATGGGCTGGGGATAGTGCGGGTGCAGACATACCCAGCCCTGAAACACCAGGCAAGGTAATTTGCTTCCAAACAATTGGTTTATTGATCATTACAGGATGGCTCTCCGGTGTTTCCCGCTCCCTCCCCTCTCCCTTCCCCTTTTCCCAACCATGATTCCCCTCTCCCTGCCCCCTTCCCTCTCTCAGTCCACTATAGAAACCCAGATCAGAATCAGGTTTATCATCACTCACATACACTATGTTATGACATTTATTTTCTTTTGTGGCAGCAGTACATTGCAATACATAAAATTACTACAGTACTGTACAAAGGACTTAGCGTCCCTAGCTATACAAATGTGCCTTAGAATTTTGTACAGTACTATTCTACCTTGAAATTAATTTTCTTGCAGGCATTCACAGTAAAACAAAGGAATACAATAGAATCAATGAAAAACTACATACAAAGACTGGCAAATAACCAATGTGCAAAAGAAGACGTGATAGATCAATAATACTGAGAACATAGGTTGTAGAGTCCTTGAAAATGACTTCATAGGTTATGAAGTCAGTTCGGTGTTGAGGTGAGTGACGTTATGCACACCATTTCGAGAGCCTGATGGCTATAGGGTAATAACCGTTGCTGAACCTGGTCGTGTAGGACCCAAGGCTAGTGAGAAGAGAGCATGAACCTAGATGTGGTCCTTGATGATGGATACTACTTTCTTGTGATAGCATTCCTTGTAGATGTGCTCAATGGTTGGGAGGGTTTGCCGACAATGAACTGGGCTATGCCCACCACTTTTTGTAGGCTTTTCTACATTATAGATCTAGTGACTGCAATCTACAATTTCAAGGTGACTATGTTAATGCAGAGCAACTGTCAACTTTAGTAGGTATTAATAATATTGATGCAGCTACACAATTTCAATTGCTACCCGCCCCCGCTTCATCACGCTACCCTCCAACAAACAGCAAGATGTTAGAAAATGTAGATTATTTCCCCCATTGGGGAAACAGTCTCTTGGGAAGGCAGAATTCATAATAAAATTCATCATCATGGTTAATTGAGCAGAAGGGTATTTAAAGATCAAGACTTCACAACTGGTCTAAAACTCAGTGTCTACCGGGCAGCAGTGATTTCTGGTCTCTTCATGCTTGGGAGTCCTGGTTGTCTACAGCAAAGGTTTCCAACCATGGACCAATACTATTAAGCAAGGGGTCCGTGGAACCAGGTTGGGAACCCCTGGCCTAGAGCAACACCTCAAAGTACTGGAAGAGTACCATCAATACTGTCTCTGCAAAGCACTCAATTCAGTGAAAGGCAAAGCAAACCGACTACAGCGTAGAGACCCCAGGCCAAAATCCCTGGCATTGAAGACCTAGTTTTTCACTCAGGCAGACCATGTCATTTGCATGCCTAACATCAAACTCCCAAAACCATTCTAAGCTCTGTAGTGGGAACTTCCCATCCTTTTTTATGCCATGGAGCCTTACCATTAACCAAGCAGTCCATGGACCACAAATTGGGAACCAACGCCCTAGATGTACAAGGTTCAAGGATATGTTGATAGCTTTCTTAAAGAAATGCAAAATCCACACAGACTCCTGAGAATCTCAGGGCCCACAGTCATGCAAAATAGAGAAGCAGAATAAACTGACTAGTGCTGGGAAAAAAAGATTCAGATCAGGAAGCCCTGCATGAGTAGCAGAAAGGATGCACCACCTCACAGACTTCTCAGCCATCCATTGTGTCAGGCACTTCCTGCCCCATCTAAGGGAGAATCTGCGGTTCCCACAAGGACTCATATGATACCTAATAATCCACAAAACTAACACAGGACACTTATAGAAACCATAATCCTTATATTCCTCATCAAAGCATTATACTTTATCACAATTGTATTATATTTTTAATTTCACAAGACAACTGCAATATTTTTGTTGATACAATAAATTATCTTTTTAAATTGTACAAACAGTTTTACATCAGTGATGTAAACTGGGCGTTTCGAGTCTTTCAACATCAGACAGTCTCGCCAGGCAACCCAGCCAGGGTTGATTAGACCCCAGCTTGTGTCCCAGAAACAGTGGTTCACGGGTCATGCACTGCAAAAGTTCTAAACTAATCCCTATGAAACTTAAGTATTCCTTCAAGCAATGACAGCAAAGGTCTAATACTTATTGAAAGTTCTGAATGAAGAAATTACATTAACATCACTCCACAACTGTATGCAGAGATAAGGAAACTCCTTTCTCAGATAAACATGAATAGATTTTGCAGGGACAGTTCGAAGAATCAGCAGAACTAGAGGACTTCTTTTGTAGCTGATGGTAAAACATGTTACCAGAAGACAGCAACATTTACTAACTACGAGACTCACTCTTGTCTCACTGAAAATAATGAACACCAGTAATGAAACAGACAAAGAATGGTCTAACTGGAAGACAAAGTTTGAGAATTAACAAAGTCCAAGGTAACAATGTATTACCTGGACTGTTGAGGCAAATACTTTGGAAAAAGTTAAAACAAACTGAACTTATTTTACTCCCAAACAGTAATAATAAATATACAAATTTATTAGCTTCCATAAACACTGACTTTGAACTCAAGTTTTATAATGAACTTAATCACATAAAATCATTTTGTAGGAGCCATGTGTCTATTTATTGTCCGTATTGTATTTGTGTTGCACACCCTCACTCCGGATTAAAGTGATTTGTCATGTGAGTTTGGGTGGCGGTAGAAATAAATGAATATAGTCATGTGTTCACCAGCATGGCGGCAGAGAGAGGGGGTGAGTAGGGAGCACGTATTTTTTCTTGACAGCTCGTCTTTGTGTGAATTTGATCCGATTACACTCATCTCACTTGTTTTTGTTTTATATGAATTACGGAAGAGTCAAATGATTTTATTGTTGATTTGTAATGAGGAATTAAACGTACTTTTTCAACTTAGAATTCAGTTACCATAGTTGGAAGTGCATTGTAGAGTGTGATACTCCCTCACTTAGCCTCTCAGCGACTTTTAGTTTGGTTTTGAGTAGTTGCTACACATTTACTTTTAAACCATTTTTATATCAAACTAGACAATGGGGTGACCCATTGGGGCACCCTTTGAGAGAAGGGTAGCACAGTCTGATGTGACCAGAATGAACATTAAATGTTCCTGAATGCTATGGGTATTGCTTTGGATATTGAAGAAGAAAACCTCACTTTATTAAAGAAGAACAACGCGTTGCAAAGCAAATATAGCTCCTCCTCGTTTAACAAAAGACACTTTTGATGGCATTATTTCTGGTTTATCTGCCATTCTTGTGCCTCCCGTTGTCATTCTGGAGACATACAGCCCTTTCATCCCCTGTCTCTTCATCTCTTCTGCTGTTTGTTGTTTGTCTCTGATGCTGGAGACGTGCATGCCTCTCCTCCTCTGTCTCTTCTTCTCTCATCTTTTTTTGTCCTGACTCTTTGATCCTGGAGTCATGCGGCCCTGACCTCATCCGATTCTTGTTCTCTCCCTCTCCTTGCCACTTCCCGACGACGTTTGGCATCATCTCTTGACCATAATGTTCCCCTTCCCTTTCTACACGGTATAATTAGGCTGACCATTTTTTTTACCCTAATGCTGGATAGAAGATACAAAGCAGTAACACCCAAGAATGCTGATTATTCTTGATGATGTGGTTGGTTGGCACTCTCCTAAATGGATGTGATATAGTCACCGCTGTCCTTTGACTGCAGCAAAGGGTTTTATGGGCATCTCAAAGTACGTCATTACAGTAAGATTTAATTATCTTTTATTGATAGGTGGCAGTTAGATCTGTCCCAATCCTACACGTGCTGATGGTGATTAGCAGAATGTGACCCCTCAAAATAGAGCTGCCCTGCCCTTTCGCTCCAGTAGGTGTAGCTGCTGAGACTGGCCGTGCGCACGCATCAAGCTGTCGCGTCCTGATTTCCATGATGGCCGATCGGCTCGCCGGTGAAGGTGAGCCAGTTGATTTTTGCGAATGAGCAATTTTATACGAATATATAACCCCGAACTTTGCCTGCATTCTGTAAGTTAGCGCATTTTAATTCGATTTAGCCAAAAAAAAAGTGCCACTGTAATGCACTGTTTGCGCTAATTGGAGGTCACAAACAGACAGAGCATGAGAGTTTTAGGAGTATATAAATTCAAAGTAAATATATAACAAAAGTACCTATAATTTCACCATATACAACCCTGAGATGCATTTTCCTGCAGGTATTCACAGAACAAAGAAATACAATTGAATCAATGAAAAATTACACACAATCAAAGACTGACAAAAAACCAATGTGCAAAAGACAACAAACTGTGCAAATACAAAAAATGACAAATATGAGGCATTAGATTAGAAATTAAATTTAATTTTATTCTTTCATCCTTTTTTAAAAATCTAATATTAACTCGCATGTCACATCATCTCAAGGTGTAATTTGATACACCATTTAATGTCTCAAGCTGACTGCTCATTTTAGTATATTTTACCTGCTATTATTATTGCCAAGAAAATCACTGACACTTCATTGAAAGGGGGCACTGACAATGCTTATAGGCAAGATATTAAATATTAAAATAAACTCCTGCTACTCAGGTTCCAAATAAACATTTCAATGCTTATACTTGATGCATTTCTTTCCGTTACTAAGCCCATGTAAAAGGTTAGTGTGAGCATGCAGTCGCCTTCCAGTTCTGACCTAAAATGGCAATTATGTTCTTATGTCAGAGCATCCTCATTTCTATATTTAAAACATGTCTAGAGTACCATGTGAAACATTTGGTGCTCTGGATATCAGGATATCTTTCAAAATAGTGCCCATTTCATTGCTGCTGGTAATAAGGGAACAAGTGACCCTTCAACCATTAGGTTCCTGCACCAACATGATTAATTTCATTCTTCTCCACAATGAACTGCTTCCACAACCTATGGACTCACTTTCAAGGACTCGGCAACTCATGTTCTCTGTATTATTTATTTATTATCTTTTTTGTATTTGCACAGATGGTCTTCTTTTGCACATTGGTTGTTCGTCTTTGTGTACTGTATAGTTTTTCCATCAACTCTATTGCATTTCCTTGCCGCTTCAATGAATGCCTGCAATGAATGCCTGCAAGAAAATGAATCTCAGGGTAGTATACAAGTATATTTTGACAACAAATTTACTTTGAACGTTGATCTCATTGTGTCTGTGAATCAGCCAAAACCAATTAAAAAAAGAATCAACCTTGAGATGTTTATATTGCCTTGAGAAGCCAGTAACCCAATTATTATCTTGACAACTATTCAGAGAGATCAGGATGAGTCACAAAAACAATGAACATGGGCCATGAGTCAACATTCCAGTGTTGTATCCTTTCAGAGCCAGTAAAGTAGTAAAAGTTACACATAGGTGTATTCCACATCAGAGAATGAGTCAACACTGGAAAGGAATGTTGCTGAATGCACTGTCTGAATTGTGTTTTTGTCAATGCTAAAGATAACTTGAAATTAAAAAAACATTCCCACCCTTTTCACATTGCACAACAGTTGAAGGAAACTCTCCTCTCAAGCTCTTCCTCAGTCAAAGTTCTTTTCAATGCAAAGTGCATCTTATTTAAAATCATGATGATGCATCTCATGGTTGATCGTGAGACTGTTTCATATTGAGGATTTTATTTACTCCAATCTCTTCGAAAGTGCAAAGACAGTGCAGCCAGTAATAAAATCAATGATATTTAAATAAGAGTTACATTTTATTTCTATAGGTACAGTGACAAATTTAATCTCCAATAAAACACCTCTTTTGGAAAATAACAAGGGATTTGATACAGTAGATCAAGAAATGCCCCTCCAACTTAACTGGTGTCTTTTAGCTCAATAACATTTGTGTTTCAATATCAGCCAATTGGTTGTAAACAGTTCTTCTCTTAGCACTGTTGCAGAGTTGAAAATTACCCAGGAATTTGTGGCCACTAGTTAGAATTAAACAATACAGTCAGATGAACTAATGGAAACAGGAACATTATTGTCTGTATCCAACCACTAGTTCAAATAATAATGTAAATAATTACCTACTTTTTCAAAATATCTTTTGTAAATGCAACAAGAATCTTTGCTGATACATTTGTTGTCCTTTCTGTTACATTGCCCATGTACTAGAGGTATTTAAATATTGTTCCCAGCCCTTAGCTATTCACATCCTGTCGTTCCACAAAATCAACCATTCCAGCAATTGATAATACAGAAATCTGACTAGTTACATGTTTAAAAAGGTATTTAAGTATAAATTTTCAAACCTTGTGCTAGGATACTTGGCACTTCAAGATATCCACAAGATAATCACATTAATATGCTCCTTGTGCTATATTCTAGCAACTTCTATTGCATGTACACTTATTTTTTTTTATGATTGAGATAATTTGGTACCTTTAACAGGATTTATGAAAAAAATAAAAACATTACAGTACATGATCAAATCTTGAATGTCAAAATAAAATTAATTTAAAACTAATTCTGAATTTGATCGCAGAACATAGTTAATGAAGATTTCCATTCATTCCAAAAATGTGACATGTCTAACCAGAAATTTCACATTCTACACAATTCGGTCTATTTACCCTTAGGTGATATTTAAATTGGCATTTATTTGATTTAGCTTAGTTATGTGTGACAGTTCAAAGCTAACTTAATTCATTTTCAATAATTACAACAAAATAGCTCCACCATGGAGCCAAAAAAAATTCAGTTTCTTGCAGATAGAATATTGTTTTATGGTACTTATTTAAACCTAGATTTTTTTATAGTAAAGTATATCTTCTGCACATTATTCACCATAAAACAAAGTGTGAAGGTGCAATTAAGCAATCTTGACTCATTATTTTACATTGTTTCGCATTTGTATCAAATGCTACACATATGGTGGCATGGTATGTAGTGGTTAGTACAACATTTTACAGCACAGAGGACACAGGTTCAATTCCCGCCGCTGCCTGTAAGGAGTTTGTACACTCTCCCAGTGACCGCCTGGGTTTCCTCCGGGCGTTGCGGTTTCCTCCCACAGTCCAAAGACATACCGGCTGGTAGGTTAACTGGTCATTGTAAATTGTCTTGTGTTTAGGCTACGATTAAATCGGGGGTTGCAGGATAGCATAGCTCAAAGGGCCTAAAGGGCCTATTCAGCACAATATCGCAATAAATAATTAAATCTTGCGATTTCAATTTAGTTTTGAATGTTTTTATAAACTGACAAGGGGGCCAAAATATTAATCAAAGCATCCCGTTTTTTGTAAGTACATGTAACCATCAAGTTATTTCATCTTTCTGAGATTTTGTAATGCCATATCAAGAGTTCTAAAACCATGGGAAGGTGACCAGGAATGTACAAAGAACTATTTGCCTTGCTATCAAAAATTGAACAGGGACTGTTTTCCACTTGAGGAGAAGCATTTCCCTTGGAGTAAACTGAGGTCAGGAACTCGTGAATAAAAATATCAAACTTATACCACATCAATCTGTCATGCTACAAGCTGATAGTCAAATGCTTAGCAGTCCAGGGAAACTTTGTTCTTCTCATGAATACATTCCCCATGCAGTTATGTTAATAGACATAAAGTGCAGCAAAGTTCAGGTTTAATTGCCAGTCATTCCAATTTAGCTGTTCCATCAACCAAGAGAGATCATGGAGAAGCCTCCTTAGTTCTGCCCTTGCTCAGACAATCATTAATATTACCTGTTATATTATGACATGCAAGCTATAATAAGTTCACTGAAGATCTGAGCTCAGTGAACTTCCCATCAGCCAACTCCAACAATCTCTCGTCAAAGCGGAGTTAATTTACGAAAGGAGTCAGGGAAATCTCATTGTAGGAAAATTTAACATAAAGCAATTACATGGACATTGTAAATAACCTGGCGGGGGGAGAAGCAGGGCTCTTACCATTCTTCCATTAAAGGTTGCAACTGAAAACCTTCACCTCCATTCTAGGACCAAGATTTACTTATTAATTTTTATTTAGAGATACAGCATGATCTTCCGGCACTTTGAGCCATTCCGCCAATAACCCACTTATTTAACCCTAGCCTAACCATGGAACATTTACAATGACCAATTAACCTACTAACCAGTATGGTCTTTGGACTGCGGGAGTAAACCGGGGCAAACCCACACAACCCACAGGGAGGATGTGCCATCTAAACTCAATCATCAAATCACAGTAGGCAGTCTGAAGAAAGATTGGAAGAATTAAATCTTTTCAGCCTAAGTAGATGTAGAATGAGAGGAGACGTGATACAAATGTTCAAAATCATTAAGGGTATAAGTAAGGTGGATGCCAGCTGCTACCTCAAAATTAATCCGTCAACAAGGACATGGGGTCATAGGTGGAGATTGGTTAAGGGGAGATTTCAGACTAACATCAGGAAGCATTTCTTTACACAGCAAGTTGTGGACACATGGAACAAACTACCTAGTTGTGTAGTTGCCAGTAGTATCTTAGTGACTTTCAAATGTAAACTCGATAGTTATTTCAACACACTATGTGAGCAGGAATTTGACAAGATTTGTTAGGCCAAATGGCCTGTTCTTATCAAAAACTTTCTAATGTTCTAAAAACACACTTAGAGGCTGAAAACCAGTGTACTATTCAATCCTTTGCTGTGGAGGAATAGAATAGACCTTCCAGTTAAATAGCAAGAAAGCAAAATGTCTACCGAACATATCCCTGTCACAAGCTCTGCCTTCTGATAGTCAAGATCAAGCAAGATGTAGTAAACCTAAATGACTTTTGATACCTTAATCGACACCTCTTAGTAAAAGGAAACTTTGATGACAAAATTCATCACCGCTACCTGTTCTCAAGCACAACTTGTTAACTAAGAAAAGGGATGTTCAAAGACCAAGTCCTCAAATCAGCACCACGTCTTAGCAGAAGTGATCATCTCAATTCTCCATAACTCATAGACAACCTCAAAGCATCAGAAAAATTTCACTGTTGCTTCAAAACCCTCTAAACCAGTGGTTCTCAACCTTTTTAATGCCATGAACCAATACCATTAACCGAAGGGTCCATGGACCCCAAGTTGGGAACCCCTGCTCTAAATTGATTATCAAAATAGCCATAATGACATCAGCATCCACTCTTGGGCCAATATCCCAGTTCTGATCACACTTGAGCAACTCAACTATTTGGGCCGATACATGCCCAAAGCCAGAGTCCTTAGAGGAGTGCTCTGAGTTCCTTGAAGGGAAAAAGATGTTCAATAGCACAGAGAAAATGCTTTGAAGAGGTTTCAATATTCCTCCAGAAAAAAAAGTAACATCCTTACTTACTGCAATCCTTAGCCCATAATATATCAAAATAGAGAAGGAGCATCTTGGCCAGAAATGTGCACATTAGGGCTTAATGAAAGGACCATTCCAAGACTGGCTGCATTCAATGGAAGGAAGACCCAATATCCCAATAGCTACCTAACTACAATGTCTGTGGCACAGTCTGCACAACCCTTGTAGGTCTCTACAAAAGCCACAGAATTGGATGGAGTCAACCCCAGGGGACTGCCCAAGGAGGAGAGCAACAATGAAAGGCGTTACAAATGGCCTACTGTCTCTAAGTTAGAGTGGAAGGGACTGGGGGAGAAAAAACAAAATCAGCCACAGTTCAAACTTACAGAAATGCAAATGACCAGTTCAGTACAGGATATGACTATATTGCAAAACTCCTCTGAAATTGAATAAGATTCCAATTGTCACTGCTCAAGATCTGAAACTCTCCTCTCAGATCAACAGCAGTGTCTAAAACAGGGATTCCCAACCTTTTTCATGCCATGGACCCCTACCATTACCTGACGATCTGTGGACCCCTGTCTGGGAGCTTCTGGTCTAAAAGGACAACAAAAACTCTTCAAAACATTTTGACCGCATGAAAAACATTTCCACATAATAAATACCACAATAGGCAAGCCATCAAAGTTCTCCAAAAAATAAACAGCGCAGCAAAATACTCCCCAACTGCACTCTCTCCAGTGTAAAATATTCCAAATGGAACAGAATTCTCTACTCCTTAGGGCTCTTTCTTTGACTAAGCTATTAGTCACCAGCCTAATATTACCACTTTTTGCTCCGTTTTCAAATCTTATCCAACTTCATTCCTACTGAATAAAGTGTCGTTAAAAGACGCTTTATGAATTTCAGAATAACTCACAAAAGAGTGTTGTGAACCTGCTGATTTGGCAATATAATCTCAGTCTAGACTCTACAGAAGTGGTTCCCTACCTGGGCTGGGGTCCACAGACCCCTTGGTTAACGGTAGGGGTCCATGGCATGAAAAAGGTTGGGAACCCCGATCCAGAAAAATGTATATAAATTAACTAATTCAACTTCACCTTAAGTTTTACTGTTTGCTAAAATTATTCAGAGTTAACAAATAAATTACATACAACAGTCATGTTAAATAATTATCCCAACCATTTAACAACAAATTTAAGCAAAATATTTAAACAAATATTGTTTACAACTATAGACACTTAAAATAAGTAGTTTTAATAAAGCAAAAACACAAAAGCATTTTATATTAGCAGGAGAGCCCAGTATCTATAATCAATTAGCAATATACAGTACTTGGTGATGTTGACCAGTATTGAAATACATTATAAACATATAAGCTTCCAACTTTTAATCTTGACTGAACTGCATTTTTAACTTTTAGAACTTTTAAACAAAATGTAGAGTTGTTTCTTTCTTATTTAGCAGTTCAAAGTGAAATTGTTCAGTTTTCCATATACATCACACCCTGATGACAACTCTTTCTCTCAGTAACCAAACATGACAACTCTTACCATTTCTGACTGGCCATTCGGTTTCCTCTCTTCTAACCTGTTCCTCCTTTGAGGCAGCACTGTGCTAACCACTACACTACAACGCTTTACAGTACCAGTGACCTGGGTTCAATTTCCGCTGCTGTCTGTAAGGAAGTTTGTACGTTCTCCCTGTGACCACATGGGTTTTCTCCGGGTGCTCCGGTTTCCTCCCACATTCCAAATAGGCACCGGTTAGTAGGTGAATTTTACATTGCAAATTATACCATGATTAGGCTATGGGTTGCTGGGGGTACGGTTCAATGGGCCAGAAAGGTTTATTCTGCGCTGGATCTCAATAAATAAACTAACTTTTTATCTTATAATAATACAGAACCCTAACCCTCCCCCCACCTCTTGTCCCATTCTCCTTCCCTAGTTCCTTGAACTACTGCAACGTATTCTCTCACACATGCCCATCAATATTCTGAGGAGTACATCTTTGGGATTTGGAAGGAAATTGGAGAATGGAAAAAACCCACATCATTGTGAAGAGGATAAATAAAATATATATACGCACACACCCCGGTGAGATTGGGACATCCCTGTCCTAGCATGTTAAGTCAGCTCTAGCTAACTGGGGAGATGAAATCAACAGTGAGGACCAATGGCGAGGAAAGTTCTGCAACACTTTGTGGAAAACACCCACTGCAAAACAAGGGATATCCCTAGTTTGTAACAACTACTTGTATCTCTGGACCCGGACTTCAAGGTCAAGAGACTGGAACTGCTCCAGTCAATGGCTTTTTCATTTTAAAAACGGTCTCGCGCAGGTTTCCTGTCATCATCAGACATGATGGACAACCATCATATACGTACAAGAAGCTGATATTAGAAGGAATGGACAAGTCTAATCTATGTTAAAAATGAGTCCAACAACAATGCAAAAAGACTCCTCCAAATTAACACTATGAACAAGTAATAAAGCAAAATAAAAATATTGTACACTTGATTTTTCATACCATATCAACTGTTCCAGTCAGGTTTGCTGTTCCTGCTTGATCGAAGTTTGGTGACAGCTCTGTTCCAGTGGCCATCATTTTTCAATCGAAAGGAGCTCAGTAATTTCTGTAATTCTCACCATCTTCATCCTCAGCTTGTTTTTTTTAAGAATAAATAAAATGGACAATCAACCCAAGGTCACCTCTTGTAATAAGTTTATTTTTTTTTCTTTGAAACAATCATTTGATTGTCATTGAAAGCAATTTATTATTATTGGTTATTAATGTCCATGCTTTATTTCCACCATCAGCTGAAAGTCCTTCCTTGTTGCCAGACAGCAAAATCTTTCGCCTTCTGAACAGAATGGGCTCTGGAAGATAACAATAAAATGTTTCAGTCACTCAACAACTGATCTAATAAAACAACGTTAATTATCTAAGTATTAATGTAATCTGTCAGTTGTTAAGCTACAGGACAGTAAATTCACTATCACAGTCAATTGATTTTATTTTTCACGTTCATGTAATGGAATTTACAGTCACTAAAAAATTGTCAGTTAGATGTCAGAACTACAAGGAGGTGCATGGCAGCACAGTAGCTAGCGCAACGCTTTAGAATGCCACTGATTGGGATTCAATTCTCACCACTATCTGTAAGGAGTTTATACATTCTCCCCCTGACTATGTGGGTCTCTCTGCGTGGCTGCTCCAGTTTCCTCCCACTTTTCAATGACATACAGGTTCATAAGGGTTAGTAATTAGTAGGCATGCTATGTTGGCACCGGAAGCATGATGATACTTGCAGATTGCCCTCAGCATATCCTCAGACTAACGCAAATAACGCAATAACTGTATGTTTCAATGTACATGTGGCAAATAAAGCTAATCTTTAACAATTGTTCAAATCACGTAAATCTAAACGTAAAACAACTGCGCCAAAGACAGTCCCACGCCAAGCTGCGAAAGGAGGAAGGTTGGGCATGGAGCCAGCAACCCATCCCATCAAAACCCAAAGCTACAGAAACACCAACAGAAGCTCCAAAGACCTCATCCCTGGAAGAGGAAAGATACACCAAGAAGATTGGCGGGGGGGGGGGGTTACCAAAAACACATAAATATCTACAGAGAGCATTCTAACTGGCTGTATCACTGTCTGGTATGGGGGGGGGGTGCATTGCGCAGGATCAAAATAAGCCGCTGAAAGTTGTAAACTCAGTCAGCTCCATCATGGACACTAGCCTCCCCAGCATCTTGGACATCTTCAAGGAGCGATGCCTCAAGAAGGTGACATCCATCATTAAGGACCCCATCACCCAGAACATGCCTTCTCATTGCTACCATTGGGAAGGAGGTACAGGAGCCTGAAGGCACACACTCAACAATTCAGGAACAGCTTCTTCCCCTCTGCCATCAGGGAGGAGGTACAGGAGTCTGAAGACACACACTCAACGATTCAGGAACAGCTTCTTCCCCTCTGCCATCAGGGAGGAGGTACAGGAGCCTGAAGACACACACTCAGCGATTCAGGAACAGCTTCTTCCCCTCTGCCATCAGGGAGGAGGTACAGGAGCCTGAAGACACACACTCAACAATTCAGGAACAGCTTCTTCCCCTCTGCCATCAGGGAGGAGGTACAGGAGTCTGAAGACACACACTCAACGATTCAGGAACAGCTTCTTCCCCTCTGCCATCAGGGAGGAGGTACAGGAGCCTGAAGGCACACACTCAGCGATTCAGGAACAGCTTCTCCCCCTCTGCCATCAGGGAGGAGGTACAGGAGCCTGAAGGCACACACTCAACAATTCAGGAACAGCTTCTTCCCCTCTGCCATCAGATTTCTGAAGACATTGAACACATGAACACTTCCTCACTACTTTTTTTTTCCTCTATTTGCACTAAATATTTAACTTTTAAAATATGTACATATTTCTTCCTGTAATTGATAGTTTTTATAATTATGTATTGCAATGTACTGCTGCCATAAACCAACAAATTTCACGACGTATGCCAGTATTATTAAACCTGATTCTGGTTCTGAACTGGCCCAGGACAGAGACTCTGGAAAGCCACAGTCGCCAGCCTATGCCCCAGTAGGGGTGATGGGCTTAAGTAAAGATAAAACACAAATGGTATTTCAGCCCAATATTGATTTGGAAGACAAATCTGAAGACGAGTTTGATCAAGTATGTATATCTGTGTATACTTATTAGAAAAATGCAGCAATATACATCACTACAGCCATTGACTCTGTCAACTGGGAGAGATCATGGAGCTCTCTCCCCCAATTCAGCTGCCCAGAGAAATTCACCGCCATCTTAAATTTGCTTCTTGATGACGTGCAAGCTGCGATCATAAATCAGCTCAGTGAAAACCAACATAACAAGCATACACTGCTGCCGCGGCACTTTTTCAATCAATGCTGCCCCTCACATTCAACAAACTTCCTATGGAAGTAGAGTTATCTTCAGAACTACAGGCTGTTTCCAGGGTGAATCTGTGAAATTCATTGGCCATGTCAATGGGTATCTTTAAAGTGGACATTGACAGGTTTTTGATGAGAGAGGGCATCAAAGGTTATGGGGAGAAGGCAGGAGAATGGGGTTGAGATGAATAATAAATCAACCATGATGGAATGGTGAAGCAGACTCAATGAGCCAAATGGCTTAATTCTGCTCCTATGCCTCATCTTTTTTTGTCAATAATAAAGAAGAATAACCATCCTCTCCCTGACCAACATCCCCAACACTGAGGGCCTAATTATACTCAGTCAACTCTGATGGACATTCCACACCACCCACATACCCAACAACAGGGTACTTAGAAAGACACTAGGTGGGCCATAGAGAGTGTCCTATCTGGATGCACAGTGGCTTGGTATGGCAACTAATTTGCCTGAGACTGCAAGAATCTCCAGAGTTGCGGTCACAGAAACCAGGCTCCCCTCCATGGACTTTGTTTATGTTTTCATTGCTTCCATATAGCAGCCAAAGATTCCACCCATTCCGGACATTCTCTCTTCCCCCCTTTCCCACTGAGCAGAAGGTACAAAAGCCTGTACCACCAGTCTCAAGGATAGCTTCTATCCCACTGTTATAAGACTATTGAATGGTTCCCTAGAACAATAACATAGACACTTCACTTCATAATCTACTTCATTAGCATATAAGTCATTAGACTTGCACATTAATTTCTGCCTGCATTGCACTTCCTCTGTAGCTGTTACACTTCATTATTTATTTACTTATTGAGATACAGTGCAGAATCAACCCTTCCAGCAATGCTGCCCAGCAACCCCTGATTTAACCCTAGCTTAGTCACAGGACAATTTACAAAGGCCAGTTAACCTACCAAGAGGAAACCAGAGCACCTGGTCACGGGGAGAATGTACACACTCCTTACAGGCAGCAGGATTATTAAAGTATTATTACACTTTATTATGCACTCTGCTATTTTTTCTCTCAATGCACCGTTGTAATGATTTGATATGTATAAATAGTATGTAAGACATGTTTTTCACTGTATCTCAGCATGTGACAATAATAAACCAAATCCAATTCTGTATTGTTTTATGTTACAGTACCTCAAAGCACAGTCGTAACGATCTGATATGTATAAAAAATATGCAAGACGGTTCTTAACTGCATCTCGGTACATGTGACAATAATAAACCGAATCCAATTCTGTTATTGCTTTTCGTTGCATAACCTCAAAGCACAGTTGCATTGAACAGTATGCAAGACAAGTTCTTCACTGTATCTCGGTACATGTGACAATTCCAACCCACGGGAAGGAGGTGGCTCCTCAGTCCCGAGCAGCTGCCCAGAAGACGAGGAGAGGAGATGGGATGAGATGAGAATGAGTGGAGGGAAAGTGCAGGGTACAACTTTCCCTTGTTTTTGTTTTGGCGCCAGCATTTGGCAGCTGTCACTCACTCACCCGATCCGGGCAGAAACACGCACTTGGCGATCCCACGGGTGTAGAGCAGTGCGATGAAGTTTGACTGCTCACCCTGCCTTTGTACCAGAGCGGGGAGCGCTGAGGGAGGAGGACGGGGTACCGCCCGAGCTGTCAGTCGGCGGCCGACACCGAATCGCACCCCACCCCAACTCACTCACCTCACACACGCCCGGGCTTAACCCCCCTCCACGAAGCCAGTCAGCTTCGGAAGCTCAGCGTCGTGGTGCAAGCTCTCTGCCTGTCATGAACAAAGCGAAGGTCGTTCCGTTTTGTTTCCCGCGGCGATAACTCACCGACCTCCCCTCCACTCCGTTGGAGCACCTACCGCTCGCCACCCAGGCTAGCGAATCACCCCGCCTACCAGCCCCAGACCCAACCAATTGAACTCAGCGGGTAGGCTGTGCTAAATGACCGAAGGTCTGCTTGACCAATAACAACTGCGGATTCTGCCTGATGCGATGGGCGTGAGCACTCTTTAATCCTGATTGGACTATCGCGTGGTCCAATCGTTGCACAAAGATCTGCGAGCCGAGGCTAAAGATTTGCAACGTTATTTGATATCAAAAGCTAAAATAAAAGAGATGCTGAAAGTAAATTAGAAGAAATAATGTATAATACGTGAAACTGGGAGGTGATAATTATTTAGAAGTTTATTGCACTGCGGCTAGAGTTAAGATGCTGACAGTGATTGATGTTTCAGTTAACAAATCACAAAGAAAGATTAACATTAGGGCGGGCACTAAGTGTCTATGACATTTGATGAACATTGATATTATCCAATAGGATCTGCCAGTTCGGGATGGGTCGCGCCCTCTGTACACAATAAAGCGTGAAACAACAATAGAGCGCTTGTTCTAATTCACGCCATGCATGGGGTTTGTGTGTTGTGAGTTTCCCCCTCAGAACAGAGTTTTAATTTTCCTCTACGTCTTTTCAACCTGAGAGAGGAAAGAAGTATTGCATTTGCCCGCATAACTTGCAGAATTCAGTAAGGCAAAATAAAAATTGAATTTTTCAGCGCGAAAATCTTTGGGTCATCGACCTGACTGTTGATATTGATACGTTCTATACAGGTGCTGTCTGTCTCAGATATTCTCAACATTTTATGCTTTTATTTCGATTTTCCAGCATTTATATTATTTAGTGGGGATTCTTTGCAGAAGAGACTGGCTAAACATGCACAGTCGAGTAGATTTATTACATAAATGCTTTGCATTCTCGCCCACATGCAAGATGATTATAGTGATTCACTTAAACACCCATGTGTAGGATGTAGACTTGGCCTTTCTATTTACACACCATCTGTTAAGGTTACCTCTTAGACTGCCTCATTTGGTTAGAATCAGAATCAGGTTTATTGTCATTGACATACATCCTGAAATGTGTTGTGCAGTATATTTAAAAAATTATTTACGGATACAGAATGGAGTAGGCTTTTCAAGACACACTGCCAAACATCTCCAAATGACCCAGATTTAACCCTAACCTAATCATGGGACAACTTACAATGACCAATGACCCTACCCAGTATGTCTAGGCACTGTGTGAGGAAACTAGAGTGCCCGGAGAAAACTCACGAAGTCCACAGGAAGGATGTACAGAGACCCCTTACAGAGGACACCAGGGTTGAATTCTGAATTCTGACAGCTTGAGCTGTAATACCATCATGCTACGCTACTGTGGCATGATAAATTATAATAAAAACTAGATTAAAAAATAAACAGTGCAAAAAGAGAGTGTAATAGTGAGGTGGTGTTCATGAGTCCATGGACTGTTCAGAAATCTGATGGCACCCCCCCCCCCCGCTGATTTCTCACGCGCCTCATTTGAGATTTAGAACCATAGAACATTACAGCACAGAAACAGACCTTTTGGCCCTTCTTAGCTGTACCAAATCATTTTTCTGCCTCGTCCCACTGACCTGCACCTGGACCATATCCCTCCATACACCTCTCATCCATGTACCTGTCCAAGTTTTTCTTAAATGTTAAAAGTGAGCCCGCGTTTACCACTTCACCTGGCAGCTCATTCAGTGGCCTCCACTCGGAGAAGCAATCCTCCACTACCACTCTCTGGCTTCTTCCATTGAGCCAATGTCTAATCCAATTTACCACCTCTCCATGTATACCTAGCGACTGAATCTTCCTAACTAACCTCCCATGCGGGACCTTGTCAAAGGCCTTACTGAAGTCCATGTAGACAACATCCACTGCCTTCCCTTCATCCACTTTCCTGGTAACCTCCTCGAAAAACTCCAATAGATTGGTTAAACATGACCTACCACGCACAAAGCCATGTTGACTCTCCCGATCCGATCTCTTAGTACTCCTTCCAATAATTTACCTACTACTGACGTCAAATTTACCAGCCTATAATTTCCCAGATTACTTTTAGAGCCTTTTTTTAAACAACGGAACAACATGAACTATCCTCCAAACATCCGACATTTTAAATATATCTGTCAGGGCCCCTGCAATTTCAACACTAGTCTCCTTCAAGGTCCGAGGGAATACCCAGTCATGTCCTGGGGATTTATCTACTCTGATTTGCCTCAAGATAGCAAGCACCTCCTCCTCCTCCTCCTCAATCTGTATAGGTTCTATCACCTCACTACTTGTTTGCCTTATTTCCATTGACTCCATGCCAGTTTCCTTAGTAAATACAGACACAAAAAACCCATTTAAGATCTCCCCCATTTCTTTTGGTTCCATACATAGCCGACCACTCTGATCTTCAAGAGGACCAATTTTATCCCTTACTATCCTTTTGCTCTTAATATACCTGTAGAAGCTCTTCAGATTATCCTTCACTTTGACTGTCAAAGCCATCTCACGTCTTCTTTTAGCCCTCCCGATTTCTTTCTTAAGTTTTTTTTTTGCACTTTTTATACTCCTCAAGCACCTTATTTGCTCCCTGTTTCCTACACATGTCACACATCTCTCTCTTCTTCTTTATCATCAGAGTTCCAATATCCCTTGAAAACCAAGGTTCCTTATTCTTATTCACTTTGCCTTTAATCCTGACAGGAACAAACAAGCTCTGCACTTTCAAAATTTCTCCTTCGAAGGCCTCCCACTTACCAATCACATCTTTGCCAGAGAACAACCTGTCCCACTCCATGCTTTTTAGATCCTTTCTCATTTCTTCAAGTTTGGCCTTTTTCCAGTTTAGAACCTCAACCCTAGGACCAGATCTATCTTTATCCATGATCAAGTTGAATCTAATGGTGTTATGATCGTGTTATTATGTTATGCCCTCAACATAGGAAGCATCCTCTCCATAGCTACCCAATCTAGTCCTTTGAACATTTGGTAAGTTTCAATGAGATCCCACCACATTTTTCTACATTTCAGGGAGTACAGGTTTAAAGCTGCCAAACACTCCTCATATGTTAAACACTTAATTCCTGGAATTATTCTCGTGAATGTCCTCCAGACTCCCTCCAATGAAAGCACAACTGTTCTGAGATTAGTTTAGTGTTTAGTATTTAATGGTGAGTATTTTTGAGCACTTTGTACAATAGGCATCCCTCTAATGTTATGTCTTTTTTTTCATTTATTTCTTTTTTATACATTTTGAAAATTTTGAAAATGAAGTATTTTTTTAAAAAATAAAAGAAAAGAAAAGAAATCTGATGGCAGAGTGGAGGATGTTGTTTCTCAAACATTGAGTATGTCTTCAGGCTCCTGTACCTCAACCTGATGTTAGTAATGAGGGGATGGCATTGTTCCAAATGGTGAGGCTACTCCATGGTGAATGCTGCCTTTCTGAGGCACTGCCTTTTAAAGATGTTCTCAATGATGGGGAGGCTAGTGCCTATGATGGAGTTGACTGAGTTTACAACCCTCTGCAACAATTTCTGATCCTCCACACCAGAGGGTGATGCAACAGTCGGAGTGCTCTCCATGGTAACATCAATATGTTGTTGATTTTGGGTCTTTTTTTCTATATTAATAGTGTTCAAAGATCAACTTTATTTGCCATATGCATTTATGTGTATTAGGAATTTGCTGTGGTGTGTTGCGATGACATGCAACCAAAAACGTCAATGTTCAACAATTATAAAGAACAAAGAATTATATAAAAATAAAGTTACTTTATAGTCGCCAAACAATTGGTAGTAGAACGTACAATCATCAGAGCAATATTTGGTTCTGCGCTTCACACTCCCTGGATTACAAATATTAAATATTAAAAATATTAAAAATAATTAAAATTAGTAAATATTAAAAATTTAAATTATAAATTATAAATAGAAAATAGAAAAATGGGAAGTAAGGTAGTGCAAAAAAA
Source organism: Mobula birostris (assembly GCF_030028105.1). Lineage (NCBI taxonomy): Eukaryota > Metazoa > Chordata > Chondrichthyes > Myliobatiformes > Myliobatidae > Mobula > Mobula birostris. The sequence goes on along the minus strand of NC_092402.1, from coordinate 13,135,606 downwards.
ACAGAGGCAGGTCCGGATATTTGGAGGGTACGGCCCAGATCCGGGTCACGATCCATTCAGCAGCCTTATCACAGACAGAGGTTAAAGTTAGAGGTTAAAGTTCAGATATGGAATAAAATGTGCATAAATACATAAAGACCAGCTTGTATTTACAATGTAAACAGCATTGTAAAAAGTGGTTTGAAGTGTTTACAGTGCAGTTCAGTGAGGGGTGAGTAGATTGGGGGGGTTGGGTATCAAGTAGACAGATTATTCAGATTAGCTACCTGGGGGAAGAAACTTTTAAGATGGCATGATGATTTTGTTTTAATAGCCCTATAGCGCTTTCCAGAAGGGAGGCAGTTCACTGGGTGGGTAGTGTCCAGAATGATTTTTCCTGCCTGGTTCTTTGTTCTGGACACATACAAGTCCTACAGTGATGGTAGACTGCAGCCAGTGACCTTTTCTGCTGACCTGACAGTTCGCTGTAGTTTTTGTATATTATTCTGCAAATCCATATACTGTGTTGTGGAGACCAATTGTCTCAATGGCAGCATTTGCTAGTTCTAGTTGTGGGGTTGTTCAGATGGATTACTGAACTCATAAACTGAATTACATGATGACCATCTGCAAACAGAAATTCTGAGTAAATTCTTCAGTCAATTCAGTTCACTCTGATACCAAGAAATAGTTCAAATGTATTTCTTACAAGTAATAAGCATTCTGACTATAGGGCTGAGGCCTGTTATTCCAAATTTAGCTGCACCTATAATCAGGCTGTTCCAGTAAATCTACAGTGTTGACACATTGACTAGTTATGTCATGTCCACAAAAAGCACAACAAATCCATTGGTATCTTGAAAATTTAATTCTTGCATGACTGAAACACTGCAATACACGGTCTACAAGTGTATTACCACAATCCACTTAGACTTCTCCATCAGCATCCCCACAAAGGCAACAGCAACAAGCTCGCAGGAACAGCATCAAAGGTTTCCCCCCAAGGGTACACACTATTGACCATCCATGGCCTCCTCTACTGCCACGATGAAGCCACTCTCAGGTGGAAGGAGCAACATCTCATATTTTGTTTTGGTAGCCTCCTACCTGATGGCATGAACATTGAGTTCTCCAACTTCAGGTAATTTCTCCTCCCCTCCCCCTTCCCTCCTTTTCCATTTCCTTTTGCCTCTACTCTTTAACTCATCGACCTATCAAACCCCCACCGTTCCCTTCCTCCTTCCCTTTTTCCCATGGTCCACTCTCCTTTCCTATCAGATCCCTTCTTCTTCAGCCCTTTACCTTTTCCTCCTATCACCTGTCAGCTTCTCACTTTATCACCTGTACCCCACCCAACCTTACCTGGCATCACCTGAGACCTTCTAGCTTGTACACCTTCCCCTTCTGCACACCCCCTTATTCTGGCTTCTTCCACCTTCCTTTCCATTTCTGATGAAGGGTCTTAGCCTGAAACGTCAACTCTTTATTCCTCTCCATAGATGCTGCCTGACCTGCTGAGTTCCTCCAGAATTTTGTTTGTGTTACTCTAGATTTCCAGCATCTGTAGAATCTCATATTTAATATTTCTCAGAAACTGCTTGCATCCACATTATTGAATGCCTTTCCAACTGTTCTTGTTCCATTTAGAAATTTACCTACTGTGTATTTACATCCAACTTCCAAATCATTAAGATATATGGTAAACAATTAACCAATGAAAATATGTCATCTCAAAGTAAATTTATTAACAAAGGAAGTGGGAATTGCGAACCAAACTTGAATCTCCACCAGTATAGACTTTGTGAATCACTCATCAAATCCTTCTAGATATCTGAATTCAATATGTCTGCTGGTTCCTCTGTTCATCCTCGTTGAGAGTTCTTCAAAGTTAACTCATAAATCTGTCGCACAAGATTTCCACTTTATGAAGCTATGAGACTTTATTAGAGAAAAATTTTCCAAATGTGCTGCTATTACTTCCTTACTAATCGAGTCTAACATTTTTCCAAGAATAGATGTCAGACTAATCAGACCCCCAAGAAAATGAATCTCAGGGTTGTATATGGTGATATACATGTACTTTGATAGTAAATTTACTTTGAACTTATGCGGTCTAATTTTTGATTTTTCCATGAGCAGACATCCTTTCCCTACATACAGCTATCAAGCCTTGGTGTCTTTGAAGAGACATCTATTACAAACCTACCAGAATAACTTTTATAGACTAGGGAGATATAGTCTGCTTAATCATGCCTGATAAGACATGGGAGCAGAGTTAGGCCATTTGGCTCATTGAGTCTGTTCCACCATTAAATCATGGCCGATTTATTATCCCCAGTAGAGTCATAGAGAAGTACAGCACAGAAACAGGCACTTCGCTCCATCTAGTCCTTGCCGAAACCATTTAAACTGCCTACTCCCAATGACCTGCACCAGGACCATAGCCCTCCATACCCCTACCATCCATGTACCTATCCAAAATTCTCTTAAACGTTGAAATCAAGCTCGCCTGCACCACTAGCGCTGACAACTCATTCCACACTCTCATGACCCTCTGAGTGAAGAAGTTTCCACTCATGTTCCCCTTAAACTTCTCACCTTTCACCCTTAAACCAGGACCTCTGGTTGTAGTCTCATCCAACCTCAGTGGAAATTTCTCCTGTATTCTCCCTGTAACCTTTGACGCCCTGTTTAATCAAGAATCTATCAAACTCTGCTTTAAATATACCCATTGATTTGGCCTCAAAAGCCGACTGTGGCAATGAATTCCACTGATTCACCAACCTTTGGCTAAAGGCGTTATAAATTTTAAATACAAAAGAGAAATGTGGGTGGAACTGGAACACCCAGAGGAAGCCCATGAGGTCATGAGGAGAACTAACAAACCCCTTACAGACAGCAGCCGGAATTGAACCACTAACTTTGCTCCTCCAAGTTTTTTTTGTGTTTCCACCTCCAGATGCTACTATATAAGTAAAAGAACAAGCAAAAGACTAGAAACCTGTGTTGTTTTCTATTGATGTTGCCTGACCTTTAAGCGCTTCCAGCTTCTTCTTCTCCATCTCTGCTGCTGATCAGAGTAGCTACAATGTGTACCTTCATTGTAACTATTACATGCAGTACAAGCATAAGATACTGGAAATAATCAGCAAGTCAGGCAGCTTCTGTAGAGGCAATTAATAGAACATACAACATTACAGCACAGTACAACTTTGCACTGACCGTATAACCTATTCTAAGATCAATCTAACCCTTCCCTCCTACATAGCCCTCCATTTTTCTATCGTCCATGTGCCTGTCTAAGAGTTCCTTAATTGCCCCTATTATATCTGCCACTCCCACTACAGATGGCAGGGTGTTCCACATACTCACTCTCTGTGTTTAAAAACCTCTGATATTCCCCTAACTGGAATTAGAAAATGGAATGTGGCAGCAGTACACTGCAATAAATAATAAACAGTAAATTACAGTAAGTGTATGTGTGTATATATATATATATATATATATATATATATATATATGCATACACACACACATATACATATACATACACACTAAAAAAATTAAGTAGTGCAAAAAGAGTAGTGAGGTAGTGTTCATGGGCTCAATGTCCATTCAGAAATCTGATGGCAGAGGAGAAGAAGCTGTTCCTGAATCGTTGAGTGTGTGTCTTCAGGCTCCTGTACCTCCTCCCAGATGGTAGCAGTGAGAAGAAGGCACGTCCTGGGTGATGAGGGTCCTTAATGATGGATGCCCCCTTTCTACAAGGAAACATCAACACCATTAGTCACTGGCAGCCAACCAGAAAAAGCCCCCTCTCAACTGTTCTCGCTGATTAATAAGACATTCACCCACAGAACTGCAGTTCAATGGATTTTTAAAAATATTTTTGCACCATTCTCTGTAAATCCCAAAGACTTATGCATGAGAATCCCAGGAGATCAGCAGTTTCCGGGATACTCAAACCGCCCCATCTGGCACCAACAACCATTCCAAGGTCAATGTCACTTAGATCCCATTTTGTCCCCATTCTGATGCTTGGTCTGAAAAACAACTGAACCTCTTGATCATGCCTGCATGCTTTTACACAGTGAGTTGCTGCTGATTAGGTATTTGCATTAATGAGGTGTACAGGTGTACTTAATAAAGTGGCCACTTATTGTAATTTATGTTGTACTGTACTCTTGCCGCAAAACAACAAATTTCATGGCATTGGAGAGGGTCCAGAGGAGGTTCAAGAGAATGAGCCCAGGAATAAAAGAGTTAACATATGAGGTGCTTTTGATAGCTCAGGGCCTGTACTCACTGAAGATTAGAAGAATGGGTGGGGGTGGAATCTCAATGCAACCGACTGACTATTGAAAACTCTCGATTAAGTGGATATGGAGAGGATGTTTCCTATCGCAGGGGAGTCGAGGACCAGAGGGCACAACATCAGAATAGAGGGATGTCCATTTAGAACAGAGATGAAACAACATTTCTTTATCCAGAGGGTGGTGAACCTCTGGAATTCATTGCCATAGATGGTTGTGCAGGCCAAGTCATTGGGTATATTTAAAGCGGAGGTTGATAGCTTCTTGATTAATCAGGATGTCAAAGGTTACAGGAAGAAGGCAGGAGAATGGGGTTGAGAGGGATAATAAATCAGCCATGATGGAATAGTGGAGCAGACTCGATGGGCCAAATGACCTAATTCTGCTCCTATGTCTTATGGTCAATTAGTTAAAGAGTTAAAAAAAAAAATACACGTGGACTAAGATGTTAACTGTCCTGTGCTATCACCAGTGGGATCATCAGTTGATCTGTCACCTGTCTTCAGGAGTTTCAGCCCGCTTATGATCAAGACTCCTTCGAGGTGGTGGGCCAGCAGTGCTAAAGCACCACCTCCCACTGGTGAGCTTAAAAACTTGGCATCTGCCTCTATCAGAGTTGTTGGTCACTTCCATCCAACAGATAGTCTACTCTTCAGGTGTCTATGCAACTACTGAAGGGTTTGCAAGATATGTATACACTGTCTGACTATCTGCCCCTCTGGACATACTTGGTCCACACCCATGCTGATCCTTTCTCTGCTGCTTCAGCTACAGCCCTGCTGGTTGACCTGACCTCTCTTCTAGTGATCAATGATATTAAATCTAATTCTGATTCTCCAATAATAATGCAACACTGGTGAAAATCAAATGTCCATACATGCACCCAAAGTCAGTGGAACTAATGTCTATTTCACACATTTTCATTTCAGCTTATGTGCTTTTATCTTCCTAGACCATGGATATAAGTTGAAAAACCAAACACCACAATTAGGGTTGTCAATTTACCACTCTTAAGTTGCTGCCACATAATTGGCTGATTAGACTTAAGTAGTTTAATTATTGTTGGCCCCAGAGAATGGTGTGAAAAACAGAAAAAAAAAATCCAGTGAGCAGCAGTTCTGTTGGGGGAAATGCCTTGTTGATGAGAGAGGTCAGAGGAGAATGGCCAGACTGGTTCAAGCTGACAGGAAGGTGACAGTAACTCAAATAATGATGTGTTACAACAGTGGTGTGCAGAAGAGCATCTCTGAACACACAACATGCCGAACTTCGAAGTCGATGGCCTCCAGCAGCAGAAGACCACTTCTGTACACAATAAAGTGGCCACTTCTGTACCTGGTAAAGTGGCCTGGAGTGTAAATCTGATTCTGAAAAATTTTCACTGGCTGCTAAAGAACAGCAGGACTCCCAAAAGTGGAAATCAAGGAGAATGCTTAATTTATGCTGCAGCTTACACAATTGCAGGTTGTCCTAAATTTCTCTGCAACCAACTGACTGGTGTCATGGTGTGCGCTGGCAATATTGGAACCCAAGTGTGGAGGAAAGACAGACTCTGATGTAGAGATAGCAACAAGAGTTTATTCATAATAATTCCAAGAGAACTTCGGTGGCTTGGCTGAGCGACATCATGAGATGTGACATTCTCAAAACTAGGACCCCATGATTAGCGCTAATCAGGCGTCCGCTTAAATAATACAAGTAACATGGAAACCCCGAGTCTATCAAAGTAAACTTAACAAGTTTAAACAGAAAGCACCAGGAGACTGCATTACTAAGAGTGAGTCACTCAAAAAAAAAAACACAATGAACTCTAAACAATTAATAACTGTCATTAAACAACAATTAACTAATTCAGGTGCTCAAAAAACCTTGGAGCCCAGCACTCTCTGGCACCCTGCACCAGCTTAAAGAACTCATTACAACTGTTTCTGATGTGTTTTGACTTTTATAATAAACTTGTGCTCAGCACCATCCCACAAACAGCAATGAAACAAAGATGAGATTTTCTGTTTTCTGAAATCTAGGACCTTAACAAGAAAGGGTGAACATGTCGGCTCAAAGTCAAAGTACATTTATTATCCAAGTACTTATATGTCACCATATACAACCCTGAGATTCATTTTCTTGCATGGAAAAATAAAGAGATACAATAACGTCCATGAAAAACTATAGCTAAATAAGCACTGACAAACAACCAACTTGCGAAAGAAGACAAATTGTGCAAAAAAAATTGATATTGAGAACATGAATTGTAAAGAGTCCTTGAAAGTGAGTCCGTAGATCGTAGAATCAGTTCAAAGTAGCGGTGAGTGAAGTTATCCACACAGGTTGAAGAACCTGGTGGTTGTAAGGCAATAGATGTTCCTGAACCTAATGGTGGTTGTAAGGTAATAACTGCCTCTGAACCTTATGGTTCTGTATTTCCTACCTGATGGCAGCTGTGAGAAGAGAACATGACCTGGATGGTGGGGGTCTTTGATGATGGATGCTGCTTTGTTGCGGCAAAGCTACCTTGCTATTCAGTCTTGTCAAGATTCAAGTTTATTTATCACGTGTACTTTGAAACATACAGTGAAAGGCATCATTTGCATTAACAACGACTACCTTATCGTGGTGGAGAAGCTGAGTTGCTGAGATGCCGTCTGGAGTGTAGCTCCTGGTAAGGTCACCCATGGCAGTAAGGTCAAGGGGGAGGTTCCAGGCAAAGAGCGATGCAACGGTGGAGATGGCAGGAGACGACCCACCATAGCGACAGTGAAGTCAGAGGAAAGCTGCAGCAGTGAAGGGTCCGTAGTCGTCTTGCGCTCCATGCCACCGGACCCTGTCCCTGATCTGTCAACCATTGTGTGTGGCTGCCTGTGTATCAGTCTCCCCATGTTAAACAGTCAGGCACAGGCATTCTCGGTTAAGGGGTTAACCCCTTGGGACTGAGAGATTGCAATACTGTTATTATTATTTCTCATCTTTTTACAATTATTCTGTTGGGAGAAGTGTAGAGGGGATCTTCTTGACTCATTTCCCTAGCAATGAGTTGTAAATAATTGTATAAGATTGCAGACCATTCTTGTAAATTGTCTAACAGCCACGTCAAGATCAATATAGCTCAATACAGTCAGGAAACTGTCTGACCCAGAGTGATAGACAAAAAGTCAGCATTTGCATAGATGCTACAACAGATAGTGTAGACTACATATGCAAAAACAGACTTACAGGGAAGAGAGTGGAACAAAAGATATTTTCATTACTGGGCGAGTCAAGGACCAGAAGGCACAGCCTCAAAATACAAGGATGTCTCTTTAAAACAGAGATGGAGGAATTTCTTTATCCAGAGGTGTTGATGTAATTGCCACAGACAGCTGTAGAGATAATACTGAGAAAGTGAGTCGTACAGTCCTTGAACCTGCTCTAGATTACCTACCAGAGCTACAGGTCCACAGCAGATGCCATTTTAATGGCTATTCACTCAACCACTAGACAACAAAGATGCTGTTTATTGACTACAGTTTGGCATTTAATGCCATCAACCCCTCAAAACTAATCAATAAGCTTCAAGACCTGGGCCTCAATACTCCCTTGTGCAATTGGATCCTTGATTTCCTCACTTGCAGACACCAGTCAGTTCGGATTAAGAGCAACATCTCCTCCACAATCTCTTATCAGGATAGGTGTACCACAGGGCTGTGTGCTTAGCCCCCTGCTCTACTCGCTTTACATTTATGACTGTGTGGCTAAGCACAGCTCCAATGCTATATTTGAGTTTGCTGATGACACCACTGTCATTGGCCAAGTCAAAGGTGGTGACAAATCAGAATATTGGAAGGAGATTGAAAATCTGGCTGCGTGGCACCACAACAACAACCTCTTACTCAATGTCAGCAAGACCAAGGAGCTGATTATTGACTTCAGAAGAAGGAAATTGGAGGTCCATGAGCCTGTCCTTGTTGGAGGATCAGACATGGAGAAGATCAGCAACCTTAATGTCCTAGGTGTTATTATTTTGGAGGAGCTGCCCTGGGCCCAGCATGCAAGTGCAATTATGAAGAAAGCACAGCAGCACCTCTACTTCCTTAGAATTTAGTGAAGATTCAGCATGACACCTAAAACTTTGTCAAACTTCTATTGATTTGTAGTGGGGAGTATATTGACTGGCTGAATCACAGCCTGATATGGAAATAGCACTGTTCTTGAACAGAAAATCCTACAAAAATTAATGGATATGACCTCCCTCTCCCACCATTGAGCACATCTACGTGACGCATTGTCACAGGAAAGTAGCATCCATCATCAAGGACCCCCACCTCCCAGGGCACGCTCTCTTCTCGCTGCTGCCATCAGGAAGGATGTACAGGAGCCTCAGGACCCACACCACCAGGTTCAGGGACAGTTATTACCCCTCAACCATCAGGAAGGAGGTACAGGAGCCTCAGGACCCACACCACCAGGTTCAGGAACAGTTATTACCCCTCAACCATTGGGTTCTTAAACCAAAGGGTATAACTTCACTCCACTTCACTTGCTCCGTCACTGAAATATTCCCACAACCAATGGACTCACTTTCAAGGACTCTTCACCTCATATTCTTGATATTGATTATTTATTTATTTATTTTTGTATTGCACAGTTTGTATCTTTTTCACATTGGTTGAGTGCCCAAATTGGTGCAATCTTTAGTGATTTTATTATGGTTATTATTCTATAGATTCATTAAGTATACCCACAAGAAATTGAATCTCAGGGTTGTATGTGGCAACATATATGTACTTTGATAATAAATTTACCATCTAAAATTATGACTTGTACAGATTGGAGTCACGAGTAAAACTTCACTGAATTATAAAGCCTATTGATTTAAAGTTGTAGTGAGATGCATGGTTTGTACTTAATTATATGAACCCATCATCCGTATTAGAGCTTAGCCATCAACAGCAGCTCACCAAAATCCTCTGGTCTGGGCCAGTCTTTCAAGTTGAACCCAGGGGTAGTCCACTTTGTATCTACTAGGGCAGGGTCCTTCCTCTCCCAGCTCTTCTGTAGCTCTGGGTTTTTATGGGATGGGGTTGCTAGCCCCATGCCCAACCCTCTTCCTTTCGCAGCCAGGCTTGGGACAATACTTGGCAGTGGTGTGTGTTGGGTAGAGACTTGGAATTATTCTTTGGTTTACTTCCTTTAACATTTCTTTATTAAATAATTTGGAAGGCACTTGATTAAATCACTGGGATTGAAAGGGTTTATGTATGAGGAGTGCTTGATGTCTTTCAGCCTGTACTCACTGGAATTTATAAGAACAAGGAGAGATCTCATTGAGACCTATCGAATTTGAAAGGCCTTGATAGAGTAGATGTGGAGAGGATATTTCCAATGGTGGGGGAAGTCTTGGACCAAAGGGACACAGGCTCAGAGTAGAGGGACGTCCATTTAGAACAGGGATAAGGAGGAACTTCTTTATCCAGAGGTGTTGATTTCATTGCCACACATAGCTGTGGAGGTCAAGTCGTTGGGTATATTCAAAGCAGAGGGTGATAGGTTCTTGATTAATCAGGGAATCTAAGGTTACAGGGAGAAGACAGGAGAATGGGGTTGAGAGGGAAAATAAATCAGTCATGATTGAATGGCAGAGCAGACTTGATGGGCTGGATGGCCTAATTCTGCTCCTATGTCTTATGAGGCATGACTAAGCAGATTATCTCTCTCTAATATATAAAAACTGTTCTGGCAGGTTTGTAATAGATGTCTCTTCAAAGACAACAAGGCTTGATAGCTGTATGTAGGGAAAAGATGTCTGCTCATGGAAAAACCTAAAATGAGACAGCATAAGTTCAAAGTTCAATGTAAATCTAATATGTATGTCACCAGGAGCAAACAAGAGAAAACCTGCAGATGCCCTGCTGAAGGGTCTTGGCCCGAAATCTCAATTGTATTTTTTCCATACGTGCTACCTGGCCTGCTGAGTTCCTCCAGCATTTTGTGTGTGTCACCATGAGATTCATTTTCTTGAGGGCATTCACAGTAGGTACAAAGAAGCACAATAGAACCAATGAAAAAACACACACAACAGGACGGACAAACAACCAAGGTGCAAAAGACAACAAACTGTGCAAGACAAAAAAGAAAAAAAGAAATAATAATAATAAATAAATAAGCAATAAATATCAAGAACATGAGATGAAGAGTCCTTGAAAGTGAGTCCATAGGTTGTGCAAACAGTTCAGTGATAGGGCGTGAAGTTGCAAGAAGTTATCCCCTTTGGTTCAAGAGCCCGATGGTTGAGGGGTAATAACTGTTCCTGAACCTGGTGGTGTGAATCCTGAGGCTCCTGTACCTCCTTCCTGATGGTAGAGGGGTAGTAACTGTTCCTGAACCTGGTGGTGTGGGTCCTGAGGCTCCTGTACCTCCTTCCTGATGGTTGAGGGGTAATAACTGTTCCTGAACCTGGTGGTGTGAATCCTGAGGCTCCTGCACCTTCTTCCTGATGGCAGCAGCAAAAAGAGAGCATGTTCTGGGTGCTGGGGCCTTTGATGACGGATGCTGCTTTCCTCTGACAGTGTTCCTTGTAAATGAAAGAAATTGTGAATAAGCCCAGTAAAGTTTACAGGGGAAAAAGAAACTTCAACACTGAATGCTAAATATGTAGACCTCACTCCCACATGGAATGGTTGAGGCTTCTCACACAGATATGGAAGAAGAAGGGAACTCGGACGAGTGCATGACAAAGATAGGGTTATCTTGATGGGCTGAGATGTTGTATGGTAGCTCACAAGTAACACTTACCCATTCAGCTAAAAGGGTGTTTGTGTCTCTGTGTTTCTTTGATACAAGCGCTTGCCCTGTGGTTTTGTGAGCCAGTAATAGAATACAAGTCTTGTCATAATTGATAACTGTAGCTTTGCACAAATATGGTTAATGTTTCTCAGACAAGAGTGCAGCACAGTGTGGACCCTTTAGCCCGTGATATTGTGCTGGCCTCTTGGCCTGTTCTGGGATCAATCTAACCCTTCCCTCCAACAACAACCCTTGGCCCTCCATTTTTTTTTCCATCCATGTGCATATCGGGGAGTCTCTTGGACGTCCCTGGTGTGTCTGCCTCTGCTACGCTGGCGCCAGAATGTGTATGTGTGGTGACACTTGCAGACTGCTCCCAGAACACCTGGGTGTGTTGGATGCTGTTAATGCAAATGATGCCTTTCACTGTATGATTCGATGTACACATGATAAATAAACTTGAATCTTGACAAGGGTGAATAGCAAAGTAGCTTTGCTTAGACTCTGACAATGCATATTGCAGTGATTAACGTTCTGCCAGATGGCCGTGGTAGAGACTAAAACCCCAACACCACTTTGGATAAGCAGAAAAAATGAGAGATTTATTTTCTACCACTAGGTGTCAGTATTAGTCCATAAACACAAGAGGTTTATTTCCAGTACTCAAGTGTAGAGGAGAACAAAATAATTGTTACTCCAGATTCAATGCATGAAAGACAAAGAAGCACAATAAGACAAAGAACGCAATAATAAAAACACAATAAGTATAAATACATAAGATAGCTTACGGATACAGATTGATTGTATGTCCATAAAGTGATGCTAGGCATGTCTGTACATTACTTTATACTTTATTGTCACCAAACAATTGATACTAGAATGTACAATCATCACAGCGATATTTGATTCTGCACTTCCCACTCCCTGAATTACAAATCGATAGTAAATATTAAAAATTTAAATTATAAATCATAAATAGAAAATAGAAAAATGGAAAGTAAGGTAGTGCAAAAAAACCGAGGCAGGTCCGGATATTTGGAGGATACGGCCCAGATCCGGGTCAGGATCCATTCAGCAGTCTTATCACAGTTGGAAAGAAGCTGTTCCCAAATCTGGCCGTACGAGTCTTCAAGCTCCTGAGCCTTCTCTCGGAGGGAAGAGGGACGAAAAGTGTGTTGGCTGGGTGGGTCGTGTCCTTGATTATCCCGGCAGCACTGCTCCGACAGCGTGCAGTGTAAAGTGGGTCCACGGATGGAAGATTGGTTTGTGTGATGTGCTGTGCCGTGTTCATGATCTTCTGCAGCTTCTTCCGGTCTTGGACAGGACAACTTCCATACCAGGTTGTGATGCACCCTAGAAGAATGTTTTCTATGGTGCAGCTATAAAAATTAGTGAGGGCTTTAGGGGACAGGCTAAATTTCTTTAGTTTTCTCAGGAAGTAAAGGCACTGGTGGGCCTTCTTGGTAATAGACTTTACTTGGTTGGACCAAGTCAGGTTATTTGTGACATTGACCCCGAGGAACTTAAAGCTCTTGACCTGTTCCACTTGCGCACCAGCGATGTAAATTGGGTCTTGTGGTCCACTACTCCTTCTGAAGTCAACAACCAATTAGGTGACTCTGACAGGAAATGATAAAGTCGTGGTGGTTGGGGGTGTGGAGGGGTGGGTTAGTGGGTGGAGGTGTTGATCAGCCTCACTGCTTGGGGAAAGTGACTGTTTTTGAGTCTGGTGGTCCTGGCATGGATGCTATGTAGCCTCTTCCCCAATAGGAGTGGAGTGCTTTGGACAGCTGATAATGGCACAGATCAAGAACTCCATTCCTGCCGTATCGGACGCTCAGCAATATGCTGACCAACAGGTGCCATTTACCGAGCAAACAAGAACAATTATGTCAGAATGCTGTTTCTGGACTTCAGTTCAGCATTCAACAGTGTTGTCCCACAGACCTTGATGAAAACACGCCTAGTCCTCAGTCTAAATACATCAATGTGTAGAAGCTGTCAGACTTCCGAACCAACAGACCTCAGATAGTCAGGATGCACAACTGCCCCCGCTCTCTCTCCCCCCATCATCCTCAACACATGTGCCTCCCCTGGGCTGTGCGCTAAGCACATTGCTGTAAACTCTACTCACACATGACTGCACGACCAAACACCCGAGTAATCACATTGTCAAGTTCGCCAATGACAGAACAACTGGGGGCTCATCACCTACAATGATGAGATTGTCTACAGAGAGGAGGTGGAAGTGCTCGAGGCCTGGTGCCAGGCAAATAACCCCTTCCTCAATGTCAAGACAAAGCAGATGGTTACTAACTTCATGAGAACTTGCACTACTTACACCCCTCTTTATATCGGCAGCACAGTAGTAGAAACTGCAAATAGTTTCAAACTCCTGAGAGTATACATCTCACACAACCTCTCAATATCTCAGAACACATTCTACACAAATCAGGAAAGCTCACCAACACCTCTGTTTTCTGAGAAGGTTGAAGAAAGCTAGACTCTGAACATCCACATTCGCGTCACTCTGCAGATGTGCAGTAGAGAGCAGCCTGACAAGCTGCATCACTGCACGTTACCGTAACTGCACTGCAACAGACTGGACAGGACTACAACAGACAGTCAAAACTGCAGCAGCCTACCCATCATTAAGGATATATATACAGAATGGTGCCAAAAAAAGGGGTCAGTTAAGTCATAAAAATTGCTGGTGAACGCAGCAGGCCAGGGTGCTGCCTGACCTGCTGCATTCACCAGCAATTTTTGAGTGTGTTGCTTGAAATTTCAGCATCTGCAGATTTCCTCGTGTTTGCGTCAGTAATATCATGAAGGATCCCACCTACCCTGCTCATGGATTGTCTTTCCCACTCCCATCAGGGAGAAGCATCCACACCGGGACCACCAGACTCAAAAACAGTAAAGCTGGCCAACACTAACTTCACCACTATTTTATTATTTCCTATCAGGCACCTCATGTGCAGCCTAGCAGCACTTTATGGACATATTATCAATCTATGTGTATAAAGCTACCTTATGTATTTATATTTATTGTGTTTTTTTGTGCTGCATTGGATCCGGAGTAACAATTCTTTTGTTCTCCTTTACACCTGTGTACAAGAAATGACATTAAACAATCTTGAATCATCACCCAACAACTAACGAACAAACAACTAACAGCAGTGCCACCAGGGTTTAGTCCACTGCATCCTCACTGGAGTCACTGCTCTGTTCAAGATCAGACGGAAACCTCTTCAGACTGTCCAGACTCAGAGCGAGGACCGAAGTGCAGAGAAGGCTCTGCTGAAACTTCCTGTTTGCCGATGACGCAGCTGTCGCAACTCACTCACAGCAGGAGCTACAAGATCTCAAGACCCGCTTTGCGGAAGCCTGCAGAGAGCTCGGCCTGACTATCAGCCTGAAGAAGACACAGGCGATGCAATGGGGCAAGTCGTTGACGACAAGCCGTCCATTAATATTGTCGACTATGAGCTGGAAGTCGTCCATGAATTCACATACCTGGGCTCCACAATCTCAGATAACCAGTCACTCGAAAGCAAGATCAATGAGCGCATTGGAAAAGCAGCCACAACCTTCTCAAGGTTGACTAAGAGAGTCTGGACCAGCAACAGACTCACCATGAACACCAAGGTCCAGGTGTACACGGCCTGTGTGCTGAGCACTTTGCTCTGCGTCAGCCAAACTTGGACCCTGTGCACAAAACAAGAGCAGCGACTCAACGCTCTCCATATGCACTGCCTCAGACACCTGGGAAGACAAGGTTACAACAACAGTCAAGAGAGCAGGCACCACCTCCACGTTCACCTTCCTCGGCATATGTGCTGGCCAGGCCACGTCTTGCACATGGCAGATGGGCGCATATCAAAGGAGCTTCTCTTTGGGAGCTGGAGTCTGGAAAGTGGCCAATAGGAAGACCCCAGCTGCACTACAAGGACACCTGCAAGCGCGACCTCAAGGCCCTTGGTATCAGCACGTGTCAGTCATTTGCCTCAGACAGGCGTGCCTGGAAGCAGAAGGTGAAGGAGGTTCTCTTGAGGTATGAGACCACTCTGATGCGGCAGGCAGAGGAAAAGAGGGGCCGCCAAAAGCTCTGTGCCCAAGCTGCCTTGGCGTTCTGCTGTACACAGTGTGGCAAAAGGACTGTCACTCCACAGTCACAACAGACGCTGCTTAACCCAGTCTGCCAGAGGCACAAACCCATGATCCCCTGGGATCAATGGCCACCTATGCTCACCCGACAACTAACGAACAAACAACTAACAGCAGTGCCACCAGGATTCAGTCCACTCTGTCCTCACTGGAGTCCCCTCCATCAGCAGCCTGTGCTCTCTTGAACAATAAAATTGAGGAGACACTGTGTCAAGTGAGCTTCACCAGGAAAGCTGGTCTGTCATGGTCTCTGGAGAGGCCACGTGCCATACTTCACAAAATGCATGGGATCACATAATGGGGCAAAGTCTCTCACACTCAGTCAGGGCAGATATTGCCTTCAAGTCAGTTCAATGGGGCTTCAGTCAGAAGGGAGAGATCTAGCACAGGCCAGAGAAACATCAGTGACTGTCCTTCAAGTACAATTCAGAAGCTACCTTGGGATGTCCTAAAATAGAACCTGTATGAAATGGAAGCACTAGCAAGGTGAAATGAATCTTTTCCAGTCCCATGAAATGGGACATTGTGAACAGGAAAGAAAGATTAGCATTGATGTTGCTCCTTCCCATCTCACAATTTCACAATGTGCTTTAACATCCCTATTATGTACTTCTGAACAGTTTTATATTACAGGAACAATGCCAGAACCACCAGACTCAAAAACAGTTACATTGCCCAAGCAATAAGGCTGATCAACACCTCCATCCACTAACTCCACCACTACTTTATTATTTCCCGTCAGTCACTTTACATGCAGCCTAGTGCCACCTTATGGACATAAATCAACCTATGTATATAAGCTACCTTGTGTATTTATATTTATTGTGTTTTTTGTGCTGCATTGGATCCAGAGTAACAATTATTTTGTTCTCCTTTGCACTGATGTACAGGAAATGACATTAACAATCTTGAACACACACACGGTGCTGGAGGAGTCTCATAAAGCGTCTTAGCTCAAAACGCTGACTGTTCATTCTTCTCCATAGATGCTGCCTGGCCAGCTGAGTTGACCCAGCATTTTGTGTGCGTTACTCTGGATTTCCAGCATCTGCAGAATCTCTTGTGTTTACAAAAACAAAATGCCTTAATGATCAAGTAATCAGTTTAAATAAATTTGGTAAAGGGTTAAAGATTAGCTTTAATTGTCACATGTACATCAAAGCATATCGTGAAATACCTCATTTGCATCAAATCAAATCAGCGAGGATTGTGATGGGCAAGTGTCGCTACACTTGCGGTGCCAGTATAGGATGCCCAAAACTCACTAACCCTAACCCATGCTTTTTCAAAATGTGGGAGGAAACTGGAGCATCTGGATGAAACCCATGTGATCATGGGGCGAACATAGAAACTCCTTACAGGCAATGGTGGGAATCGAACCCTGATCTTACAAATGGCTGCTGTAAAGTGTTGCATTAACCACCACACTATCGCTCGGTTACTCTGCATCCCAACAGGCTCAAAACATGAAGTATGACTATTGGCTTCATACGGTCAGCCCATCATCCCAGGAACCAGTGTAATGAATCTTCCTCAGTGACAAGCATAACCTTTAATAGGTGTACGCAGTATGCCAGGTGCTGTGTCAGGAAGTACAATTGCAGTAAGGCTGCTTTACTCTTTTACTCAAATTCTCTCAAAGTAAAGTCTGATGTACAGAAAAGTCTACAGAAAGTGATGGATACAGCCCAGACCATCACATGTAAAGACCTCCCCACCATTGAACACATTTACAAGGAACGTGGCCACAGGAAAGCAGCATCCATCATCAAGGACCCCAACCATCCAGGCATTGCTCTCTTCGCACTGCTGCCATCAGGAAGGAGATACAGGAGCCTCAGGACCCACACCACCAGGTTCAGGAACAGTTATTACCCCTCAACCATCAGGCTCTTGAACCAGTGTGAATAACTTCACTCACCTCAACTATGAACTGATTCCACAAACTATGGACTCACTTACAAGGATTCTACAGCTTATGTTCTCAGTAGTATTTATTTATTTTTTATTTGCATTTGTCTTGTTTTGTACATTGGTTGTTTGTCAGTCTTTATGTATAGTTTTTCATAAATTCTATTGTATTCCTTTATTTTCCTGTAAATTCCTGCAAGAAAATGAATCTCAGGGTAGTACACTACTGTGCAAAAGTCTTAGGCACATATCTATACCTACAGTGCCTAAGATTTTGCATGGTGCTGTATTTGTCAACATGGAGTAGCAAGTGAGTTTGTAAATCTGGTGGGAGCAAACGATGTTGGGAATGGCGAGGGTGGAGCACTACAGGAGGGGTGTGGGACAGGTGGCAGAGAAGGAGTGCCAGGGCGGGGGGGGGGGGGGCAGACACACACACCCAGCCCTGAGACACCAGGAAAGGTCATTTGATTCCAAACAATTGGTTTATTATCATTACAGAATGTCTCTCTGGTGCTTTCCACACCCTCCCCTCTCCCTTTCTCTTTTCCCAACCATGATTCCCCTCTCCCTGTCCCCCCTTCCCACTCTCAGTCCACAATACAGACCCGTATCAGAATCACATTTATCATCACTCACACGTCATGAAATTCGTTTTTTTTTTGCAGCAGTACAGTGTAATACATAAAATCATTACAGTACTGTGTGCAAAAGTCTTAGGCACCCTAGCTATATATGTGCCTGAGGCTTTTTCACAGTGATGTATATGGTGACACATATTGTGCGTACTTTGATAATAAATTTACCTTGACCACACCATAGCCGCTGGCACCTGCTTGCTGGTTTTCATTGACCCAGTACTCTTTTCACTCAGAGCTGAGAGCGACTGGTCACCTATTTTACACAACTTCCAAACGAAAGAGTGTGGTGTAGAGCAGATTCCCCTTGACCGAGAGCGGCACGGTAGCATAGTGATTAGCATAATCGCTTTATAGCGCCAGCGATCACCGATCGAGGTTCAATTCCAGACGCTGCCCGTGAGGAATTTATAGGTTTTCCATGTGACCACGTGGTTTTCTTCCAGGTACTCCAGTTTCCCCCCACATTCCAAAAAGATACACAGGGGCAGCGTCAGTAAGTTGTGGGGTTGCTATGTTAGCACTGGAAGCATGGAAAACGACGCATTTCACTTATGTTTTGATGTGTGTGTGACAAATAAAGCTAATTTCTGTTCCTAATTGGTTCTGCTCCTACATCTTCAGGTCGCGGTCAATCAATTTAAATCTCTTCGAGTTGTAATAGTTCAATACTTCCACTAGCTGGCAGGCGCGGTTCAGTTTCACTGACTCTGGACTCGTCTCCGTGGGTCACCTGCTCCAATAATACAAGACTGATCGATGAAAACAACTGAGAATTTCAAAGCAAAAAAATGAGTTTAAATAAAACCCGATTACAACTGATTATGTTAGGATATCATAAAAGAAAGATTGAAACCTATCGAAAGGTGAAAGGCCTTGACAGAGTGGATGTGGAGAGGATGTTTCCTATAGCGGTAGAGTCTGAGACCGGAGGACACAGCCTCAGAATAGAGAGGCGTCCTTTTAGAATGGAGATGAGGAATTTCTTTAGCCAGAAGGTGGTGAATCTGTGGAATTCTTTTCCACAGGCTGCTGTGGAGGCCAAGTCTTTATGTATGTTTAAGACAGAGGTTGATATATTCTTGATTGGTCAGGGCACGAAGGGATACGGGGAGAAGGCCGCAGATTGGGGCTGAGACGAAAATTGGATCAGCCATGATGAACCAGTGGAGCAGACTCGATGGGTCAAATGGCCCAGTTCTGCTCCTGCATTTTATGGTCTTATGTTGGCAGGTCCATAACATTTATCGAAATGAACAATCCTTGGAGTGGCTGGGTGGATATATGTCTCTACCAAAGGAGGTGTAAGGTGCTCCTTCCCTCCGCTAGTCTGCAGGTCACCCATGGGCAAGGTGTAGCACCTGCTTACCCCCCCCCACCCGATCAGAGTCACGTGAGCCATGGGAGCAGGTGGTGGATGGTCGTACGAGCAGCCGGTGCAGATCACAAGTCCTGGTTATGTGACCACCTACACCAGGCGGACAATATCTGAATGGTGTTGATAATGGCTGTCATGTAAAGACATTGCCTACAAGGTGGCCATTCTCTATCAAAGCCATGATTGCCCAAATCATACGACACGGCACGTAGCTAACAAATCTTTATAGTAATGCAGCACTACAGCCTATCGGCCCATCTACTCTGTGCCTCGTCCTATCTACCTTCACCTGGGCCATAGACCCCACACATTTTTATTTTTAGCGATACAGCGCGGAGTAGGCCTTTTGAGCCGCACCACGCAGCAAGCCCTAACAAACCCAATTAACGCTAACTTAATCACGGGACAATTTACAATGACCGATGAACCTACCGGGAATGTCTTTGGACTTTGGGAGGAAGCCAGAGGATCCAGAGAAAACTCACGAGTTCCACGGGGAGGACGGAAATTGAACTCCGAACTTTGTAACGCATCCAGCTGTGATAGTAATGTGCTAACCACTACAGCGCCATCTCTTACCTCTCTCTTCCATGTACTGATCGAAAAGTTACATTTGAACCTGCATCTACCACTTCTGCTAGAAGCCCGTTCCACATTCACACCACCCTCTGAGTCAAGAAATTAACCGTCAGATTTTTTAAATAGTCATAGAGTGTGGAAACAGGCCCATTTCCCTCTAAACCAGGGGTTCCTAACCTGGGGTTTACAGCCCCTCGGTTAATGTTAGGGGTCCAAGGCATAGAAAGGTTGGGAACCCCTGATATAACTCTTCCCTTTCCGTGTTATTGTCCAAGTGTATGTTGCTAATGTACCAACCTTAACCATTGTTTCACCTTTCACCATGAACTTATGATCCCTAGTTCCAATCTCACTCAACGTGAGGGGAAAACAGACAGCATGCATTCCCCTTACCTTTAAAAGCAGTTTCCCTTCGGATCGGTACATGAATGAGAGAAGTAAGGAGGGCTGTTATTCTGGTGCAGGTAGACAGGGCTAGGCAGAAAACCAGGCCGACATGGGCTAGATGGACCAAAGGGCTTGTTTCTGTGCTGTCGTGTTCTATGATAACAATTATATTTCCCCTAGAGTGGGCACATTATAAAATCTGCCCCACAAATATGCCTGCTGATATCGTCCTGTGGCACAGCCACTAAGCTGTCGGATACACACGTTTGAGCCCCAGCTGAAGCAATTTGAAATAATCAAGCAATGTGTTATTTATTTATTTATTTATTGAGATACAGTGTGGAACAGACCCTCTGGCACTTTCAGCCGCACCACCCAGCAACCCCCAATTTAACCTTAGTCTAATCACAGGACAATTTACAATGACCAATGAACCTACTAACCAGTACGTCTTTGGACTGAGGGAGAAAACCCACACCGTCACGGGGAGAACGTACAAAATCTTTACAGACAAGGGCAGGAAATGAACCTGGGTCACTGGTACTGTAAGGCATTGCAATGACCACTGTGCTAATCTCAACTTTGCTCACATTAAATTTAGTCAATGTGCCTGCACTTAGTGACCACTTGATTATGCAACTCCTGTAGATAATAAAGTGGCCACTGAATGTATGTCCATGGTCTTCTGCTGAATCTCCATTAGGTACCTCCCGTACCTAATAAAGTGGCCACTGGGTGTATGTTCGTGGTCGTCTGCTGCTGTAGCCCGTCCACTTCAAGGTTCGACATGTTGTGTTTTCAGAGCTGACTGTCTGCACACCACTGTTGTAATGTGTGGTTGTTTGAGTTTCTGTCGCCTTCCTGTCAGTTTGAACCAGTCTGGCCATTCTCCTCTGACCTCTCTCATTAACGGAGTGTTTTCACCCACAGAACTGCTGCTCACTGGATGTTTTTAGTTTTTCACACCATTCTCTGTAAACTCTAGAGAGTGTTGTGCGTGAAAATCCCAGGAGATCAGCAGTTTCTGACATATTCAAACCACTCCGTCTGGCACCAACAATCATTCCACGGTCAAAGTCATTTAGATCCCATTTCTGATGTTTGTTCTGAACAACAACATGCTTTTATGCACTGAATTGCTGCCACATGATTGTCTGATTAGAAATTTGCACTAATGAGCAGGTATACAAGTGTACCTAATAAAATGGCCATTGTTTCAAATCAAAAAACTCTGTCATTGGGAAACAGCATCCATTATCAGGGATCCCCACCACTGAGCTCTCTTCTTGCTGCTGCTATCGGGAAGGAGATACAGGAGCCTCAGGTCCCACACCACCAGGTTCAGGAACAGTTATTACTCCCTCAACCATCAGGAAGGAGGTACAGGAGCCTCAGGACCCACACCACCAGGTTCAGGAACAGTTATTACCTCTCAACCATCAGGAAGGAGGTACAGGAACCTCAGGACCCACACCACCAGGTTCAGGAGCAGTTATTACCCCTCAACCATCAGGCTCCTGAACCAAAGGGGATAACTTCACTCAACTTTACTTGCCCCATCCTTGAAATTTCCCACAACCAACAGACTCACTTTCAAGGACTCTTCATCTCATGTTCTCTATATTTATTGATTATTTATTTATTATTATTATTTCTTTTTGTATGTTGTCTTCTGCACTCTGGTCACAGTTGGTGCGGTCTTTCATTGATTCTGTTATAGATATTATTCTATAAATTTATTGAGTATGCCCAGAAGGAAATGAATCTCAGGGTTGTGTATGTACTTTGATAATAAATTTACTTTGAACTTTGAAACTCCGGCAGATATTCTGATGTCTAACCTTTGCTCATTAGAGAATCTCAGCACCAGCCCACCAATGATGTATCTTGGTCTGACTATGCAGTATAGTCCAGACGTTTCCCCCTTGTGCTTCCAACCAATGAAGCAATAATTAAACTGAATGATCAATTTTTGTTCTTTGACATTTAGCCTGATAGCACTCACAGGGACACAAGATGAGCGGGGAGAATGGGATTAAACTTCAGTGCAGAAATCACTCAATTCCCATGAGCACCTAACCAGTTTTGACAAGTGGCACTCGGTACAAGTTATAATATTCAGCTTCATTGTAACTTACTGTTAAGAATAAACACAGCTCTCTGTTGACGAGTGGATTAGTAATAAGTGCCATCTTTGTGAGTTGTAAATGTCACCTCCTAAAACTCATCTCCTGTGAACAGTTTTGCTCATGTAGCATCAGCTTTATGGTAATAACTGCTTCACAGAAACAGGGAGAGCTCTGGCGTGGAAGGCCACGAGCCTGGCTGCAAGAGGAGAAGGGCTGGGCATGGGACTAGCAACAGAGCTACAGGAACACCAACTGAAGCCCCAGACCAGAGATCTCTGGTGAGCTGCCGGCCCAGTAGGGGTGATGGGCTTAAGAAGAAGATGAATACATAGGGAGACAGGTACTATTTCTCCCTCTAAAAATGTTTACCATTCAAAGTTCAGAGTAAATTTATTATCACAGTACATATACGTCACCATATATAACCCTGAGATTCATTTTCTATAGAATAATATCAGAGTCAGTGAAAGACCACCCAACTGTGGCATTCAACCAGACTGCAGAAGACAACAAACTGTGCAAATGCCAAAAGAAGAAACAATAACATAAATAAATAAGCAAAAAATATTGAGAACATGAGATGAAGAGTCTGGATAACACTGAGCTCTGTGATCAACTGACACTGAGTGATGCTTTGAAGAGGGATGTACAATGGGAGATTTTTCTTTTAACTCATATCAATGGCTTAGCATAAAAAGGCCTGGAACTCTGTCTGCAACACCAGCCCTTCACCTGAAGGACTGCCGTGGTTTAGGAAGGCAGACTACCAGCACCTTCACAAGGGCAACGAGGGATCCTTCCCAACGCAATAGCCCAGTCCAACCCTGCCCAGAATTTTTAGGTCCGTGTAGTCCAAACCATCGCAATACTTGGAAATCCCAAAATTCATCAAAGAACCTTTGGCATTTGATTTTTTTTACTACTATTTTTGTCTATTTAGAGATACAGCACTGTAACAGGCCCAATTACACCCATGTGACCAATTAACTTTCTAACCAGCAACGTGGGAGGAATCGGAAGCACTCTGAGGAAACTCATGCGGTCACAAGAACGTACAAACTCCTTAAAGATGGCGATGCAATTGAACCCGGGGTTGCTGGCACGGTATTAGCGCTATACTACCATGTTGCCCTAAGACACTTTTCACGATCTCAAACTATTTTTAAGCCAATGAAGAATCTTTAGCAACACAGTCACTTACAAAATTTTGCAGTGAGAGTCACTCTGCTGTAGGTAGGTACTAGAAATATGCTTATGTCCAAGCTGAGAACCATTTGAACCTCACCTGAGCCCAAGGACAGGAAGAATCAGGTTTAATATGACTGGCATGTGTTGAGAAATTTGTTGTTTTGCGGCAGCAGTACATTGCAACATAAAAACTGTGAAGTACAATATCAGCTTGCTCTTTGTCATTTGCGCAATTTGTTCTTTGCTTTTTCTTGCGCGTTGGGTGTTTGATGTTTCCTTGAGCGGGTTCCGTGGTGTTTCTTTGTTTCGAGGCTGCCTGTGGGAGGACAAATCTCAGAGATATATTCTGTATACATACTTAGGTAATAAATGTACTTTGAACTTTAAGAAATATACATAAAACTTAAGTAAGTATTCCAAAAAGAGAGCAAAAAATAGTGAGGTAGTGTTCACGGGTTCATTACCCATTCAGAAATCTGATGGCGGAGGGGAAGAAGCTGTTCCTGAAATGTTGAGTGTGTGCCCTCACTGACGCTAACCTGCCTCCCTGCTCCTAGTGGGATACTGTCCCCATAGAATCCTCCTACTGTCCTTGGTGCAGTCAGAGTGCATTCAACCCTTATACTATCCGAAATGCAGACCGCAGCTTGTCACCAATGCCCTGAGGTCCAGTTCTAATTGAACTTCAGGCTTCCAGACACCATGTCATGTGTTGCCAATGAAGAGGTGGATTTGCAAACTCAGAAAGGTTTGATATGGAGTCCAATCCAATCCTTTGCCCTTAGTTTCATTCTGTTATCAGTGTGCGACTTCCACAACTTAATTTAAAAGTTCAAAGTTCAAAGTAAATTTATTATCAAAATATGCATATGTCCCTCCAACAGGACCACAACTTTGTCATGATTTGGAGGCTTGCATGCCTCAATGACCCAGAGAGCTATGTTGGCTGAAGTCAGGGCTTTACGTGTTGACTGTTGGTAGGGTCACCCACGGCAGACAGGTCAAAGGGTAGAGGCCAGATTAAGAGTGGTCCACCAGCCCTCCAGGTTTGGGGGTCCAGCTCAGGGCTAACAACCATGACTGGTAAGACAAAATTGTTCTTGAAACAGCAACGAAGAATCCTTCTACTGTACATCTGAGTGTGACGCTATTCCTGAGTCTCCACCCGGGATTTGCATGACGGACAGTAGTGAAAGCCGAGAGAAAGCTACTGACACGATGAAGGAAGCTCTGAACGCCACCAGAGATGGAGGACCTTCATCGCTGCCCTCAACGGCAATGGAAAAAAGCAGTAACTAACTGTCTACGTCACCATATCCTACCCTTAATGTTGTTTTCTTGTGGGCATTCACAGTGGATACAGAAACACAATAGAATGAAAAACTACACACCAAGACAAGCTAATAACCAATGTGCAAAAGACAAACTGTGCAAATATGGAAAAAACTAACAAAGATAATAAATCAATAAATAATAAAGAATATTGAGATCAGGAGTTGTCCAGACCTTGGAAGTGAGTCCACAGTATGTGGAATCAGTTCAGTATTGAGGTGAATGAAGTTCTCTATGCTAGTGTGGCCCTTCATTGATTCTGTTATGGTTAGTATTTTATGATAGATTTATTGACTATGCCTGCAAGAAAATGAACATCAGGGCTGTATACGGTGATATATTTGTACTTTGATAATAAACTTACTTTGAACTTTTGAACTTTGAACTTTGGTTCAGGAGCCTGATGGTTGAAGGCTACTAATTGTTCCTGTACCTGGCGGTGTGAGCCCCCAGGCTCCTCTACCTTCTTCCCAACGGCAGCGGCAAGAGGAGTAATTTGGAATAAGTAACAAGATGGCACTAGCAATACATGGTGACCTTTGGCGCTGCTCACATAACTTCTAGATATACTTCTAAAGAAAAGCATTACATCACCTCCCTCTGCAAGTTAACAATATTATCTGTCATTTCCATTATATCTGCTAAAAGAAGAAGTGTCACATTCAGCACCAAACCACAACCCTGTCAACAATCAGAGCCTGGACAGGAAGGAAAATGTTGCTCTGCTGTTTCTATCAGAGCATTTCTGCTTTTGAGCTGACTGCCCTCAGCGACAGTCTGGGCAGGAGTGGCCATTACTCAGTTCACACTCCTCCTTTCCTGCTCTAAGGCTTCAGTGGTTTGTACTGTCCACAGATTTTATAAAACTATTTACCCCACTGCAGATAAGGGTGAAGGAATATCATATGAATGCTGGCAGTCTTTAATAGCAACTAAAAATGGTAGAAATAGTCAGCAGGGCAGCTGGCTTGTGTGGGGAGAGAAACAGAGTTCAGGCTTTTATTTGTTAACTAATAGCCCAGCTGACTTTTATTTTGAAACTCTGTTGGACCATAACAGGAGGGCAGGGTAGCCATTTTGTTTCCAGTAGAGTTTTTCAGTCAGCCTTGGTAATTTAAGGAATGCTTACATTATATTAATTGTCTCACATATTTTAAATCTTTGTTTACTCATGTTGTGTATAATTTTGGGATATTTTACAAGTCTAGCTTCATGTATTCCTAAGATCTTATGAATATTTGACTTAATAATCACGTTTCCTATATTAAGTACTTATGGCATTTTTCAGTTTCTCTCTCAGTTTTACTGCCCAATAAACTGATATCCTCACTGTCTTGTTCAAATGAGTGGAGTCTGGCTCACTGCGGAAATGTGTACTTTCTACTTCACACACAAAGAAAGCAGTACACTTAATCAGACTTGGAATAGTTGTATATATGTAAAATAACATTTAAAATACAGAAAACGTGGGGACCTGTTGAGCTCTTCCAGCAGATTGTTTGTGTTTAGCAATTTGGGATTTAGGAGTGGGTGGTAAACAAGTCTTGATTGCTGTCTGGCTCTTACAAATTTCTATAGAAATACGGTGGAGAACATTCTGACTGGTTCTATCACAGGTTAATGTGGAGGCATCAATGCACAGGATTGTAAGAGACTGCAGAGGGTTGTAGACCCAGCCAGAACCATCACAGGCACAATCCTTCACAACATCTTCAAGCAGCGCTGCTTCTAGAAGCTGGCATCCATCAGTAAGGAGCCTCACCAGCCACGGCATGCCCTTCTCTCATTACTACCAACAGGGAGGATGTACAGTTCTGTGCACAAGTCTTGCAGAATTCTGTATTTGTCAATGTAGAGCAGAGCAAGTTTGTAAATCCGGCAAGAGCAAAGGATGTTGGGAATGGCGAGGGTGAATCGCCACGGGAAGTGGTGTGGGACAGGTGGCAGAAAAGGAGTGTTGGGGTGGGTGCAGACACACCCAGTCCTGAGACACCCGGCAAGGTTCAGGTACATGAACACGATAAAGTCTGCAGTTGCTGGAAATCCAAAGCAACACACACAAAATGCTGGAGGAACTCAGCAGGTCTTGCGGCATCTATGGAAAAGGGAAAACAGTCGATGTTTTGGGCTGAGATCCTTCATCAGGACTGGAAAGAGGGTAAATGCCAGAATATAAAGGGTGGTGGGGGAAGGATGATAACTAGAAGGTAACAGGTGAAGCCAGATGGGTGGGAAAGGTAATGGGCTGGAGGGGAAGGAACCTGATAGGAGCGGAGAGTGGACCATAGGAGAAAGGGAAGGAGGAGGGAACCCTGGAGGAAATGACAGGCAGGTGAGAAGATCTGACAGGCGAGAGTGAGGACTAGAAGAAGAGGATGGGCAGGGAGATTTTTTTTTACCAGAAGGAGAGATCAAAATTCATGCCATCAGGTTGGAGGCTACGTACACAGAATATGAGGTGTTGCTCCTCCACCCTGAGGGTGGCCTCATCTTGGCACAAGAGGCCATGGACCGACATGTTGGAATGGGATTGGAAATCAGAATTAAACTGTTTGACCACCGGGAAGTCCCGCTTGTGGTGGATGGTGCAGAGGTGCTCGATGAAGCGCTCCCCCAATTTACGACGGGTCTCAACAGTGTAGAGGAGGCTGCATCAGAAACACTGAACACAACAGACAACCCCAGCAGATTTGCAGGTGAAGTGTTGCCTCACTTAGATGGACTGTATGGGGCCCTGAATGGAGGTGAGGAAACAGGTTTATGGGCAGGTGTGGCACTTTGGCCGCTCACAGGAATAAGTGCCTGGAGGGAGATTAATGGGGAAGGGTGAATGGACAACAGAATCGCGGAGAGAATGATCCCCGTGAAAAGTGGAGAGGTAAAGATATGTTTGGTGGTAGAATCCCTTTGGAGATGGTGGAAGTTGTGGAGGATAATATGTTGGACGTGGAGGCTGATGAGGTGGTAGGTAAGGGCAAGAAACTCCCTATCACTGTTAAAGCAGTGGGGAAGATGGGGTGAGCTTGGATGTATGGGAAATGGGTGAGGGCAGCATCAATGGTGGAGAAAGGGAAACATAGTTGTTTGAAGAAGAGACCCGACGCAGACTGGGAGATCGTTTCGCTGAACACCTACGCTCTGTCCACCAGAGAAAGCAGGATCTCCCAGAGGCCACACATTTTAATTCCACATCCCATTCCTATTCTGATATGTCTATCCACGGCCTCCTCTACTGTAAAGATGAAGCCACACTCAGGTTGGAGGAACAACACCTTATATTCCATCTGGGTAGCCTCCAATCTGATGGCATGAACACTGACTTCTCTAACTTCCACTAATGTCCCACCTCCCCATCGTACCCCATCCGTTATTTATTTATATACACACATTCTTTCTCTCTCTCTCCTTTTTCTCTCTCTCACTAAACCCCTTGCCCATCCTCTGGGGTTTCCCCCCTCCCCCCGCTCCTTCTCCCTAGGCCTCCTGTCCCATGATCCTCTCATATCCCTTTTGCCAATCACCTGTCCAGCTCTTGGCTCCATCCGTCCCCCTCCTGTCTTCTCCGATCATTTTGGATCTCCCCCTCCCACTTTCAAATCTCTTACTATCTCTTCTTTCAGTTAGTCCTGACGAAGGGTCTCGGCCTGAAACGTCAACTGTACCTCTTCCTAGAGATGCTGCCTGGCCTGCTGCGTTCACCAGCAACTTTTATGTGTGTTGTTTGAAGAAGGATATTTTTGACATCCTGGAAAGGAAAACTACAACTTGGGAACAGATATGGCAGAGATGAAGGAACTGAGAAAAAGGAATAGCATTTTTTTTTACAGGGGATAGGGTGGGAAGAGGTATAGTTGAAATAATCGTGGGAATCAGTAGATTTATAGATGTCAGTTGACAGTTTGTCTCCAGAGATGGAGACAGAGAGATCAAGAAAGGGGAGGGAGGTGTCAGGAATAGGTTCAGGGACACTTATCACTTCAACTATCAAGCTCCTGAACCATCGTGACTAACTCCAACACTGATCTGATTCCACAGCCTACAGACTCACTTTTGAAGTTCAAAGTAAATTTATTGTCTAAGTAAATATATGTCACCATATACAACCTTAAGATATATTTTTGTGCGGGCATACTCAGTAAATCCATAATAGAATCAATGACAGACCACACCCAACTAGATGGACAAACAACCAATGTGCAAAAGACAACAAACTGTGCAATTA
Source organism: Mobula birostris (assembly GCF_030028105.1). Classification (NCBI taxonomy): domain Eukaryota; kingdom Metazoa; phylum Chordata; class Chondrichthyes; order Myliobatiformes; family Myliobatidae; genus Mobula; species Mobula birostris. The sequence continues at coordinate 13,106,621 of NC_092402.1, read as the reverse complement.
CAAAAGAAAAAAATAATAAATAAGCAATAAATATGGGGAACGTGAGATGATGAGTCCTTGAAAGTGAGTCCATAGATTGTAGAAACAGTTCACTGATGAGGGCAAGTGGAGTCGAGTGAGGTTATCACCACTGGATAACTTCAGCCTGATGGATGAGGATTAGTAGCAACTGCTCCTGAGCCTGGTGGTGTGACTCCTGAGGCTCTTGTACTTTCTTCCTGCAGGCAGCAGTGAGGAGAGAGCATGGCCTGGGTGGTGGGGGACCCTGATGACGGATGCTGCTTTCCTGCTACAGTGCTCCGTGTAGATGTGCTCAATGGTGAGGAGGGCTTTACCTGTGATGGACTGGGCTGTATCCAGTACTTTTTGTAGAAGTTTCTGTTCCAGGGCATTGGTGTTTCCATACCAGGCTGTGATACAGCCAGTCAATATACTCTCCACTACTCATCTGTAGAAGTTCTTCAAAGCGTTAGATGTCATATCAATTTCTTGCAAATGCCTAAGGAAATAGAGGTGCTGCCGTGCTTTCTATATAATTGCACTGATGTGCTGAGCCCAGAACAATGGCTCTGAAATAATAACATTGAGGAATTTACAGTTGCTGACCCTCTCCACCTGTGATCCCCTTTTGCACATTATTTGTCATGGGCCTCTGGTTTCCTTCTCCTGAAATCAATAATCAGCTCCTTGGTCTTGCTGACATTGAGTGAGAGTTTGTTGTAAAGGCACCACTCAGCCAGATTTTCAATCTCCCTTCTGTATGCTGATTCATCACCACCTTTGATTCAGCCAACGGCAGCGGTATCGTCAGCATACTTAAATAAATATGGTATCAGAGCTGTACCTAGCCTCACAGTCATAAGAATAAAGCTAATAGAACAGGGGGCTAAGCACACTGCTTGGCGCTGAACCTGTGCTGATAGAGATTGTGAGGAGATGATGTTGCTGATCCAAACTGACTGCAATCTGCAAGAGAGGAAATCAAGGATCCAATTACACAGGGAGGCATTGAGGTTCAGGCCTTGGAGCTTATTCATCAGTTTTGAGGGGGTGATTGTGTTGAATGCTGAGCTGTAGTCGATAAAGTGCGTCCTGATGTATCTTTGCTGTCCAGTGGTTAAGTGAAGAGCCAATAAATGGTATCTGATGTGGACCTGTTACTCCAGTAGGCAAATTGGAGCAGATCCAAGGACTCAACAACTCATTTTCTCAGTATTATCTGTTTGTTAATTATTGTATTTGAACAGTTTTGTCTTCTTTTGCACATTATTTGTCAGCCTTGGTGTGGAGTTTTTCATTGATTCTACTGTATTTCTTTGTTCTACTGTGAATACCTGCAAGAAAATGAATCTCAAGGTAGTGCTTGGTGACGTGTATATACTTTGACATTGAATGCAGGTGATAATTTATTTTTCACAAAATCGGAAATGGAATCTCAGACCTGTATGAAGTGAAATTCCACACAAGTTCACTTGTATGAACTCAAGTGCCACAACAAGGGTTGGAAATGGGAATGACGGATTTAAAAAGATGGCGTTGAATAAACAAGGTAGAAAAGACAGAACTTGTGCTCACATTAAAGAGGACACAAAAGGCCCTTTGAAGGGTCTCAGACCAATCGTCAACTGTTTATTCCTCTCCATAGATGCTGCCTGACCTGCTGAGTTCCTCAGTTTGTATGTGTTACTTTGGATTTATAGCAGCTGCAGAATCTCTTGTTCATGGGACAGGGAAGCTAATGTCCGGTATATTGAATGTCCAGCCTTAAGGCCATAAGAGATAGGAGACAACTAGACCATTCAGCCCATCAAGTCTGCTCTTACAGTCTATCATGTTTGATTTATTACCCTTCTGAACTCCATTCTCTTGCCTTCTCCCTGTAACCTTTGATGTCCTTACTAATCAAGAACCTATCAACTTCAGCTTTAAATATACCCAGGACTTGGTTTCCACAGACATCTGTGGCAATGAATTCCACAGATTCACCATCCTCTGAAGAAATTTCTCCTCATCTATGTTCTAAAGGGATGCCCCTCTATTCTGAGGCTGTTCCCTCTGGCTCTAGACTCCCCCACTATAGGAAACATCCTCTCCACATCCACTCTATCTGTGTCCTCTGGTCCTAGACTCCCCCACTATAGGAAACATCCTCTCCACATCCACTCTATCTGTGCCCTCTGGTCCTAGACTTCCCCACTATAGGAAACATCCTCTCCACATCCACCCTATCTGTGCCCTCTGGTCCTAGACTCCTCCACAATGGGAAACATCCTCTCCGCATCCACTTTATCTAGACCTTTCAATATTCGATAAGTTTCAATGAGATCCCTCCTCATTCTTATAAGTTCCAGTTAGTACAGGCCCAGAGCCATCAAAAACTCCTCATACATTAACCCTTTCAATCCCAGTGACTTAATTAAATGCTTTCCAACAATTCTGCCTCTCTACCCAACACACAACTCTGCCTTGGAATGACCCAAGCCCGACTGCAAGAGGAGGAGGGGCGGGCATGAGGCTAGCAACCCCATCCGTAAAAACCCAGAGCTACAGAAATGCCAGTGGAAGCTCCAATTACCTCACCCCTGGGAGAGGAAGGACCTTCACCTAATACATCCAAGGTGGCTACACTTGGGTTCAACTTGAAAGACTGGCCCAGGACAGAGGATCTTGGCAAGCTGCCGTTAGCAGCTAAGCCCTCGTCGGGGTGATGGGTTTATGTAATTAAGTACAAAACACACATCTCACCACAATTTTAAATCAATATGTTTATAATTCAGTGAAGTTTTACTCTAACTCCAATCTATACAAGTCATATTTATACCAGTAGTTTCAAGAATAGAAATCCATTAGAAATGCACATTACATAATCAACTGCCTTTGTTCAACATTTACAAAACATGGGTTGAAACATTTACACTGAACTGCCCCTGACATTACCTCTGATTGTTCCATGGTCCTATATATATGGAAAAGAACATACACTGTGCATGCTTTTGAACAAGTTTCTGTAAACTGGACAGCTACCAACTGTCTGCATTGGCTTTGCAGCAATTTCTGTTTAACAGGCAAGGCCATTCTACTTGTAAAATGGGCACAGCTTTTTTTGTTTTGAGGTTTGACAATAGAAAGAATGTCGGCCAATCTCATGAACACTGAAAAGTACATTGCAGAAGAACTTGTCATTTGATCTGGGTAATGGATTTCTCATCTAGACTATGGGACAATGTCCTCCTTGGCTGCTAGTGCAGGTGGGCTCACTCCAGCAGCCTCTACAGCCCCTTCAGGTATCACTTCTCAAACCCCATGCTCACCTCATGCACCCACCAACTGGTACCCAAAGCAGCAAGGCTGGGATGCTTTGGAAGGTCTTTTCTTATGCCAAGGTCACTGTGGGCCATGAAAAAGACTGATATGCTCCAGGTACGATTGCAGGATGCTCAAGGGATCTTTGCACTGCCTCTGACCAGAAGGCACAGATTTAAGATAGCCACTAAATCAACCTGAGGGTAGACTTTATTTAAAATGCAGTAGAAGTCCAGGCAACCTTGTGGAATGACTGTTGGTGTAACAGAAAATTGCCCTTACTAATTTTACAAATCATTATCCAGAAATTTGAGATATCAACTAAAATTCTCCCCCGCCAAACTTGTGTGGAAAAATAATGAAACTTATTTCCCCCCACCTCCAAAAAAATCAGATTACCAGCACGTGTCCAAGAAACCTAATTTATTTTACAGAAAATCGGATGCAGACTGCTTGCTAGGGAACGTAATCTACCCTCATTTCAACTCTTGTAATACAGTGGTCACCTGTAAACAATTGTTTTGATGTGTGATATTTGCGTGGCAGGAAAGAGATATGTCTCTACCAAAGGAGGTGTAAGACTCTCCTTCCCTCTGCTAGCCTGCAGGTCACCCTTGGGCAAGGTGTAGCACCTGCTAGCTTAGCTTCCCCCCCCCCACCCCCCCGATCAGGGTGATGTGAACCCGTGGGATCAGGTGATGGATGGTCATATGAGCAGCCGGAGTATATCACAAGTCCTGGTTATGTGACCACTGACGCCAGGCAGACAACCTCTGATAATGGCTGGGGTCACCCGTCTTGTAAAGACACTGCCCAGAAGGTGGCAATGGCAAACATTTCTGTAGAAAAATTTGCCAAGAACAATCATGGTCATGGAAAGACCAAGATTGCCCATGTTGATACCACATGGCACATAACAAGTGAACAATATGCGGTAATCAGTCAATTAGTCAGTGCGAGAGCATCACTGTGTGGCTGGGTGGCTGGATATTGGAGTGTGTGGTGAGATTAGCACACAGTGTGGTGAATTCTGAGAGTATGGACAGGGTTATGCTCCTTTACAGGAATATGAGTTAGGCTGAGGAGATTTAAATGTGCTGCTTGGTGGAACATTGTAAGGCTAACCTTCAATCCCTACAGATCACAGCACAGTGGTTCTTGGCAATGACCTTCTATGGGATACAGACCCGTAATAGTGTCACAGATCTGCACTCTTGGGTGCAAGTTGGACACTACTCAGCATGATGCAACCACAGAACTTCACTGTGAAATAAAGTCACCACCTTCAGAAGCCTCTTATTTACAGACTGAAAATAGAAAGGATTAAGTGTGCTTTTAACCCCAGGAGCAGCTCATTGTTTGGGGGGTTTTGACTTTAATTCCAATCAATTCCAGGATAATTCAGGAAGACTGGCCATTCCCACAGGCCGGAAAAGCCACTGAGTTGGTGACCCGTGGAGAGAGTCTGCCAGAGCATGGGTTCAGTGTCTTATGATGGCATGTTAGGGGTGAGATGAGGAGAAATGTATTCATTCAAAGGGTTGAGAATCTTGGAAATCCTCCAGTCATAGAGCACCACAGTACAAAACAGACCCTTTGGCCCATCTTGTCCACGCCAAACTACTAATTTGCCTAGTCTCATACCCCTCCCATCCATGTATTTATCCATATTTCTTTTAGATGTTGAAATCCATCACTTCTGCTGGCAGCTCATTCCACACCCTCACCACCCTGAGTGAAGCTTCCCCCTCAGCTCCTCCTTAAATATTTCACCTTTAACCTATGACCTCTAGCTCTACACAACTTCTTAGCAATAAAATGAAATTTTGTTTGTTCTAATATTTCATTTCTTGTAAAAACTGTTTAACATACATGTTTTCATGTGAATGATGCTTATCTGATGCTCTGTGCCTGTGATGCTGCAGCAAGTAAGTTTTTCATTGCGCCCGTGCACACGTGTACTTGTGCATTTGTCAAATCAAGAACCCCCACTGCCCATCATGGCCCTGGTGCTTTGCTCTTCGCACCAGAATGTGTGGTGACACCTGAAGACTGCCCCCAGCACATCCTTGGGTGTTGATTGTTAATGCATGCCACACATTTCACTGCACGTTTTGATGTACAGCACTGTGCAAAAGTCTTAGGCACCCTGGATTTTTTCATATAGTTTCAGATGGTATGGCCTCCACAGAGCCCTGATCGCAGCATCACTGAGGCTGTCTGGGCTAACCAGGGCAGACAGAAGCAAACGAGACAGCCAAAGTCTGCAGAAGAACTGTGGCAAGTTCTCCAATATGCTCGGAACAATCTACCAGCTGATTTTTCCTATAAAACTGCACAACAGTCTACCTAAGAGGATTGACACAGTTTTAAAGGTAAAGGGTGGTCACACAAATATTGATTATATTTAGATTTTTAGTGATTACTGCACTGTATAGTAAATCTTCTTATATTTAGAAACTTTTCATTTCATTATTTTGAAAGCATCATTGATTTACAGTATATTTGACATGTGCCTAAGACTTTTGTATAGTACTATAATAAATAAATCTGAATCTTTAAATCTTGAAAGCACACAACAGATAGCCACAGGCTCAGTTGTCTGAGAAATGACAAATGATGTTTGGGGCCCACACCACGCAAATCTGATGCCAGATTTACATGGTTCAAGCACGATGACTCCAAAACAAAAAGCTTTGTAGTCACTCTGACTGATTGTAGAATTTTCAAAAAGGTTGCTGGAATTCTGTAATTTGTTGGATGTGCTCTAGAAACCTGAAGTATCCCATTGGCGGGGGAGGAGAGAAACATGAGCTGATTTGGTAGGTTCACTGTGAACTCAGTACTGTCAGTTACCATGGGGTTATGGATGCTCCAGCAATAGCCTGGAGTCTCCTGGTGTTAATGCCCAGGGTCCTCTAAACTCTGGTGAAAAACTTTGGGACTCAAAAATCTCAAAACAGATGTATTTCACTTTTGGTTTGACTGGAACACTTCCTCTAACAGAAGGTTGTAGGTCTAGTTAAAAAAAAAGCCCTTTTAATTTGCATCAGAAAATCATGCCATTGTCCAACAGTCCTATTCTCTAATTGGCTGTACATGTGGATAGATGTGCCAAGTGACCAATAGCGGTTGAAGGGGGGTGGGCAGCATGAACAGTCACAGGTAGAGACCAGAGCTCAGGAATTCTACCCAAAACCTCATCCCACCAATTACCGTGGGTCTGCATCTGCGTTAATGCTTGCATTTACTCTATGTAGTACGTTACAGGGATCAGCTCCGCAACAAAACTGAGACCTAGCCAGACAAGTGATTGCCTTAAATGACCAAGCCTGCAAATACAACCAGTAGTTTAATTCAAAACTAATACACTGGCCACTTTATTGGGTACAGGAATGGAACCCCATGTGGTCTTCTGCTGCTGTAGCCCAACCACTTCAAGGTTTGACGTGTTGTGCGTTCGGAGATGCTCTTTTGCAACGCGTGGTTATTTGAGTTACTGTCACCTTCTTATCAGCTTGAACCAGTCTGGCCATTCTCCTCTGACCTCTCTCATTAACAAGGCGATTTCACTCACAGAACTGACAGTCACTGGGTGTTTTTTTGTTTTTCACACCATTCTCTGTAAACTCTGGAGGTTGTTGTGCGTGAAAACCCCAGAAGAGCAGTAGTTTCTGAGATATTCGAACCACCCCATCTGGCACCAATCATTCCAGGGTCAAAGTCACTTAGATCACATTTCTTCCCCATTCTGACATTTGGTCTGAATAACAACTGAACCTCTTGATCATGTCTGCATGGTTTCATGCACTGAGCTGCTGCCACATGATTGGCTGATTAGATATTTGCATTAAGGAGTAGCTGTACCTAATAAAGTGGCCACTGAGTACAAGTTACAGGGATAAAATCTCTTCTGGAAAATAAAAATCCAGCCAGATAAAGGAGTTACAAATGATTTCCTTAAATTATGAAGTTAAATAGCTTGCAAATACAACCAGTAGTTTAATTCAAAACAAATATATTGTGCAATATAACCCAGGCATTCACTCCAAATCAGGAATTGCAGTAATGTGAATGTCTCTGGTACACGGTCTCTCCCTCCGGTATAAAGCTGTTAGCTACTAATGGCTGTCTTTCTTGGTAGAAAGTGCAAATTCCAATATCAATCTCTTGATTGTCCTTTTCTGTCTTCACCATCCAGGGAGGAATCTGGTCACAATCCACACCACCAACCCCTTACGATGGGTCTACGTTAGCATCAGGAATAAGGAGCGTTTCTGGGGAAAACAAAATCGACGAGCCCCCCCCTCAGTCCTGGCGAAGTGATCCCGTCAGACTTTGCTGTCCCCACTGCCCACAGTCAGGATGCAACCTGTTAGGAAGCAGAGAGGGAGGGTGAGCCCTTTGTTTTCTTGTCTTGGGACAAATACATCTCAAACCAACGAGCAAGTTACACACCAGCCTCCACAGTGCACGAAGGTTTTGACGGAAAACTCCTCTTTCCAGAAAGGAGCAGACTTTAATACAAATCAATTCAAGAATCACACGCAGATGAGGACCCCTTATTAGACCATAAGACACAGGAGCAAATCAGGCCAATCAGCCCGTCGAGTCTGCTGTTCCCTCACGACTGATTTATTATCGCTCTTAACCCCACTCTCCTGCTTTCTCCCCGTAACCTTTGACGCCCTGAATAATCAAAAACCTCTCAACCTCCACTTTACATATACCCAGTGCTGTCCTCCAACTCCTCATGGAGTGGTTCTCTCTCTGGGCGGCGCTCCCCTCTGCATTAAATATACCCAATGACTCGGTCTCCACAGCCGTCTGTGGTAATGAATTCCACACATTCACAACTCTTTGGCTCAAGAAATGCCTTCGAAAGGGACATACTTGTATTCTGAGGCTGTGCCTTCTGGTCCAAGACTCCCCCACTATAGAAACATTCTCTCCACGTCCACTCTTTCAACATTCAATAGGTTTTAATGAGATTGCCCCTCATTCTTCTAAATTCCAGTCTCTGAGGGCCCAGAGCTTTCAAATGCTCCTCATATACTAACCCTTTCACTCCCAAAATTATTCTCTAGGTCTTCTCCAATACTTGCACATCTTTCTTCGATATGGCAGCCAGACCTTCTCAAGTACCCCTCGCCTCTGTCCTCCAGTTCTTGATTCTCCAATTGTGGGGGGGGGGATTATCTGCATTCATCTTATTTTCATACATCGCAAGGAAGAAGTTCCTAGCCTGCTCAACCTATCCCTATAAAGCAGGCCTTTAAGTTCCGGCCGGCAACATTCACAGAAATACTTTATACAATCTTTAAAGTTTAATGGCAAATTTCCTTGAGCAGGGTAACCAAAACCGAACACAATACGGAGGCTATACGGAGTATGGCCTCAACAATGTTGTGTACAACTTCAACATAACATTCTTCAAGAAGGCAGCATTCACCATTAAGGTCTCCCACCATCTAGGACGTGCTGTCTTCTCATTACTACCATCAGGGAGGAGGCACAGGAGCTGAAGACACACACTCACACTATTATTCAGGAACAACTTTTCCTGTCCGCCATCACATTTCACTGCATGTTTTGATGTACAGTACATGTGACAAAAAGTTAAAGCTAATGATGTAAAATCAAGGCAAAGAAATTTCTAGCGCCGCCCCCCTCTGCCAACGCAATCCACCCCTCACCCGCTCACTTACTGTAGACGATTCAAGCGGAGACTCTGGACCAGCTACGTCTGGGTGTCCATGTCCTGTTCTGAGGCCACACTGAGGCGAGCTTCCCTCAGAGACAGGTACGTCTCCTCCTCAGGGTCATAGTAGTAGAACTTGCGCAGGTACGAGATGAGGGGCCTGAACGAGATGAGTGAAACCATCAGCGGCAGCCAAGCACGGGGGGAAGCTGCAGCTTGCAAGAGCGGCCATTTAGCAGGGTCTGTGAGGGTCTCCGATCTCAGCAGCTCCCTGACACCGCTGCCAAGATCAAAACTCACTGCTACTGCCGCTGACACCCCACTCCAGACCAGGAGCCATCAGCGAGGCCTCACATGACCAGGCAAAACAAATACAACCTGCTGGAGGAACTCAGTCTGTCAGGTGGCATCCATGGAGAAAAATGGATCAGGTGAAGAGTCTCAACCCGAAACGTGACTGTCCATTTCCCTCCACAGACCTTTCCTGACCCCCGCCCTCACTTCCTCCAGCAAGTTGCTATATTTTAAAAACTCTTCGAGGTTTAGGTATGTGCAGCCACTTGTGTCTCCAGTTCCACACTGTAAACCCACACCCTGAACATACACAGTGCACTCACACCAATGTACAACCCCCACACCGATCAGTCTGTACATACACACCAACGTACAATCCCACAACGATCGGTCTGTATATACACACCAACATACAATCCCACAACGATCGGTCTGTATATACACACCAACATACAATCCCACAACGATCGGTCTGTACATACACACCAACGTACAATCCCACACCGATCAGTCTGTACATACACACCAACGTACAATCCCACAACGATCGGTCTGTATATACACACCAACATACAATCCCACAACGATCGGTCTGTATATACACACCAACGTACAATCCCACACCGATCGGTCTGTATATACACACCAACGTACAATCCCACAACGATCGATCTGTATATACACACACCAACGTAAATCCCCACACAGATCAGTCCGTACATACGCACCAACGTATAATCCCCACACAGATCAGTCTGTATATACACACCAACATACATCCCCACACAGATCAATCCATACATACACATCAATGTACAATCCCACAACGATCGGTCTGTACATACAAACTAACGTACAATCCCCACAATGATCTGTCTGTACATACACAGAGCATATACACACACAAAAACAATGAACAGCCCCAACATCATTGGTCTGCACACACAGACCAAAGGCCCCTTATCTGAGAAACGACACACTGCGTTGGAGAAGGTTCAAAGGAGGTTCATGAAAGTGATTCTGTGAATGAAAGGCTTATCATATGAGAAGCGTTTGATGGACCTGGGCCAGTACTCACTGGAATGAGGGGGGAATATTATTGAAAGCTATCGAATGCTGAAAGGCCTCAGTAGAGTATGTGAGGAGAGGATGTTTCCTATGGTGGGAGTGTCTAAGACCAGAAGCCACAGCCTCAGAATAGAGCGACATCCTTTTAGAATGGAGATGAGGAGAAATTTCTTTAGCCAGAGTGTGGTGTGGAGTTCATTGCCATAGGTGGCTGTGGAGGCCACGTCACTGGGTTTATTTAAGGCAGAGGTCGATAGATTGTTGATTACTCATGGAATGAAGGGTTATGGGGAGAAGGCAGGAGATTGGGGCTGACAGGAAAATGGATCAGCCATGATGAAATGACAGAGCAGGCTCAATGGGCCAAATGGCCTAATTCTGCTTCTACATCTTATGGCCTTATTGCACAGCCCCCAAACCCGTCAGTCTGCACAGACACAAACATTCACTCCAGCCAGCTGGCCCTTCCAGCCCGGACTGAGGCTTACTCACTTCGGCAGGGGCAGATCGGGGATATGGTCGATGCGGACGAGCTGCCGGATCCGGAATCGGCACAGGTGCTGCAGAGACTTCACGTTGCTGAAGCGAGAGACCGGGTAGAGGAGCTGCACTGGCGTTGGAGGGAGACCTGCGGCCAAGCAGAGAAACACTGAGAGCGTCAGCCCGCAGCCGGGCTCTTGTATGCGGCTCCTCTGTGCAACGTGTGCCGAGCGGGGCCAGCAGACATTGCAAAACCTCGTTTCGGGTTAATTATTGTGGGTCTTTACTGTGCTGAACTCTGCTATCTTACACAGCAGAATGGTGCGATTACTCAGAAGTTCAAACTTCAAAGTAAATGTATTATCAAAGTACAAACATGTCACCATATACAACCCTGAGATTCATACATACTCAATAAATCCAATAACCATTATAGAATCAATGAAAGGTTGCACCAACATGCGGTATTCAACCATTCTGCAAAATACAACAAACTCCAAATACAAAAAGAATAAAATAAAAATAATAAAGAAATAAGCAATAAATATCAAGAACACAAGGTGAAGAGTATGTCTGGTATTGGGGGGGGGGGGCGGAGCTACTGCACAGGAAGCTGCAGAGGGTTGTAAATTTTGTCAGCTCCACCTTGGGCACTAGCCTGCAAAGTAGCCAGGGAGCTGTGTCTCAGAAAGGCAGCGTCCATTATTGAGGACCTCCAGCACCCAGGACATGCCCTTTTCTCACTGTTACCATCAGGTAGGAGGTACAGGAGCCTGAAGGCACACACTCAGTGATTCAGGAACAGCTTCTTCCCCTCTGCCATCTGATTCCTAAATGGACATTGAACCCATGAACACTACCTCACTTTTTAATATATATTATTTCTGTTTTTGCACAATTTTTAATCTATTCAATATATGTATACTGTAATTGATTTATTTATTATTTTTTCTTCTTATTGAATTGAACTGCTGCTGCTAAGTTAACAAATTTCAGACACATACCGGTGATAATGCACCTGATTCGGATTCCTTGAAAGTGAGTCCATAGATTGTGGGAACATTTCAGTGATTGGGGAAGTGAAGTTATCCTCTCTGGTTCAACAGCCTGATGGTTGAGAGGGTAATAACTGTTCCTGAACCTGGTGGTGTGGGTCCTGAAGCTCCTGTATCTCCTTCCTGATGGTTGAGGGGTAATAACTGTTCCTGAACCTGGTGGTGTGGGTTCTGAGACTCCTGTACCTCCTTCCTGATGGTTGAGGGGTAATAACTGTTCCTGAACCTGGTGGTTTGGGACCTGAGGCTCCTGTACCTCCTCCCTGATGGTTGAGGGTTAATAACTGTTCCTGAACCTGGTGGTGTGGGTCTTGTACCTCCTTCCTGACGGCAGCAGTGTGAAGAGAGCGCATCCTGGGTGGTGGGGTCCCTGATGATGGAGGCTGCTTTCCTGCGACAGTGTTTCATGTCGACGTGCTCAGTGGTGGGGAGGGTGTTACCCACGATGGACTGGGCCGTATCCACTACTTTTTGTAGGATTTTCTGTTTAAGGGCATTGAGGTTTCCATACCAGGTTGTACTGCAACCTGTCAATATACTCTCCAGCATACATCTAAAGAAGTTTGTCTAAGTTTTAGATGTCATGCCAGACCTTCACAAACCCTGAAGGAAGTAGAGGCACTGCTGTGCTTTCTTCGTAATTGCATTTACGTGCTGGGCCTAGGACAGGTCCTCTGAAATAATAACACCAAGGAATTTAAAGTTGCTGATCCTCTCCACCTCTGATTCACCTGATAAGGACTGCCTCCTGGGCATCCGGTTTCCTCCTCCTGAAGCCAATAATCAGCCGCTTGGCCTCGCTGACATTGATTAAGAGGTTGCTGTGGCACCAGTCAGCCAGATTTGCTATCTTCTTCCTGTGTGCCAATTCATCACCACCTTTGATTGGCCAACGACAGTGGCCAAATCAAAATCAGCAAACTTAAATAAAGCACTGGAGCTTACTTACAGTCCCACATTACTAAACATCAAATAAAAATATTCCCTCAACATTGCAGGGGAAGCTCAAACCTCTGGATGGAGTTTTGTTCCCACTCTTCTCCCCCAGCAAAGGCTGATCTCACAAATCCTTCAGTAAGACTAAGGAATTAGTTGTGGACTTCAGGAAGGGGAAGTTGAGGGAACACACACCAGTGGCATTGGAAAAGGTCCAGAGGAGATTCATGAGAACGATCCTGGGAATGAAAGGGTTAACACGAGGAGCATTTAATGGCTCTGGGCCTGTACTTGCTGGAATTTAGAAGATTTGGGCGGGGGGAGGGGGAGAATCACTTTGGAACCTATAAAATATTGAAAGGCTTGATAAAGTGGATGTTTCCGACGGTGAGAGAGTCTAGGACCAGAGGGTTGAGAGGGATAATAAATCAGCTACGATGGAATGGAAGTTTCCATAGATTCATTGTACATGGACCATAGAACATGTAACACCCTGGGAAAGGTTTCACTGCTAATGTAATGGTCTTTCTGTGTTTGGGTTATGGGTGCTTTGGAATTTGTACTATGCAATGAAGGGAGTGTGTTTCCGTGTTGTGTGAGCTGGGTCTTTTGTTCGGTGGGAGAAGAGGTGGTAGGACTCGACGCAGACCGGGGCCTGGACAGATTGAAGGAGCATCAGCGAAGGGGACACCGGAAGCTCCAACTCGTGCACGTTGGACTGTTTCATTATAATGGGCCCTTTTCTCTTTTTGCTTTTTCCTTACTAACCCTTTAGTCAAATTAAGAATTATAAAGCTAAATCTTTTAATTGTATGCAGTGTACCGTCTGTTGTTTCGTGGTACTGATTTGTAACGGGGTGACGAATCATGCAGCATCCACACAACTGGGGGTTTCATGGTGGGCTTGCACCTCAATCTCACATGTTTGGCGGGGCCAGAGATGGTCTCCCCTAGACTTACGCAGTCGATGGAACCGGTGTTTCGAACGCAAAACAATACAGCAAACTTACAACGTTGTGCCGACCCTTTAACTAACTCTAAAATCAATCTAACCCTTTCCTCCCATATACCCTCCATTTTTCTATCATCCATGTGCCTATCTAAGTCTCTTAAATGCCCTAATGAATCTGCCTTTACCACCACCACAGGCAGTGCGTACACCACCCACTACTTGGTATTTTTAAAAAAAACACCTCCGACATCTCCCCTAACTGGAATCAGAAAGTCGATTATTTCACGGAGAGTGAATGCAAATGAGTGAAGTTCAGGGGATCTACGAATCACAAGTAGTTGGCAGGTAGCATGTTGGCTTTTATTGCAAAAACATTACATTTACAAACAGGGAGGCTTTATTACAGTTATACTGGAGATGGTGAGGTCACACCTAAAATACCTGCACGTATTTAGTGCCCTGTTTTTAAAAAAAAAAAGCATCCGAGACAGTCCACAGGAGCAGGCTAATTCCTGTGATGAGAGGTACTGGACAGTGTGGGTCTATAATTTACTTATTTTGAGATACAATGCAGTAACAGGCCCCTCCGGCCCAATTACACCCATATGACCAATTAACCTTGGTCATATGGGTGTAATTTGGATTGTGGGAGGAAACCAGAGCACCCAGAGGAAACCTACATAGGTACAAGGAGAATGTGCACAGGGGTACACAGACAGAGGCAGGAAATGCTACCGTGCGGCCCATCTTTGGAGATTAAGAAGAATGAGTGGTGACCATATTTAAGCACGCAAGATCTTCAGGGGATTTGACTGGGGTTGGGCCACGCTGGGAGCACTGGGAACAGTGGATGACCCCAGACTCACAAGTGAAGCATCACCTCACCTGGAAGGACTGTCTGGGGCTCTGAATGGTAGTGAGGGAGGAGGTGTAGGGGCAGGTGTGGCACTTGTTCCGCTTGCAAGGATAAGTGCCAGGAAGGAGATCAGTGGGGAGGGACAAATGGACAAGGGAGCCGCGTAGGGAGCGATTGCTGCGAAAGGTAGAAATTGCAGGGGGAGGGGGGAGGGTTTGCTTGGTGGCTGGATCCCGTTGGAGATGGCGGAAGTACGGAGAATTATGTGCTGGACACAGAGCACCATTTATAAATAGTGGGGCTTGGGGCTTGTTTGCGCCTTCTTGACTTCCTGAAGTCATTTATCATTTCTTTTGTCTTCTTGATGTTAAGTGATTGGTGCAGGAACCACAACCTATCAGATAGTTTCAGCACCTTTCTATATATAGATTCGTTTTTGTTTGTGATTAGGCCAATCACAGTTGTGTCATCTGCAAATTGGATGACTGAGTTTGCAGCACGAGCAGGAGTGCAGTCATCGGTGAAGAGAGAGTAGAGAAGTGGCTCAGTTCGCACCCCTGCGAGGCACCGGTTTGGGGGGGGGAGGGGGTGTTGATGTGCACTTGCCTAGTTTCACCATCTGGGTACGATTAGTGAAGAAGTCTAAGATCCAGTTACAGGTTGATGTGCCGAGACCTAGATTGTGGAGCTCAACAGTCAGCTTGTTACAGGCAGAGGTCAGGGAAAGCATCCTGACGTAGGTGTCTTTGTGCTCCAGGTGTTCCAAAACAGCATGAACAGCAATACAAATGGCATCTTCAGTTGATCTATTCACCTTAGAGGCAAACTGGTGCTGGTCCAAGGTAGCTGGGATTACATGTGATTAGATGTGAGACATGAGCAATCGTTCCAAGCACTTGGCAACTATGGGAGTGAGTGCCATCGGTCTGTAGTCAATAAGACATGTTGCTGCTAACATCTTGGAGATTGGCATGCCGGAACTATAGCTTGGGACAGCGAGAGGTTGTAAATACCCATCAGAACTTCCACCAGCTGTTTGGCACAGTCCGAGGACCCGTCTGGGTATGCTGTCTGGTCCCACTGCTCTCTGTGCGTTGGCATTACGGATGAAACATGCTTACTGCTATTTTTTCATATTCCTTGGACCAACAATAAAATTCTACTCATTTCTCAGCTCTGCCTGCAATACTCTGTTCATTTACTGAAAAGGATTAATTCTCAATGACTATTTTTTTAATCTTTGAGGGTCTGAAATGTAATGTCCAAATACTGAAGCTCAATATATCTAGTCCCCTAGGATTAAAACCTTTTAAAATTACAAGTAGGATAAGTCGGTGAATATTTATAAAATGTCCATGATTTAACTTCAAGGGCAAATTTTTGATCCAAAAATTAGAGCCAAGGTTTGATGGGATGTAGGACAAACATTTCCCACCCCTTCCTCCAGAGGGAATCAGACCCTAGAGAAGGGGTTCCCAGCCTATGTTATGTCATGGAGCCTTAGCATTAACCAAGGAACTTGTGGACCCCAGGTTGGAACCCCTGCCCCTCATCCACTCACTCAAAGTTCAAAGAAAAGGTACTATCAACGAACATTTGTTAAGCACATGGATGATAGCAAAATAGGAGGCTATGCAAAAGGGAAAGGTTAGATTGATCTTAGGATAGGTAAAGAGTTTGGCTCAACATCATGGACCAAAGGGCCTGTACTGTGCTATAATGTTCCATGTTCTAAAGCTGAAGTTTTAATTGAGCCCTGTCAGCTGAAGTTTCAGTCTCTGTGGACGATTAAAGATGAAACTATAATGAGAATTTGGACAGTAACCCGAACTTCGTTTTTTCTGGGGCAGCTATAAAGAATTAATCTCCTCAGAGTTGGGAGGAAAGTGCCTATTGCTGTAAAGTTCTATGTTAAGAGGTTCCCAATCAAGAGTGTGAGCTATACTCAAAACCTGATTGTAAAATTCACCTAATTTACATACAAAACCCTGAAACCCCCCAGGGTCAAGGACAGCTTCTACCCTGCTGTTATAACACTAACATTTCCCTAGTACCCTTGACCACACCATCTACCATGTTTTGACCTTGCACCTCATTGTTTACCTCACTCCACAACCTACTGACTCACCTGCCACCCCACCAGCCTCCGGATCCAGCACATTATCCTCCGCAGCTTCCGCCACCTTCAACAGGACCCCACCACTAAACACATCTTTCCCTCTCCACCCCTCTCCGATTTCCGCAGGGATCATTCCCTCCGCGACTCCCTGATCCACACGTCCCTCCCCATGGATCTCCCACCCGGAACTTATCCCTGTTAGCACAAGTGCTACACCTGTCCCTATACCTCCTCTCCTGCCACCATTCAGGGCCCCAAACAGTCCTTCCAAGTGAGGCAACGCTTCACTTGTGAGTCTGTTACGGTCATCTATTGCATCCGGTGCTCACGGTGCGGCCTCCTCTACATCGGTGAAACCCGACACAGATTGGGGGAACCGTTTCATCGAGCACCTCCGCTCCGTCTGCCACAACAGACAGGATCTCCCAGTAGCCAGCCACTTCAACTCTGCTTCTCACTCCCATTCAGATATGTCCGTACATGGCCTCCTCTACTGCCATGATGAGGCTAAACTCAGGTTGGAGGAGCAACACCTCATATACCGTCCAGGTAGACTCCAGCCCCTTGATGTGAACATCAAATTCTCCAACTTCTGGTAATTCCTTCCCCCTCCCTTCCTCTAACCCTATTTCACATCACCTCCCTCATAGTTCCGCCTCCTTCTACTACTGCGCATTGTTCTCCTGCCAATCACCTCCCTGCTTCCCCTCCCCCACCCCTTTGTCTTTCAAATTACTTTTTTCAACTACCAGCATTCTTCAACCCCCCCCCGCAAAGTTCTTCCTTCAGTCCTGATGAAGGGTTTCAGCCCGAAACGTCGACTAATCTTTTCAACTGATGCTGACTGACCTGCTGAGTTCCTCCAGCGCATTGAGTGTCCCTTTGACAGCATCTGCAGATTATTTTGTGTTTACGACTCACTTTCAAGTCAAGTTCTCTGTATGATTTTTTTAAAAAATTATTTCCACAATTTGCACAGAGAAGGCAGGAGAATGGGGTTGAGAGGGATAATAAATCAGCCATGATAGAATAGTGGAGCAGATTTGATGGGTTGAATGACCTAATTCTTATGGTCTTATGGATTTGTTTTCTTTTGCACATTGGTTGTTTGTCAGTTTTTGTCTGTAATTTTTCATCGATTCTGTTGGCTGCAGCAGCAGAAGATCATGAACATACACTTAGTGGCCACCACATAAGGTACACCTACTTGTCAATGCATCCATCTTTAAGGACCCTCATTACTCAGAACATGCCCTCTTCTCGTTGCTACCAACAAGGAGGTCCAAGAGCCTGAAGACACACACTCAACATTTTAGGAACAGCTTCTTCCTCTCTGCAACCAGATTTCTGAATGGACAATGAACCAACCCCTGAACATTACCCCTCTATTTTTTTTTGCTCACTTTTTGCAATCTAAATATATATTTATCTTATTGTATTTATAGTATGTTTTATGGATTACACTGTACTGCTGCTGCAAAACAACAAATTTCACAACATAAGTCAGTGATAATAAACCCGATTCTGAAATTCATTTACAGCTTCTTCTACAAAATGTGTGACGTGAAATAAAACAGAAGAAAAATGCCATAGGCAATTGAGACAGGTCACAGCAGCCCGTCAAAGCTGCCTCCCACAGGGTCTCCCCTGCGCCTTCTGCCAGTGCCCGGCTCGGCGTGGCAGGCGAGCAGCCCACAAGGTCAGTTTGAAACACAATTAAAGCGTTGCACTGGGCTGACTGGCAGCCTTCCTGAAGATGGTGCACATTCCTGGAACATACAACACCATCTAATGAAGTCGGCACTGGGGACACACTAATAAGCTTTTGCCAAAACCTTGGATCATTCACTGGGTGAAAACTCAGCCAGTCAAAATCAATCAATCAGCGCCGACTTCAACAAAGGGACACATCTAAAAATATAGAAAACAAGCTGTGCTTGACACTGCTGCTCATGCAGGTTCAACTTAACGAAAAAGATTCAAACTGGGAACCCATCCATCCTGCAATTGAAAAATATCACAAATGACTTGAGCGAGGAGTGTCTCTTCCTTCATTTCAATGTACATGTGACAAATAAAGCAGATTTGATAGAGGTGTACAAGACGATAAGAGGCATCGATGGAGTCAGAGCCAGAGACTTTATTCCAGGGTGGAAATGGCAAATACAAGAAGCATAATTTTAAGATGATTGGAGGAAAGTTCGTGGGGTGGGGTGGGGTGGGGTGGGGGGGGGGGAGAAGAAATATTCTGCACCACTTACTCAGACAGTGGTGGGTGCTTGGAACACCCTACTGGGGTGAGTATGGGGAGGTAGTGGTAGGGGCAGATATATTAGGGGCATTTAAGGAACTCTAAGATAGGCACGTGGATAGTAGAAAATAAGGAAGTTAATGTAGGAGGAAAGGGTTGGATTGATCTTCAAGCAGTTTAAAAGTTCCACACTACATTGTGGCCCCAAGGGCCTGTAATGTGCTGTAATGTTCTAAGTTCTACAGCTAATGTTTTAATTGAGCCCAATTAGCTGTGTAGAGTTGCAGGGAGGGAAGGGAAGCAGTTACTACCCAGACTGTGGAAGGCTTGTCAGCTATAGCTTCACACACAGAGGACACTGGAAATCTGGTTAATTAAGTGAATTAACAACTAAACTTACATGAGGAGAGATGTCAGTGAACTGCACCGGGGGTTGAAGCTAGATGTTCAACCATAAGCTGCAAATATGGTACAGGCTTTAGGTGGATGAAAGGCCAGTTCCACACAACTGTGTGTCAGAAAGTGCTAAGTGAATGATACAGTCCTTTCCAAATTTAACCACCATAACCGTTGGGCAGGAGATGGACGCTATGTACAATGAGCACTGAGGTGAGTCTTAAAGACCATAGGACATAGAAGTAGTGTTAAACTATTCAGCCCATCGAGTCTGCTCTGCCATTCCATTATGGCTGATTCATTATCCCTCTCAACCGCATTCTCCTGCCTTCTCCCCAGAACCTTTGACACCTTGACTAATCGAAAACCCATCAACCTCCACTTTAAATATACCCAATGACTTGGCCTCCCCAGCCATCTGTGTTGAATTCTCCAGATTTACCACCCTCTGGCTAAAGAAATCCCCCCTCATCTCTGTTCGAAAGGGGCATCCTTCTCTTTTTAAGTGGTGCCCTCTGGTCCTAGACTCTCCCACTACAGGGAACATCTTCTCCACATCCACTATTTCTCTGCCTTTCAATATTTGATAGGTTGCAAAGAGATCCCCTCTCATTCTTCTGAACTCCAGCGAGTACAGGCCCAGAGCCATCACCCACCGATGGCTCAGTGAAATCCCAAAGATGACATGGAAGCTTTCCTCAATGAGTAAACTCCAGGTCTTTGACCAGCTCAGAGTGCACAGCCTTGGTTGGGGAGAGTTAGGGAGGCAGCGGAGACAAATGTGGTGATCGCGAAGATGCAGGATGCCTTTCGCCATCCTTCAATCCCCAAATGGTTTGTGGGAATGACTCCCAGAGAGCTGCTGCAGAGAGTGGAGGGGGCAGGAATTGTTCTAAGGAGCTGCAACCGTTCCAATCAGTTACAGGGTTAGAGAGTTACAACTCAGCCCAGCAAGCAGCTCGTGAACCAACGGGGACAAGGTCACTCAACTTCACTTGCCCCATCATCGAGATGTTCTCACAATCAATGGACTCGCGCTTAAAGACTCCATCTCATGTTCTCTATATTGATTGCTTATTTATTATTTCTTTTGTTTTGTACTTATACAGTTTGTTGTCTTTTGCACATTGGTTAATCACCCAATTTGGTGCAGACTTTCATTGATCCTATTATGGTTATTATTCTATTATGGATTTATTGAGTATGCCCGCAAAAAAATGAATCTCTGGGTGTATATGGTGACATTTTTGTACTTTGATAATAAAGTTACTTTTGAACTTTGAACTAACCAACACCCACCCATTGATACTAATCCAATGTAATGCACACACAAAATGCTGGAGGAACCCGGCAGATCAAGCAGCATCTATGATCGGCAGACATCCCACCTCTCCCGGGAGTTCTGGGAGTCTCCCGCATATCAATAGCGGCTCCCTGATGCCTGCAAGTTATATACAATATCCCGGAAATCGATTTTTTAGAGAGGGAGACGGAGAGGGAAAAAAAAGAAAGAAAGAAAATGAATGAATCCTGCTTGATCTCTCTTTGTGCTAAGTAGACCTATCAGTTTTCTCTGTGGGCGGGCTTTACAGTTGGCCTCCCTCTCTCTCCCATATTCCTCAGTTCAGTTACTGCCGTCTGTAATGACGCTGAAATGACCCGGACAACTGTCGGTGATGAATTACAAAAGCCTGGCGAAGAAATTCCCAAGGCTGGCGGTGACAACCTGACTACGCGAGGCTGTCCTATACGGGCGGGGCGCGTTGGCGCCTTAAAGGGGATAGAGCGGGGTTTATTTGGAGCGAAATTCCAAAATCGTCCGCTAAGACAGCTTTAAAAACGCGCTTGCAGCAAGCAAATTCTTCGGGGTTTTTTTCCTGAGACACTTCCACTTACAGGTACATCGAAGCCTGCGATGGGCTGGGTTTAAGCGCAGCCGTTTTAATAAATACCCGGTCCCCACCGAGGTCTCGTCATTAGGACAGCAAACTGTTTACCTGTGCTGTGCACTTTATATGCATTTTGAATTACACTTTATTAAATAATATGGTAATATATTGTTTTATGTGGTGTGCGTGATATATGTATTGTGGCTACACTGTGGTCCGGACAGAGGTGGTTTCATTTGTGGACAATCGGCCAGATGACAATAAGCTTGAACTTAAAGATACAGAACCTCTAAATCACTCATTTAAAATCCCTCCTTTCAATGTAAAAAAGTAAGTTTTGATCCCGACTATTGCAGGCAGTGTGTGTGGGTGTGACTACGGACAGATATGCGATCGGATGTTAAGCGGCGCACACCTGTAATAAGGATACACCTTATGCTTTTATTTCTTTTAGGGACCACAACATATTAGGGGGGTTAAGCACAGGGAAGGCTGCTCAAGTTTTTCACAGTTCTTTTCAGCAGAAAACCAAAGTCTGACAGAGAAGATCACTAGAGCTGAGGTGTACTTTACAGCTTTCATCGTTGAGCATAACCTGCCATTCCAGGTGTGTAAGCACACAGGAAAATGCTTCCTGATTCAGAAATAGCAAAAACCTGTGTCTGCCCATCAACCAAGACAGCAGCTATTGTGAACATGGCACATTAAGACAGAATTCCCACTGTCTCTGTCTCACAAACACTTGTGAATCTGATGCCCTTGCAAAATTAACAAATTCATTGACACAGACTGTTATGAGGTTGAGACCTCCCTGAAATGAGTTTTTGCAGGGTGGGATGTCTGATGGAGAGGAATAAACAGACAATGTTTCGGGCCATGACCCTTACCAATGCAAAGCGTCAAAAGATGAAGGTATGCAAAAGGGCTGCACAGAAGTTGCACAGCACACTGGGATCCCAGGCACGGCCCCCTTACAAGATTTCCTCAGATTCAACATGAAGGTCAGATGTTACATCAAGCTTGCACTTTATATCCATTAAAAAAAATCACAAGTCATGAAAAGTGGGAAGGAGAAATTTACCAGGAACTCGGGAACGCAGAAAGTAGAGGAATTTTCCGTTCTTGGAATGCATGATGGCTCTCTCGATGAACTCTACCACGGACTGGCAGCGGTCTTCAAACTTGGGGTGGCACCATAAGCTGAAGGTACCTGTGCGTAAAAGAATGGGCAAAGTGAAGAGAGCAGCATCCATCATCAAGGAACCCCCACCGCCCACACCATGCTATCTTCTCACTGCTACAATTGGGTAGGAGATACAGGAGCCTCAGGACCCACACCACCATGTTCAGGAACAGTTATTACCCCTCAACCATCAGGCTCTTGAACCAGAGGGGAAACTTCACTCGTCCCACCACTGAACTGTTCACAAAACCTATAGACTCCCTTTCCAGGACTCTTTATCTCATGTTCTCCATATTTATTGCTTATTTACTTATTGTTATTATTTCTTACTTCTTGCTTTTGTGTTTGCACAGTTTGTTATCTTTTGCATATTAGGTGTGGTCTTTCATTGATTCTATTATGGTTATTGGATTTATTGAGTATGCCCGCAAGAAAACGAATCACAGGGTTGTATATGCTGACATATACTAACTTTGATAATAAATTTACTTTGCACGAGCAGAACACCAGGCCAGTGAAGTGGATCAGTACTGTCAAAGCAGTTCAGTGGTGTCACTGCCCCCTTAATAATCTAAAATTCAAAGTAAAACAAATAGTAATAAATATTGAGAGTTGTGGAGTCCTTGAAAGTGGGTCCGTAGGCTGTGGAACCAGTTCGGTGTTGAGATGAGTGAAGTTGTTTCAGGAGCCTGTTGGATGAAAGGTATGCATGCACACAGGACATTCTGCAGATCTGGAAATCCAGAGTAACACACACAAAATGCTGGAGGAGCTCCGCAGCTTAGGCAGCATCTATGGAAAAGAATAAACAGCTGAGGTTTTGCGCAGAGATTCTTCTTCAGGACTGAGAAGGAAGGGGGAAGATGCCAGAAGCCAGAATAAAAAGGTGGGGAAAGAGGTAAGAGGCTCGCTGGAAGGTGATAGGTGAAAGATCAGGGGCTGGAGAAGAAGGAAGCTGATAGGAGAGGAGAGTGGACCATAGGAGAAAGGGAAGGAAGAGGGGACCCGGGGAAGTAATAGGCAGGTGAGAAGAAGGAAAGGTCAGAGTGGGGAATAGAGTGGCCTCATCTTGGCACAAAAGGAGGCCATTGACCGACACGTTGGAATGGGAACAGGAATTAAAATGTTTGGCCACCAGGAAGTCCCGCTTGTGGTGGCTGGTGAAGAGGTCCCCCAATTTACGGCAAGTCTCACCAATGTAGAGAAGGCTGCATCAAGAGCACCAGACACAATATATGACCCCTGCAGATTCATGGGTGAAATGTTGCCTCACCTGGAAGGACTGTTTGGGGTCCTGAATGGAGGTGAGGAAGGAAGTGTATGGGCAGGTGTAGCAGTTAGGGTGCTTGCAGGGATAAGTGCCTGGAGGGAGATTAGTGGGGAGGGATGAATGGACCAGGGAATCTTGGAAGGAGCAATCCCTGTGGAAAGCCAAGGGGGTGGGGGGGGGGGGTAAAGATATGTTTAGCGCTACCTCCCTTTGGAGATGGCAAAAGTTGCAGAGGATAACATGTTGGATGCGGAGGCTGATGGGGTGGTAGGTAAGGACAGGAGGATACGTGTCCACAGATCCCTGAAAGTTGCCTCACAGGTGGATAGGGTAGTTAAGAAAGCTTATGGGTGTTAGCTTTCATAAGTCGAGGGATAGAGTTTAAGAGTTGCGAGGTAATGATGCAGCTCTATAAAACTCTGGTTAGGCCACACTTGGAGTACTGTGTCCAGTTCTGGTCGCCTCACTATAGGAAGGATGTGGAAGCATTGGAAAGGGTACAGAGGAGATTTACCAGGATGTTGCCTGGTTTAGAGAGTATGGATTATGATCAGAGATTAAGGGAGCTAAGGCTTTACTCTTTGGAGAGGAGGATGATAAGAGGAGACATGATACAGGTGTACAAGATAATAAGAGGAATAGATAGAGTGGATAGCCAGCGCCTCTTCCCCAGGGCACCACTGCTCAATACAAGAGGACGTGGCTTTAAGGTAAGGGGTGGGAAGTTCAAGGGGGATATTAGAGGAAAGTTTTTTACTCAGAGAGTGGTTGGTGCGTGGAATGCACTGCCTGAGTCAGTGGTGGAGGCAGATACACTAGTGAAGTTTAAAAGATTACTAGATGGTACATGGAGGAATTTAAGGTGGGGGGGTTATATGGGAGGCAGGATTTGAGCATCGGCACAACATTGTGGGCCGAAGGACCTGTACTGTGCTGTACTATTCTATTCTATTCTAAGAGGGACTCTATCACTATTATGGCAGCAGGAAGATGAGGTGAGCCCAGATGTATGGGAAATAGAGGAGGGCAGCATCAATAGAGGAGGAAGGGAAGCCAGGAACAGAAAGCCACGTGCTGGGAACAGATGTAGAGGCAGCGAAGAAATTGAAAATAGGGAACAGCATATTTACAGGGAATTGGGTGGGAAGAGAGATTGTCAAGATAACTGTGGGAATCAGTAGGTTTATAAAAGATATCAGTTGACAGTTTGCCTCCAGAGATGGAGTCAGGGATCAAAAGGGGAGGAAGGTGCCAGAGATGGACTAAGGGAATTTAAGGGCAGGGTGGAAGTTAGAGACAGAGTTGATAAAATTGAGGAGCTCAGCATGGGTGCATGAGGCAGCGCCAATGCAGTCATCGATGCAGCGGAGGAGGAGTTGGAGAGTGTAACCGGGGAAGGCTTCAAACATGAAATGTTCTACCTAGCTAACGAAGAGGCAGGCAAAGCTGGGGCCCACGTGAGTGCCCATGGCCACCCCTCGAGTTTGGAGAAAGTGGGAGGAGCCTAAGGAAAAATTGTTCAGGGTGAGGACTGGTTCTGCCAGACTGAGGAGGGTGGTGGTGGAGGGGGATTGGTTGGTTCTTTTGTCAAGAAAGTGGAGAGCTTTCAGACCTTCCTAATGTAGAGGGACTGAACATCCATGGTGAAGATGAATAACTGTTCTTGAACCTGGTGGTGTGGGTCCTGAGGCTCCTGCACCACCGTTCTGCTGGCAGCAGCAAGAAGAGAGCAGCAGACCAACTTGTTGAAACATTAACGAGACAATCATCTCCCAATTTTACAGGACTCTGGAATATTTTTCCTTCCTGCTTCCGTCCGCCACTGTACACAAACTCTTGAATGTGGTATCAACACTAAGCCACAGACTTGGCAGTTAGTTTTTCTACTCGTCTCTCAGAAACCCACATCATTTCAACTATTTTTATTTACCACAAGTTCAACAACTTTCAACATAGCCTGATTCGAGATTATTTATCATGTGTATATCAAAACATACAGTGAAATACAGCACTAGCAGGCAGCCCCAGCACACCCTAAAGTGTGTTACTAGTTAATGCAAGTGTCACCACACATTGCAGTTCCAGCATAGCTTACCAATATGCTCAGCAAAACAACAAAAAAGATAGCGAAGCAGAACACAACAACAGCAACAAGTTCCATTTCTCCCTCCCATCCACATACATACACACAGTCCTCTAACCACAAGATATCATTCGGCCTCTAGCGAACTTGGACATGAAGACATTGGGGCTTCAGCTTGCCCAGTGCATTGAGGACCTCTATTGGTTGGGGTCGACTACGTATATTGTGTCCTGGCTGTCTATGCAATATGCAAGCCAGGGCAGTACGATATGGAGAGAAGATGCTGCCCATGTAGAAGGCTCCCTTTTCTACGCAGCTGATGAATCCAAAGGAATGGCAGAGACCAATACAGTTGGGCACTAGGAGTTGCCAGTCAGCATTGAACTCAACATAGGACTGCTTTAGGGACTCCAGCACCACATTTTTTCCTTGGGGTTTACTCCCGAAGCCTTTCCCAAGAGTGGGTGTAGCCGCAAGGCAGCGGGGGCTTGAGATCAGAGTTTTCCTTCTCCTGGGTGTGCTACAAATCACAGCTGATGAGCCCCATCTGGCCGAAGCGACTGGTTTTAAGGCACCAGTAACCCACCTTTGCCCTTTCTCCTATCAGTAGAAATGGCTCTACAAGGTTTAGGCCACACGCGAAGGCCAGGAGCTGGACTTGGTTGTCAGAGGCTATTTGAGACGCAAACCACTGGGAGCGTTTAATAGGCAGCGGGACCTAATCCCCACCACATCCCCCGGCTATAACAACTTAAGAAACAACTACCCCGTGGACTCGCAGAAAATCACAAATCCCAGGCTCCGGGCAATGGGTTTCTTCTCACTATCCTGAACATTCACTACCTCCACCACTAGTGTACTGCAGATATACTGTGTTCAGCATCCAACATGCAAATCAGACAAGAGATTCTGCAGACACTGGAAACCCAGAGCAACACACACAAAATACAGGAGGAACTCAGCAGGTCAGGCAGCATCTATGGTTGGGAAATAGTCGACGTTGCAAGCTGTGATCCTTCGTCAGGATGCAGTTCTCAATATTTATTGCTTATTTACCTGTTATTACTATTATGTTTTTGCATACATTGTCTTTTGCACACTGGTTGTTTGTCTGTCTTGTCATGTGCAGTCTTTCATTGATTCTATTGAGTTTCTTTGTATTTACTGTGAATGCCCACAAGAAAATTAATCTTAGGGTTGTAAGGGGTGACATAAATTCACTTTGATAATAAATTTACTTTAAACTTTGAAGGACCTTGGCTTGAAATGTTCATAATTTTCTCTATAGGCACTGCCTAACCTGCTGAGCTCCCCCAGTATTCTGTGTGTATACCCAAGATGCAATACAGCTTCCTCCAAGGCTTCTGTATCACCACCTCCCAAATCAGTGTCAAGGGCAGCAAGGAACTGCAAAGGCCAAGTTCCTCTCCCCCTTTTCACCAGTTGCACAAATTCAGGAGACCTTATAGATAATCCCAAGGCAACTGAGTGCAGTTCTCTGCCCAAAGTAAGTGAGGTGGGTGGTCTGGGCGTTCATGGAACGTTGGTCATTGAACAGACTTTGTCAACTTCTACAGTCTTTAAAAAAAAAGAACTCAGACTCAGACTCAGAATCAGGTTTAATATCACTAGCATATATCACGAAAGTCCTGATGGAGGGTCTCGGGCCGAAACGTTGGCTGTTCATTCCCATCCATAGATGCTGCCTGAGCTGCCGAGTTCCCCCAGCAGATTGTGTGTATTGCTCTAGATTTCCAGCATATGCAGTGCCTCTTGTGTTGTGAAGTTTATTGTTTTGCAACAGCAGTACATTGCAATAAATCATCATCGTCATTATGTGCCGTGTTGTATGACGTGGGCGATCATAGTCTTTCTATGACCATGATTGATCTTGGCAAGTTTTTCAACAGAAGTGGTTTGCCATTGCCTTCTTCTGGGCAGTGTCTTTACAAGACGGGTGACCCCAGCCATGATCAATACTCTTCAGAGATTGTCTGCCTGGCGTCAGTGGTCACATAACCAGGACTTGTGATCTGCATCCACCACCTGCTCCCATGGCTCACGTGACTCTGATCGGGAGGCGGAGGCTAAGCAGGTGCTGCACCTTGCCCACTTGCAGGTTCGCAGAGGGAAGGAACACCTTACACCTCCTTTGGTAGAGACACATCTCCACCCTGCAACATAATAAAATCTGTAACTTACAGAAAGTATGTATGTATATGATAAGTAGTGCAAAAAGGGAGGGAAAAAAAAAGCAATGATGTAGTGTTCATGGGATCAATGACTATTCAGAAATCGGATGGCAGAGGGGAAGAAGCTGTTCCTGAATCATGGAGTGTGTGGCTTTAGGCTTCGGTACCTCCTTCCTGATGGTAGCAGTGAGAAGAGGCCATGCCCTGGGTGATGTGGATCCTTAATGATGGACGCCGCCTTTTTGAGGCATCACTCCTTGAAGATGTCCTGGATGCTGGGAAGGCTGGTGCCCGTGATGGAGCTGACTGAGATTTAATTGTAAATAAGGAGAAACCATTTGCAGTGACAGATGGGTTGGTACCACAGGCCGAGGGGGCAGACTGAGGAGTCAGAGCTGGGGGCAAGGGCAGACTGTCACACAGTCTGTTTCACTGAACTGGAAAGCACTGGTTTCAGACAACGGAAGGGGATTTAACAGGAAGAGAGAAAGATTAAAGATTAGCTTTATTTACACATATACATTGAAACATAAAGTGAAATGTGTCATTTGTGTCGAATCACAAGAGCGATGATTGCGCCGGGCAATTGCACTACGTTTTATTCCATTCATTTTCAGGAATGACTGGAACTGTTCCACAACAAACTGTGGTCCATTGTCACTAACTGAGTGTTCTGGAACACCAGTCCTTGTGAAGAGGCTTCTCAATACATCAACAGTGCGCGAGGCTGCAGTTTCTGGCCACCTTGTAGCTGCATCCACAGCTGTCAAGAAATTTTTGCCCATGAATGGTCCGGCAAAATCCACATGAATCCTCTGCCAGGGCAATGCAGGCCATGGTGGCAATTTGAACAATGCATGGCAAGCTGCTTGATCTGCTGATCTGTACCAGGCCACAGACAAAGCTTCAAACCAACACTTTCATTTTGACCACACCTAGGTGACCGGCATGTCGCTCCTCCAACACTTTAGCTCTCAGCTTGGATGGTACAACAACTCTCAATCCCCACAGAAGACAACTCCTGTCCAGGGCAAGTTCATCCTGGCACTGGTAAAAATGGGGGAATTGGAATTTCTGCTGCACAGTTTGGGTGGCCACAAAGACCTGAGATAGTGCAGGGTCTTTTCTGGTTTCCCTTTGGATCATCTCTGTCATAATAGGGAGACTTTTGATTTGCATTAGGGAGAATACATCAAGAGGAGTGATCTCTTTTGTACATGTTTAAGGTATTTCCTTCTCCACGGGTAAATGGGACAATCCATCAGCATTTCCATGATTAGTCGTCCCCTTGAATTCGATCGTGTAACTGTGTCCTCCAAGAAACAGAGCCCATCTCTGCACTCACACTGCTGCTGTTAGGAGAATACCCTCCTGTGGACTGAAAATGGACACTAGCGGTTGACGATCAGAAACGACGGAAAACTCTCTCCTAAACTAATGCTGGGTGAAGCATTTTAAACACAAACCAGACTCAAGGCTTCTGTGTCAACGTGTGCGCATTTTTTTCTATGCAGCGATAAGGGAATGTAATGCAAAGTTCAAAGTATACAGAATACATCTCTGAGATTCAACCTCCCGCAGGCAGCCACAAAACAAAGAAGCACCATGGAACCCATTCCTAGAAAACCATAATCAAACACCAAACGCACAAAAAAGAAAGCAAATTGTGCAAATAGCAAAAAGCGAGTGAACAACACATAGAATTTCAAACATCAAACCAGGAGTCTATGAGTATTCTGTTCAGATCAGTTCAGTTCAGCGCAGGCCGCGGAGCTGTGTGTGTGTGTATATATACATAAACACAAACACGTATACAAATTGTGATGCATTCTATATTAAGTTGTAGTTTATAGCTATGTAAGATTGTGTATTTAATATTTCAGTAATCTTTCTAATAATATTGTTTGATTAAGCATTCTGTTGTTTACATAATGCATTGTGTGTTATACGTAAAAGTAGGTGAATGGCATACGGCATCATACCACCACATCATGTGTGTGCATCTCAATGAAAGTAAAACTAAGAACGTACACAAGTATTCCTGGCTCCATATTTTTCTTTTAATTATAGTTGTTCTGGAGTTACAAAACATAGAAACATAGAAAACCTACAGCACAATACAGGCCCTTCGGCCCACAAAGCCATACTGAACATGTCCTTACCTTAGAACTACCTAGGGTTACCCATAGACCTCTATTTTTCTAAGCTCCATGTAGCCATCCAGGAGTCTCTTAAAAGACCTTATCGTTTCTGACTCCACCACCATCGCAGACAGCCTATTCCACGCACTCACCACTCTCTGCATAAAAAAACTTAGCCCGACATCTCCTCTGTACCTAGTCCCAAGCACCTTAAAACTATGCCCTATCGTGCTAGCTATTTCAGCCCTGGGAAAAAGCCTCTGACTATCCACACGATCAATGCCTCTCATTATCTTGTACACCTCTATCAGGTCACCTCTCATCCTCCGTTGCTCCAAGGAGAAAAGGCCGAGTTCACTCAACCTATTCTCATAAGGCATGCTCCCCAATCCAGGCGACATCCTTGTAAATGCAAACACGAGGAAATCTGAAGATGCTGGAAATTTAAGCAACACACATCAAAGTTGCTGGTGAATGCAGCAGGCCAGGCAGCATCTCTAGGAAGAGGTACAGTCGACGTTTCGGGCTGAGACCCTTCGTCAGGACTAACTGAAAGAAGAACTAGTAAGAGATTTGAAAGTGGGAGGGGGAGGGGGAGATCCGAAATGATAGGAGAAGACAGGAGGGGGAGAGATGGAGCCAAGAGCTGGACAGGTGATTGGCAAAGGGGATATGAGAGCATCATGGGACAGGAGGCCTAGGGAGAAAGACAAGGCGGAGGGGGGGAACACAGAGGATGGGCAAGGGGTATAGTCAGAGGGACAGAGGGAGAAAAAGGAGAGTGAGAGAAAGAACGTGTGTATAAAAATAAATAACGGATGGGGTACGAGGGGGAGGTGGGGCATTAGCGGAAGTTTGAGAAGTCAATGATGGCATGAACGAGTCAAGGGTGAAAGGTGAAAAGTTTAAGGGAAACACAAGAGGGAGCTTCTTCAGTCAGAGGCAGTGAGACTGTGGAATGAGCTGCCTGTGCAAGTGGTGAATGCAGGTTCAATTTCAACGTTTAAGAGAAGTTTGGATAGGTACGAGTGGGAGGGTTATGGCCCGGGTGCAGGTTGAGGGGACAAGGCAGAATAATATTTTGCCATGGGGCAGATGGGCTGAAGGGCCTGTTTCTGTGCTGTAGTGCTCTTTGACAGATTCCTCAACAGTCACTTCAGGCCAGGGAACCTCCTGTTCCTGCCTGGTCTGGTTACACACAACCCCAAGTCCCCACAGCAACATGACAGCTATCAAATAACCACCCAATTATAGTGAGGCAGCACAGTACCAGTGCTCATGAAGGAGATAGACCATCATCGCTTTCCCATGGCAACTGGTGACAGGCACTGAGTGCAGACCTTTCCCGAAAGCATAAATAACATTGTGATGGAATAGAGAGAGCACAGATTGCTTCCCACTGCGAAAAACAATCCCGGTAATAGCGTCTTATCAATCACAACACCAGAGTACAAAGACTGTCAGTACCATCTGCTACCCTGTCACCTACACACCACAGCCTCCACACACACCCAGCACGGCTGCCACGCTGCAGTAGACGTGAAAAATCCATCTGCATTTAGAGGTGGAAGCCACAAATGACCCTCGCCAACAAGCACGCCTTTGACAAGGCTTATAGAACCGAAGAACTTGAAAGTAATGACAGCACTCAGGATGCTTCAAATAACTAAACGTGAGCAGCACTCAAACACTTGAGATGCAACAGGCTGGACCCACACTCCACATCTTAGGAACAACTTCTTCCCCTTCCCCCCACCACCAAATTTCTGAATGGTCAATAGACACCCGATATGCTGGGCATTTACCAGCGGTTAAATTTCATTAGGAGCTTGAGGAGATTTGATAAAGAATAACAAGTTCCTACACATGTACCATAGAGAGCATTCTAACTGGTTGCATCACCATCTGGTACGGAGGGGCTACTTAACAGGATCAGAAAAAGCTGCAGAAAGTTGCAAACTCTGCCAGCTTCATCATGGGCACTGGCCTCCCCAGCATCGAGGACATCGCCAACAGGCAATGCCTCAGAAAAGCGGCATCCATCATTAAGGGCCCCCATCACCCAGACATTGCAATGTACTGCTGCCACAAGACAACAAATTTCACGAAATACATCAGTGAGAATAAACCCAATTCAGATTCACAGCAAGTTACCATAAATATCAATGTGATATCGGCTTGGAAATCTGCCTTTAATTATTGGTAGAGAATGAAAATCTACCAGTCACTGGAAGAGCCATTCTATTCTTCAAATAATCAGATGTGCCATTATACTGCCCAAGAGTGCTTAGATTGG
This sequence comes from Mobula birostris, assembly GCF_030028105.1. Classification (NCBI taxonomy): domain Eukaryota; kingdom Metazoa; phylum Chordata; class Chondrichthyes; order Myliobatiformes; family Myliobatidae; genus Mobula; species Mobula birostris. Next base: position 13,074,156 of record NC_092402.1, on the reverse strand, counting down.
TCAGTTACTTTAATAATTATTATTGGCCTTTAACGTGGAGATTCAATTGGCTATTAATACTAGTACTAGTGATTGGTGATTGATTATGCAAATAAGCAATTTGAACATCCACAAGGTTACCAACTGGTCAATATCCGCATCAATTTCTGTATAAAAATGGCATTTCCTTGTTCAGCCAACACACATAAAAGTTGCTGGTGAATGCAGCAGGCCAGGCAGCATCTCTAGGAAGAGGTACAGTCGACGTTTTGGGCCGAGACCCTTCGTCAGGACCAACTGAAAGAAGAGCTAGTAAGAGATATGAATTTAAATACAAGGATAAGTGCCAGAAGGGAAATCGGTGGGGAGGGGGACGAATGGACAAGGGAGTCGCGTAGGGAGCGATCCCTGCGGAAAGTGGGGGGGGGGGGGTTGGAGGGAAAGATATGCTTAGTGGTGGGATCCACACCTCCCTCCCCCTTCCAGATCTTTCTGTCTCTACCTCTGGAGACAGCTTATCTACTGATGTCTTCTACAAGCCTACTGACTCTCACAGCTATCTGGACTATTCCTCTTCTCACCCTGTCTCTTGCAAAAATGCCATTCCCTTCTCGCAATTCCTCCGTCTCCGCCGCATCTGCTCTCAGGATGAGGCTTTTCATTCTAGGACGAGGGAGATGTCTTCCTTTTTTAAAGAAAGGGGCTTCCCTTCCTCCACCATCAACTCTGCTCTCAAACGCATCTCCCCCATTTCATGCACATCTGCTCTCACTCCATCCTCTTGCCACCCCACTAGGAATAGGGTTCCCCTGGTCCTCACCTACCACCCCACCAGCCTCCGGGTCCAACATATAATTCTCCGTAACTTCCGCCACCTCCAATGGGATCCCACCACTAAGCACATCTTTCCCTTCCCCGCCCCCTTGCTTTCTGCAGGGATCGCTCCCTACGCGACTCCCTTGTCCATTCGTTCCCCCCCCCATCCCTCCCCACTGATCTCCCTCCTGCCACTTATCCCTGTAAGCGGAACAAGTGCTACACATGCCCTTACACTTCCTCCCTCACTACCATTCAGGGCCCCAGGCTGTCCTTCCAGGTGAGGCGACACTTTCCAATCTCTTACTAACTCTTCCTTCAGTTAGTCCTGACAAAGGGTCTCAGCCTGAAATGTCGACTGCACCTCTTCCTAGAGATGCTGCCTGGCCTGCTGCGTTCACCAGCAACTTTTATGTGTGTTGCTAAGCGATTTGAAAGTGGGAGGGGGAGGGAGAGATCCATAATGATAGGAGAAGACAGGAGGGGGAGGGATGGAGCCAAGAGCTGGACAGGTGATTGGCAAAAGGGATATGAGAGGATCATGGGACAGGAGGCCCAGGGAGAAAGACAAGGGGGAGGGGGAGAAAACCCAAAGGATGGACAAGAGGTATAGTGAGAGGAACAGAGGGAGAAAAAGGAGAGAGAGAAAAAGAATGTGTGTATATAAATAAATAAATAAATAAATAACAGATGGAGTACGAGGGGAAGGTGGGGCATTAGCGGAAGTTTGAGAAGTCAATGTTCATGCCATCAGGTTGGAGGCTACCCAGACGGAATATAAGGTGTTGTTCCTCCAACCTGAGTGTGGCTTCATCTTTACAGTAGAGGGGGCCGTAGATAGACATATCAGAATGGGAATGGGACGTGGAATTAAAATGTGTGGCCACTGGGAGATCCTGCTTTCTCTGACGGACAGAGCGTAGGTGTTCAGCGAAACGATCTCCCAGTCTGCGTCGGGTCTCGTCAATATATAGAAGGCCACATCGGGAGCACCGGACACAGTATATCACCCCAGCCGACTCACAGGTGAAGTGTCGCCTCACCTGGAAGGACTGTCTGGGGCCCTGAATGGTGGTGAGGGAGGAAGTGTAAGGGCATGTGTAGCACTTGTTCCGCTTACAAGGATAAGTGCCAGGAGGGAGATCGGTGGGGAGGGATGGGGGGGACGAATGGACAAGGGAGTGAGAGCAGATGTGCGTGAAATGGGGGAGATGCGTTTGAGAGCAGAGTTGATGGTGGAGGAAGGGAAGCCCCTTTCTTTAAAAAAGGACATCTCCTTCGTCCTGGAATGAAAAGCCTCATCCTGAGAGCAGATGCGGCGGAGACGGAGGAATTGCGAGAAGGGGATGGCATTTTTGCAAGAGACAAGGTGAGAAGTGGAATAGTCTAGATAGCTGTGAGAGTCAGTAGGCTTATAGTAGACATCAGTAGATAAGCTGTCTCCAGAGATAGAGACAGAAAGATCTAGAAAGGGGAGGGAGGTGTCGGAAATGGACCAGGTAAACTTGAGGGCAGGGTGAAAGTTGGAGGCAAAGTTAATAAAGTCAACGAGTTCTGCATGCGTGCAGGAAGCAGCGCCAATGCAGTCGTCGATGTAGCGAAGGAAAAGTGGGGGACAGATACCAGAATAGGTTTGGAACATAGATTGTTCCACAAAGCCAACAAAAAGGCAGGCATAGCTAGGACCCATACGGGTGCCCATAGCTACACCTTTAGTTTGGAGGAAGTGGGAGGAGCCAAAGGAGAAATTATTAAGAGTAAGGACTAATTCCGCTAGACAGAGCAGAGTGGTGGTAGAGGGGAACTGATTAGGTCTGGAATCCAAAAAGAAGTGGAGAGCTTTGAGACCTTCCTGACGGGGGATGGAAGTTTATAGGGACTGGACATCCATGGTGAAAATAAAGCGGTGGGGGCCAGGGAACTTAAAATCATCGAAAAGTTTCAGGGCGTGAGAAGTGTCACGAACGTAGGTAGGAAGGGATTGAACAAGGGGGGATAAAACAGTGTCGAGGTATGCAGAAATGAGAAACTTTGTTCAGTGTGGAGACAGGGGCCATGCTGTTCTCCTTGTACACAAGTAAATAAAGAGCGGTTGAGGAACAAGTGCCAAGCCTTCAGAGTCCAGTTAGTCTGCAACGACACCTCAGGTTAAAAAATAAATGCCCCCCTGAAGCAAGGAACAGTAACTTCCCAACTTGAAGCACCACCCTCCCCCCCACGTCTCTGCTTCCCCGGACCATGTGACAGGCCCTCCAACGTCCTCACCTCGATAGTGCTCCATCCTGGTGTGGTGGGTGATCCCCTGGGAGCGGAAGCTGAGGCTGAGGATGTAGCGGGGGTCGGAACTGTCCCTCACCAGGAATGAACCATCTGGTTTTCCTTTCAACTTCATTTCTGCATCGTCCCAGTTCATCGGGCCCCAATACCAGCCGCACTGTGGGAGGCAGCAGATCATTGGCCAGGGCATGTGCATACAGAGACAGACAGACAGACACACACACACACACACACACCCACAAACACAGCTAGCATTCCACAGAGCCGCTCATCCCCAAGAGGCTTCACCAATCAGTTGCTCTGATGTATACTGCAGTGCAAGGAATACTACAATGAAATGGCAAAGAGCAAACTCCCACCAAATGCAATAACCAGATCATCTTGCTTGAAGGCAACTATTGACCTGGAGACTCAGGAGAACTCTCCTTCCTCTTCTTGGAAATACAGACCTCTGATTACATTCATCTATCGAGGAGGGCCAATCACGTCATTGGGGAAGTGCAAAAGTCCCTCAGTACTCCATGGGTAATGCTGGCTCGGATCAAGGAAGCCAGAAATAGGGCTGGAAGCCAGACAGTCTCAAGCCTATTCTGCCAGAGAGGTTGTGGCCAATCTGATTTTGGCCTCACCTCCACTTTCCACCCAATCGCCATAAACCCCAACTCTCCAATCAACCAAAAAGACTGCTTTAGTGTTATTGAAACTATTATTTGCTCAGCTTGTGGGGGAGGGGCTTGAGATGGATTGTAGACCCCTCAATAGTCAATAGCTATTAACATTAAATATTATTGGCTTTTAGAGTCACACCAACTCAAGTGGCTCTGTACATACAGTACTGTACAAAAGTCTTAAATAAATAGATGAAAGCGAGTTTGCAAACCTGGCAGGAGCAAGGGATGTTGGGAATGGCGAGGGTGGAGTGCCGCGGGAGGGGTGTGGGACAGGTGGGTGAGAAGGAGTGCCAGGGGTTGGGTTTGGCGCAGGTGCAGACACATTCAGCACTGAGACACCAGGCAAAGTCATTTGATTCCAAACAATTGGTTTATTGATCATTACAGAATGTCCCTCTGGTGCTTCCCTCTCCCTCCCCTCTCCCTTCCCCTTTTCCTCAACCATGATTCCCCTCTCCTTACCCCCCGCCCCCTTCCCACTCTCAGTCCACAATACAGACCCGTATCAGAATCAGGTTTATCATCACTCACATATGTCATGAAATTTGTTTCTATTTTGTGGCAGCAGTACAGTGCAATACGTAAAATTACTACAGTATTGTGCTAAAAATCTTACGGAACCTTAGCTATATATAAAACGATTTTTGCACAGTACTGTATTCAAAAACAAAAGATTGAAATTTGCCTTGCATCGCAAAACTGGCTGCAGTGCAAAGGCTACACCTGGTCTGCTTTACACATTGTATGTCAAACACTCGAGCAAATTTCTACTGATGTACTATGGAGAACATTCTGACTAGCTGCATCACCGTCTGGTATGGAGGCACCAATGCACGGGATCAGAAAAAAAAAATTGCTGAGGGTTTACACTTAGCCAGCTCCATCACAGGCACAACTTTGTCCAGTGTCGAGGGCATTTTCAAGAGGTGGTGCCTCAGGAAGGAAGAATCAATCATTAAGGGCCCTCAGCATCTGGGACATGCCCTCTTCTCATTGCTACCGTCAGGGAAGAGGTACAGGAGCCTGAAGGCACACACTCAACGATTCAGCAATAGCTTCCTGCCCCTGCCATCAGATTTCTGAAAGGTCTATTAACACTACCTCATTATACTATTTAATTTTGCACTATTTGTAATTTAGTGGGTTGGACAGGGTAGCACCTCTGGTGAAGAGGCCTGTCATATCCATTCCGGGGCAGCTCCCCACCGGACGCTCAACACTCACCTGTGGCTCCAAGTAGCTGTTTGATTGTGACAGCAGCCACACCCCGGTACACCGCTTCGACAGGCGGGCTAAACCAGGTGAGGGTAGCCAGTGGGCCTCACACCTCAGTGAGACAGGGACATGCTTGTCCTAGCAGACGGGGCGGATGAGATCCACAGTGAGATCCTACGGCCAGGAAGGTGGTTCTGTAACGCTCCGCAGAGAGCGAAGGGCACGACGAGGCACATTAGATGTCGTGGTCATCCACTGCAACCAAGGAAGAGCCCGGTTTGCGACGCTTGTTCGTACCACTGGACCCAGACGTCTGAGGTTGAGAGAGTGGAACTGCCCCAGTGCAGCAGCTTTTCCACTTTAACAACTCTCCTGTACAGGTTTCCTGTCATTGTCGGACACACGATGGACAACCACTCGCCCATGTACTGTAATTTCGATCTTTGTCTTTGCACGGTACTGCAGCCACAAAACAAATTTCATGTCCTATGTCAGTGATAATGAATCTTTTGACTTGGAGCAAAGACTGTGACCAACTGACTGCAGCTGTTTTCTTTCTTCTCCCCTGAGTTTTCTACCGCCAGTGAGAATCTGCACCCGAAGTCTCGTACCTTCTCAAGTTCCCGTAAGCTGGCAGCAAAGCTGCTGGAGTCTCTCCTCGTCAACGGGCAGTGCTGAGGTTGCAGAGACATCGGTCCAGTCTGGGGCGAGTTCCTCTGTGAAGTGTCTGGGCAAGAGAAACAATATCCTAATTAGGGCCTGAGGCAGTAGATGCACCAGTTAAGAGGGGAACGCATTAATCGCACCCTAGGGTCAGGGGAAAGAGACAATCTTTAGAGCAGCTTCAAGAGAGATGGCAGCTGCAGAATGTGTTTGTGGGTCATTGCAGAGATGTGCCTACTGAAGTGGTTCTAAACTCTACAGCTAATGATCTAACAGAGTAGCACGGTGGTTAGCACAACACTTTACATCGGCAGTGATCGGAGTTTAATTCCCGCCGCTGTTTGAACGTTCTCCCTGTGGGTTCTCTCCGGATGCTCCAGTTTCCTCCCACATTCCAAAAAAAGTACCAATTAGTGTCAGCAAGTTGTAGGCATACTACATTGGTGCTGGGAGCACGTGTGATACCTGCGGGCTGCACCCCAGCGCAACCCCTGGACTGTGTTGGTCACTGGTGCAGACAACACATTTCACAGTACGTCTCTATGTACATTTCATAAATAGAGCTAACCTTTATCTTCTCCATCTCCCCCCTTCCTCCGCAATTAGGCAGACACCCTGACTGGCAATAGAGAGGGTCCAGAGGAGGTTCATGAAAATGATTCCGGGGATAAAGGGGTTAATGTATGAGGCGTGTACTTGCTGGAGTTTAGTAGAATAAGGGGGGAATCTCATTGAAACCTATCAAATATTGATAGATAGAGAGGATTTTTCCTACAGAGCAGGAGTTTAGGACCAGAGGGCACAGCCTCGGAATACAAGGATGTCTCTTTAGACAGAGATAAGAGGAATTTTTTAAGCCAGTGGTTAGTGAATCTGTGGAATTCATTGCCACAGACGGCTGTAGAGTCATTAGGTATATTTAAAGCAGAGGTTGCTAGGTTCTTTATTAGTCAGGGCATAAAAGGTTATGGGGAGAAGGCAGCAAAATGGGGTTGAGAGGGATAATAAATCAGCGATGATGGAATGGCGGAGCAGACGCGATGGGCTGAATGGTCTAATTCTGCTCCTATGTCTTATGACAGCAGGAATCAAAAAAAACTTGGTACAAAATCAAATTCAAAATCAGCAGTGCCGGCAGAGTAAGTTGTTTACCAGAAGGATCTTGACACCAAATACCAAAAGTCAAAAACAATGAGTAGCATGCACAAGATGCTAGAGGAATGTAGATATTCCAGCATCTGCAAAACCTCTTGTGTTTAAGTCAAAAATAAAGTCAGCTAGTAAAGCTTTACTAAACGGCTTGCCTGGAAGCCGAGAGAACGTTCTTACCGCTCAAGATGAGATTGAGCTGGATGGATGTGTGAGGCGGAGGCGGAGGTGGCAAAGGTAATGACTGTAAGCTGGCGGTAGCCGGGCTGACTGGGTACGACGGAGGCTGAGGCCCACCAATATCATCTGAAAAACAACACAAGCAGGCTTTGGATTAGAAATGCAAATCCTGAGTACGGACCAGAGGGGAACCAACCACCAGCACCGTGGCTTCCGGTCACAGTAGTAGAAGTTTGCCTAACTGGCATCTTAAACGGGCACATAACTGATGTCCGCACCAGCTTCTAGTTAATGGTGTACCTTCAATCAAATCCAGTAAGCGTCAGATAATCCAGTATTTATTGTACTCAGGTTAAAATGCCCTTTCTTTTATGATGAGATCTCTTATGTTGAGACCCACACTTAATAGCTTCTTCCCCTCTGCTATCAGGTTTCTGAATGGTCCATGAACACTACCGCATTATACCTTTCTCGTAGTATTTATTATTTTTATGTCCGGTACTGTGCTGCTGCCGCCGCAAAATAACATTTCACAACCCATGTCAGAGATCATTAAACTTGATTCTGGGAAATTACAAACACCTACGATCAAGCCCCACCCTCCAACTCTCCTCCCTTCCCCCAGAGCACTAAATAATGACCACAAACACCCCCCCCAACAACATCATGTGCTGTGTCATCTGATCCTGGTCTTTCCATGACTATGATTGTTCTTGGCAAATTTTTCTACACAACTGGTTTGCCATTGCCGCCTTCTGGGCAGTGACTTTACAAGACTTGTGACCTTCCCCCGCCATTATCAATATTCTTCTAATGCCTGGTGTCAGTGGTGGCATCACCAGGACTTGTGATATACACCAGCAGCTCATACAGCCACCCACCACCTGCTCCCATGGCTTCATGTGACCCTGACTGGGGGGGTGGAGTGGTGAGGGGCTAAGCAGGTGCTATGCCTTGCCCAAGGGTGACCTGCAGGCTAGCAGAGGGAAGGAGTGGCTTACACCTTCTTTGGTAGAGACACATCCTACAGCAGCGGTTTAAAAAAAAGAACACTAGGGAGTGTAGGTTACTCACTATACGTGTCAATTGGTAGCATGGTAACGTTCTGGTTAGCACAATGCTCTACAGTATCAGCAATCAGGGTTTGATTCCCGCCACTGTCCTTAAGGAGTTTCTATGTTCCCCATGACCTCGTGGGTTTCCTCTGGGTGCTCTGATTTCCTCCCACATTCCAAAGACGTCCAGGTAAATTGTGAGCAGGTTAAGGCGCCGAAGCACGGCGATACTTGCGGACTGCCCCCAGTACGTCTTCAGAATGTGTTAGTCACTAACGCCACCGACACATTTCACTGTATGTTTCAATATTTCAATACACGTGACAAATAAAGCTAATCTTTTAAATTCATGCCTGCAGCGCAGATCCCAGATGCCTTGCACTGGGTCAAAATCAAAATAAATTTATGCACAATATGTCACCACAATATGCTGCTTTCCATACCTGCAGGATGTTTTGGTAGGTAAGAAAACAGCAGGGCAAACCAAACATTTAGAGAGCAGAGGATTTATTTTTAAATGCAGTGAATTCTCCAGCTATGAGTTGCTCAGAATCGGAGAATGCAGGAGTACACATACTAGTTCACCAATGAATCTGGGTCACAGCTCCGCTGGACCAATTTAGGATAATAAAATGGGGAGTGTGTCTTACAGGAGTGGGAGAAGGGGCAAGGAAGGCCAAGCCAAAATTACTTGTTCCACATGATTGTCTGCAGTCAAAGTTAGCCCACAATATTCACAACCAATATCAGAATGTTCTTATACATACAAAGGGTGTGTCTTCCAGTTGCAATGAACTCTTGGTAAAGGACAGGCTTTAATAATGTCAGGATTTCCTCAAAGCAATGATGCAACTTTTGATGTGCGGACACTATTCTGACTGAGAAGACCAAAGAGACGATTGCAGACTTTAGGGAGGTGCAGGCTGACCGCTCCCCCCTGCACATACAGTACATGGCTCCTCTGTGGAGAGAGCTAGAAACACCGTATCGGAGTTCACATAATGGACAATCTCACCTGGTCCCCTCAACACCACCTCTTTGGTTAAGGAAGCACAACAGCATCCCCACTTCCTGAGGAGATGAAGGCGAGTGAGGCTCCCCTCACTTTCATTTTAACCAATGCTTACAGGAGCACCATTGAGAGTGCCCTGACCAGCTGCATCATCATCTGTTACAGAAATTCCAAGGCATCTGACCGCAAGTCCCTGCAAAGAATACTGAGGTCATCAGGGTCTCATTTCCACCCAGAGACATTTATCATGATCCCTCTCAACTGTCCAACAATCCCTTTGAACGTCTCCCCCACTTCCCCAATCAGAAAGGAGGTACCATAGCATTAAAACAAGAGCTTTTAGGTTGGGAAACTGTTTCCTCCCCCAGACCATGAGACAGCTGAACTCGCTGCCACCTCCCAGGTCTGATCACGTATGAAGCACCAGTGGCTTTATACTGTTTACTTTTTAAACTTGTTGTAAATGCACCTTATTTGTGAATTTATTACTTTATGTGTTGCGTGTGCGTTATATATACTGTGTTGTGCACCTTGGTGTGGAGGAAGGTTGTTTCGTTTGGCTGTATACATGTGTATGGCTGAATGGCAATAAACTGAACTTGAACTTGGGGAAGACATTGGAAGTAATAAACCCAAAAGTAAATTCAGAAGAAACTTCCTGATGCCGAGAGTGGTGGGAATCTCCAACTTGCCACAGTGGAGTAATTGAGACTAAGTCACAGATATTCACTTAAAATAAATTGAGATGTATGCAGCAGCAAGAAAGGATTGATTTCAGATGAAGGTGGGGATTGAAAGGGGTAATGGATGATCTTTGCAACAAGAATTTGTCATGTGAGGAGCACTTTGTCATTGAAAATTTGCACAGTGTATATATGTTGTTCAGACTAGCAGTGAGTGTCAGAGGACAGTGACTTTGCTGGTCAATCTCAGCCGGGACCAAGTTCAGAATCCTCTCGAACATGAGTATGTTGTAATCAACACCCAGCAAGTGGTAGAAGTGAACAAAAATGTAAAGTCTGACCCTTAAAACAGTTTACATCACACCAGTTTGAATGTGGCCATATACATGACAATAAACTTGAAATTGAAAACATAGCAAGCTGCCACAACTAGCACCAATGCTCAAATAAACTCAGGGTTCCCAGCTCAACAGCACTCGATTTCCCTGGCGCTTCATTACCCTACCTGAGCCCAACAAGATCAGACAACATCAGGCTGGTGTGCATTTCCATGAACTGAATGGGCAAGACAACAAGTGTGACTTGTAGAGAGAAGGACTGGAATAAAGACAGAACATGCCAGTCAGCATCTGCTGAAAGAGAAAGTTAACATTTCAGGTCAAAGATCCTTTATCAGGTTCTGATGAGCTAGTGTTTTCAGCAGTTTTCCTTTTTAATTTCAGACTGCTCTCCCAGGCTGATGGGGCTCATCAGCTGTGGTTGGCAGCTCATCTATGAGAAGCAAAACTGATCTCAAACCTCGGCTGCCTTGCGGCTGTACCCACTCTTGGGAAAGGCTTTGGGAGTAAACCCAGAGGAAAAAATCCAGAGCTGGAGTCCCCAGGGCAAGCCTACATTGAATTCAATGCTGATTGGCAACTCCGCTGATGGCAAACTGTATCGGTTTCTGTTGTTCCTTTGTGCGGAAAGGGGAGGAGCCTGCTACGTGAGAACAGCTTGCTCTCCATACCTTACTGCCTTAGCTTGCGTACTGACATAGTCTTGTCAGCCACAGACAGCACTGTACCTACAACATAGACAGTTAGGACGCAGCATCCACGGTCGAACTCTACCAACGGAGGTCACTTTAGAATCTGCAGTGTTTGTCAGTCAGACTGAGGTTGGACTGGCCTTGGTCAGACCAGGAGGCAATCTCATGTTTAAGCAGGACAGTAGTCACTCTTCATACAATGAAATACTTCCTGTGAATTCTTCACAGTCCTCAACCTCTACCTTCTTATTCAGCTATTACACTGTTGGATGGCAGGGTGGAGCTACGTCTCTACCAAAGGAGGTGTGAGGCGCTCCTTCCCTCTGCTAGCCTGCAGCACCCACTTAGCCTCCCGACCAGGGTCACGTGAAGCTAAGGGAGCAGGTGGTAGATGGTCGTATGAGCAGCCGGTGCAGATCACAAATCCTGGTTATGTCACCACCGACACCAAGAAGACAATCTGAAGAGTATCGATAATGGGTGGTGGGGAGGCACTGTGAAGACACTGCCCAGAAGGCAGCAATGGCAAAACACTTGTAACACGCTGTAAGGTTTCACTGCTAATGTAATGGCTTCTCTGTAATGTTCCATTGCTGAGGTAATGGTTTCTCTGTAGCAGCAATGTTTGGGTTATGACTAGAGATAACAGGGCATGCTAGCCAATGAGTGGGATGTTGGCCTTTCTTGTGCGTCTGGGAGCTGGGAAGTTGTGGGGTTTTTTGGCCGGGGAGAGATGAGGGGAGAAGATGTGAATGGAGAGAGCTGGTAGACCGCCAGACGGAGTAGACCTGGAGCGAGGGTCTGAAGGTCAGTGACGATCGGAGGAGGTCGATGGTGGACGAACGGCCTCATCAGTGAGCTCCAACCTTGCACAATAGACTTGTTCATAAGAATGGGCCCTTTTTCTTTTTTGTTTTCCGTACTAACCATATAGTCAAATTCAGAATTATAAACCTCAATCGTTTAATCACATATTGTGTACTGTTTGTTATTTCGGAGTACTGATTTGTAACAGGGGACACATCACGCAGCATCCACCCAAACGGGATTTCTTAAGTTTGGCTGGGCTGGGGGCTATCACCCCTATATTAAGTCGCTAGCCGAAGCGAGAGTTGCACACTTCTGTAGAAAAATTTGCCAAGAACAAGCATGGTCATGGAAAGACCACGAATGCCCACGTCGTATGATACAGCACGTAATGATGATGTCATAATGATTGCACTGTATGTGGAATACATTGTTGGAGAGGAAGACGGAAGACCGAGAAACGAAGAAGGCATGTCATCACCTCTTACTTTCTCAGATACTTGCATAGATTTGAAGTCACCAAAAAATATTTACAATTTTCTATAGATGTGCAGTGGAGAGTATTCGAACTGGTAGCATCAGAGTCTGATACGGAAACACCAATGCCCAGGAACAGAAAAGACTACAGAGAGTTGGTGGATACAGCCCGGTCTGTCACTGGCAAAGCCCACCCTACCATTGAGCACATCTAGAAGGAGCGCGGAGACAAGAAAGCAGCATCCATCACGGAGCCCACTGTCCAAGCCATGCTCTCTTCTCACTGCTGCAATCAGGTAGGGGTACCGGAGCCTCAGGTCCCACACTACCAGGTACAGTTTACCCCTCAAGTATCAGGCATGGATAACTTCACTCACCTCAACACTGAACTGACTCCACAACCCAGACTCACTTTCAAGGACTTTACAACCCATGTACTCAGTTTTTGTTATTTGCAGTTTATCTGTTTTGCACATTGGTTGTTTGTCAGTCTTTATGTATAGCTTTTTGTAAATTACATTTCTTTGTCCTGTAAAAGCCCACGAGAAAATGAATCTCTGGGTAGTACATGGTAACATATTGGCACTTTGATAATAAATTTACTTTGAACTTAAACTGAATGAGAACCCCAAGAGGAAGACCCAGCCCCACTGAACCCATTCTTCCAGCAGATCCTGCTGTGAAATAATAACGCTTCAGATCTCTCTCCTCTGATTCATGTATCCCATCAAAAGGAACTGTTCCTTCATTCTCTGTATCTACAGCTCCCTGAGCAAGAATCCCGGGGGTCAACATCTCCAGAGATCTATTCTGGGCCCAACATGATGATGCAATCACAAAGAAGGCACATGAGTCGCTATAGTTCATTAGGAGAATGAGGAGATTAAGTATGTCACCAAAGACCAACACATTTCTATAGTGGAGAGCATTCTGACTGTTTGCATCACTGTCTGGTATGTGGGGTGGGGGGGTGGGGGGGAAGCACTGCCCAGGATCAGAAAATGCTACATAGGGTTGTAAATTCAGCCAGGTCCATCACAGGCACTGGGCTTCCCATCAGAGGACTTCTTGAGAATCGCATTTTGAAGGAGGCAGCATCCGTCATTAAAGACCCTCATCACCCAGGACGTGCCCACTTCTCATTGCGACCTTGAGGGAGGTGGTACACGAGCCTGAAGACACACATTCAAAGCTTTAGGAACAGTTTCTCACCCTCTGCCATTGTATTTCTGGACAGCAGCTCACTATTTTGCAATTTACACTACTTATTTATTTACTGGGCGGTGGGATGGAGACACATCTCTACCAGAGGTGGCGTCAGGCACTCCTACCTACATCAGGTGTTCCCAACGTTTTTAATGCCATGGACCCTGACCATTAACCGAGGAGTCAGTGGGTCCGAGGCCTCTGTCATACAACATGGCACATAATGATGATTTATTATTTCTTTATATTTCTCGTAACTTATAGTAATTTTTAATATATTGCACTGTACCCCTGCCACAAAACAAATTTCACAACCTACGTCCTTGGTATTAAATTCCATTCTGAGAATCAGTTGCTCTATCCTGTCTTGAATTGAGACATACTCAACCAGATGCAGAACAAAATCTGCTGGGGAAACAGGAAGGATGAGCTGATGTTTTGGGTTGAAACCCTGCATCCTCCTGGTTACTTTTTTAAAAAGTTGCTGCTTTGTGCAATTTTTTTTTACTGGGGTGGACTGTCTCTGCAGCCAAACAACAGTGCTAAATTTCTCCTCTTTTCAGGTGAAACCCGATGCAGATTGGGGGACCGCTTCGCCGAGCACCTCCGCTCCGTCCGCCACAACAGACAGGATCTCCCAGTTGCCACCCACTTCAACTCTGCCTCCCAGTCCCATTCAGATATTCCATACATGGCTTCCTCTACTGCCATGATGAGGCCAAACTCAGGTTGGAGGAGCAACACCTCATATACTGTCTAGGTAGTCTCCAGCCCCTTGGTATGAACGTAGAATTCTCCAGCTTCCGTTAATTCCCTCCCCCTCCCTTCTTCTATCCCTATGTCACTCTGCCCCCTCCCCCAGCTGCCTATCACCTCCCTCATGGTTCCACCTCCTTCTACTACCCATTGTGTTTTCCCCTATTCCTTCTTCACCTTTCCTGTCTATCCCCTCCCTGCCTCCCCTCCTCCACCCCTTTATCTTTCCCCTTACTGGTTTTTCACCTGGAACCTACCAGCCTTCTCCTTCCCACCCTCCCCCCACCTTCTTTATAGGGCCTCTGCCCCTTCCCCCTACAGTCCTGACGAAGGGTTCCGGCCCGAAACATTGACTGATCATTTCCACGGATGCTGCCCGACCTGCTGCGTTCCTCCAGCGTGTTGTGAGTATTTTGTGTTTGGTGCTAAATTGAACTGGACATTCCTAGACTGCTTTAAGAACTCTTTGATGTTTGATGTTTTCCATGGTGCTTCTTTGTTTTGTGGCTGTCTGCAGGAAGCCTAACCTTAGGGTTGTATACTGCATTTATACTTGGATAATAAATGTACTTTGAATCGTTTTCGATTGCAGATATTGCTCGGCCCACTGCGTTCCTCCAGCAGATTGCTTGCGGCTCCAGCTCCCAGTATCTGCAGTCTTGTCTCCCTATGCTCAAACAGACCAGTATTGGATTGCACTCCTACCAGTAACCTGTAATGAAGCATCAGCATCTAGATAACCTATCTTAATCTGCATATACACAATTCCATCCATCATCCAGGACGTGGCTAGACCTTTGCTACCATCAGAAAGGAGGTATAGAAGCCTAAAGGCATATCTCAATGATCCAGGAACAGTTTCTTCCCCTCTGCCATCTAATTAATGAATGGACACTGAACCCATGAACACCACACCACCTCACTTTTTTTTTTTAATTCTCATTTTAATATATATGGAGAAGATGGCGCGATGCAGTGCGCAGCGGCCACTCCGGTGAACGATATCTGTAATCTGTCGAGTAGGATACTGTGCACAATCCTGATTTGATGGAGACGGACATGAGAGCACGGAGGAACATCTGGAGAAACTTCTGAAATGCATTCTTCGCTGCCGCTGCTACCGCGTGATCCAGAATCTCCGGAAGGGAAAGCCCCAAGTCCTCGGCTTTGCTTGTTGCTCGGCGGCCAGGGCGAGGTCGAAGCACTCGGCAGAGGATGGTGCTCGGTATTTAATATACAGTATTAATGTTTTTAATATACGGTATTTCTGTTTTTCTGCACTTTTAATCTATTCAATATATGTACACAAATTGATTTATTATTTTATTATTTTTCTCCCTCTCTGCTAGATTATGTATTGCATTGAACTGCTGCTGCTAAGTTAACAAATTTCACATCACATGCTGGTGTTAATAAACCTGATTCTGATTTTTTATATATATACATACACACACACACACATATATATATATATATATATATATATATATATACACATACATACATACACATATATATATATATAGATAGACACATATTATGTATTGCAATGTACTGCTGCCGCATAACAACAAATTTCACGGCATAAGCATCTTTCTGAATAAAACAGGCATGTCTGTCCACATAGAGGGATGCAACAGATGCTTGGCACAACTCTGACAAGCAGGGAGACACTCTCTCTCAAATAGGTGGCATCCATCACTAAGAACCCCCATCACCCAGGCCATGCTCTCTTCTCATTGCTACCAGAGAGGAGATGCAGAAGCATGAAGGCACACACTCAACGATTCAGGAACAGCTTCTTCCCCTCTGCCATCAGGGAGGAGGTACAGGAGCCTGAAGACACACACTCAGTGATTCAGGAACAGCTTCTTCCCCTCTGCCATCAGGGAGGAGGTACAGGAGCCTGAAGACACACACTCAACGATTCAGGAACAGTTTCTTCCCCGCTGTTGTCAGATTTCAGAATGGAGTGTGGTACAGGGGAGTGTCTACACCACCCCACCCCTGGCACTCTTCCTCTGCCACCTGTCCCACACCCCTCCTGCAGCACTCCACCCTTGCCATTCCCAACATCCTTTGCTCCTGCTAGATTTACAAGAGATTGGCAAATATATTATTGTGCAAAAGTCTTAGGCACCCTAGCTATGCTGTGCAGTTACTAGAATGTGTACCAATACTTGTGGGGGTTGCCTCCAGAGATGGGCAGCAATTGAACCTTGACATTTATTATCCTAACCAAGTTTGCAGAAAGCTGTGTGGTGTGGTACTGGCAACAAAACCTGCATAGAGATGGCCTTGGGCTCGTTTTCTTGAGGACATTAGCAAACACTGTTGTATTTTTGCAACAGCCTCTGTGCCTGTTCTGATTGTGCCGGCTCACTAAGGAGCTGATTTGTGGAAACCAATTTCATCGTCAAAGCAAGAGTTTTATTAAATTCGATTTTAGAACCATCCCTGGAGCAAAAGCATTTTTAAGAAATTGGTCATGTTAAAAAGTCAGCATAAAGCTGTTGAATTGTGACAACCTACCTGATCTATTACATTCTCCGAGGACAGAAATCTGTTGCATCTCATCTTCAGAGGCAGCCTGTCCTGGGGTTGGGTGACTGAATATGCAAGGGAGGGATGAAAGGGGCTTGTTTTGCTGAACATTGTTGGCACCAAAATGTGTGACAATGTGTGCCCTCAGCACACAAGACCACAAGCTATAGGAGCAGAATTAGGCCATTTGGCCCATCAAGTCTGTTCCACTATTTCATCATCACTGATCCATTTCCTTCATCATCAATATCAATATAGTATCAATTCCAAAGAAGAAGCATACAAATTAGCCAGAGAAAGTGGCTCACCTGAGGACTGGGAGAAATTCAGAGTTCAGCAGAGGAGGACAAAGGGCTTAATTAGGAAGGGGAAAAAAGATTATGAGAGAAAACTGGCAGGGAACATAAAAACTGACTGTAAAAGCTTTTATAGATATGTAAAAAGGAAAAGACTGGTAAAGACAAATGTAGGTCCCCTGCAGACAGAAACAGGTGAATTGATTATGGGGAGCAAGGACATGGCAGACCAATTGAATAATTACTTTGGCTCTGTCTTCACTAAGGAGGACATAAATAATCTTCCAGAAATAGTAGAGGACCAAGGGTCTAGTGAGATGGAGGAACTGAGGGAAATACATGTTAGTAGGGAAGTGGTGTTAGGTAAATTGAAGGGATTAAAGGCAGATAAATCCCCAGGGCCAGATGGTCGGCATCCTAGAGTGCTTAAGGAAGTAGCCCAAGAAATAGTGGATGCATTAGTGATAATTTTTCAAAACTCGTTAGATTCTGGACTAGTTCCTGAGGATTGGAGGGTGGCTAATGTAACCCCACTTTTTAAAAAAGGAGGGAGAGAGAAACCGGGGAATTATAGACTGGTTAGCCTAACGTCGGTGGTGGGGAAACTGCTGGAGTCAGTTATCAAGGATGTGATAACAGCACATTTGGAAAGCGGTGAAATCATCGGACAAAGTCAGCATGGATTTGTGAAAGGAAAACCATGTCTGATGAATCTCATAGAATTTTTTGAGGATGTAACTAGCAGAGTGGATAGGGGAGAACCAGTGGATGTGGTATATTTGGATTTTCAAAAGGCTTTTGACAAGGTCCCACACAGGAGATTAGTGTGCAAACTTAAAGCACACGGTATTGGGGGTAAGGTATTGATGTGGATAGAGAATTGGTTAGCAGACAGGAAGCAAAGAGTGGGAATAAACGGGACCTTTTCAGAATGGCAGGCGGTGACTAGTGGGGCACCGCAAGGCTCAGTGCTGGGACCCCAGTTGTTTACAATATATATTAATGACTTGGATGAGGGAATTAAATGCAGCATCTCCAAGTTTGCGGATGACACGAAGCTGGGTGGTGGTGTTGGCTCTGAGGAGGATGCTAAGAGGATGCAGGGTGACTTGGATAGGTTGGGTGGGTGGGCAAATTCATGGCAGATGCAATTTAATGTGGATAAATGTGAAGTTATCCACTTTGGTGGCAAAAATAGGAAAACAGATTATTATCTGAATGGTGGCCGATTAGGAAAAGGGAGGTGCAATGAGACCTGAGTGTCATTATACACCAGTCATTGAAAGTGGGCATGCAGGTACAGCAGGCGGTGAAAAAGGCGAATGGTATGCTGGCATTTATAGCGAGAGGATTCGAGTACAGGAGCAGGGAGGTACTACTGCAGTTGTACAAGGCCTTGGTGAGACCACACCTGGAGTATTGTGTGCAGTTTTGGTCCCCTAATCTGAGGAAAGACATCCTTGCCATAGAGGGAGTACAAAGAAGGTTCACCAGATTGATTCCTGGGATGGCAGGACTTTCATATGAAGAAAGACTGGATGAACTGGGCTTGTACTCGTTGGAATTTAGAAGATTGAGGGGGGATCTGATTGAAACGTATAAAATCCTAAAGGGATTGGACAGGCTAGATGCAGGAAGATTGTTCCCGATGTTGGGGAAGTCCAGAACGAGGGGTCACAGTTTGAGGATAGAGGGGAAGCCTTTTAGGACCGAGATTAGGAAAAACTTCTTCACACAGAGAGTGGTGAATCTGTGGAATTCTCTGCCACAGGAAGCAGTTGAGGCCAGTTCATTGGCTATATTTAAGAGGGAGTTAGATATGGCCCTTGTGGCTACGGGGGTCAGGGGGTATGAAGGGAAGGCTGGGGCGGGGTTCTGAGTTGGATGATCAGCCATGATCATAATAAATGGCGGTGCAGGCTCAAAGGGCCGAATGGCCTACTCCTGCACCTATTTTCTATGTTTCTATGTTTCTCAGTCCCAATCTCCTGCCATCTCCCTGTATCCCTTCATGCACTGACTAATCAAGAATCTATCAACCTCTGCCTTAAATATACCCAGCGACTTGGCCTCCACATCCACCCGTAGCAACAAATTCCACAGATTCACCACCCTCTGGCTAAAGAAATTCCTCATCTACTTCTAAATGGACAGCCTCAAGTAGTGTTGGTTGTTAACACAAATGATGCATTTCACTGTGTGTTTCAATGTACATGTGATAAATAAATCTGAATCTGTCCGGACACTCCTTGGCTGTTGTCAGCAATTCTGCTTCCACTATTCGAGCCTCTACATGGAAAAAGATTCTCTCTGATTCCCCTCCAAGTCTCTTTTCCCTTACCCTTAATCTGTCTTCTAGTTTTATTCACTTCTGACATGGGGACAGAAATTCTTATGACTGCATGGGTTTCCTCCGAATGCTCCAGCTTCCTCCCACATTCCAAAAACGTACCAGTTAGGACTAGTACATTGTGGGCATGTTATGATGGTGCCAGAATGGGTGGAGACATTTGCGGGCTGCCCCAGCACAGCTTTCGGTTGTGTTGGTTGTTAACACATTTCACCGTATGTTTGGATGTACATGTGATAAACAAATAAGGCTGTGATGTTCACTCTTCAGTTGATGCAAGCTAGACAGTGGTAGGTGAAGGTAGGTGGTGGGGGTGCAAGAAGTGGGAAGCTAGGAGGTGATGGGTGGAAAAGGCACAGCGCTGAAGAAAGAATCTGTTCAGAGGAAAGATCAGACTATAGGAGAAAGGGAAGGAGGAGGGACACCAGGGACACCAGAGGGATGATAGGCAGATGAGAAGGGCAGCCAGAATAGAATATGGAAAGACAGAGAAGTGGGGGGGGGGGGGTGTAATTATCAGAAAGTTGGAGAAAACAATGTTCATACAGTTGGATTAGAAGTTCCTCATATGGAATACAAGTTGCTGCTCTTGCAACCCAAGGGTGGCCTCATTAACACAATAAAAGATGCCATGGAGCAACATGCCAGAATGAGGATAGGGACTGGAATTAAAACGCTTGGCCACAGGAATTTCTGCTTGTTGCAGACGGAGCGAAGGTTCCGAGTCATCCAGCGATCTCCCCAGGATCTTTAGAAATGCAAGCTGCTTTGGAATCACAACCACAGATTATTTACTCCAGTGCCACAGACAAACCAGGACACCAGGGAAGACAGAATGTACACAGGAGAAACAAACAGAACTCAGTAGGTCAAGTTGTATCTATGTAAGGAACTTCTCAACTCAAAACACAAAGATCAACTTTATTCGCCATATACGTTACATTAGTGTGGAGATGTGTCTCTACCAAAGGAGGTACAAGGTTCTCCTCCCCTCCACTGGCCCATAGCACCTGCTTAGTCCCCCCACCCTCATGGATCAGGGTCACATGAAACCATGGGAGCAGGTGGTGGATGGTCGTATGAGCAGCCGGTGCAGATCACAAGTCCTGGTGATGTGATCATCTACACCGGGCAGATAATCGCTGAAGAGTATCGACAATTGCTGCGGTCACCCATCTTGTAAAGACACTGCCCAGAAGAGGCAATGGCAAATCAATTCTGTAGAAAACTTTGCCAAGGACAATCATGGTCATGGAAAGACCATGACTGCCCATGTCATATGACACAGCACATAATGATGATGGTGATATATGCTGGGGTGTGTTGGCACAACATAAACAACAACAACATTCAACAATTATAAAGACTAAAGAACTACATAAAAAATAGAAGTTAAAATACAGATATGGAATAAAATGTGCCTAAATACCATCATGTTGCCGTAGAGACACAGACATGTATATACTGTACCTAGAAGGCTGAGGCTCCTGCGCGGAGGGGGTGGCGGTGTCGGAGGATGAGGGGATGGCAGCCCACGGCGAGAAATATCCAGGTCGACTAGTGACACAGTTTCTCCTGTTGGTTACAGGCAGAAGCAAAAGTCAGTAAAAAGAAAATTAACCCCTTTATTCCCCTCTATGAGTCCCTCCCTCTGTTGCGTGTCCCTAAAATATTAACACTCAGCACCTGCTGATTCCATTGTTGAAGAATGAAAGACTACTCACTTTCTGCTTCCTTCACAAAAAAGGACTGAGATTTCAGACCTTTTGGCAAAAGGACCCAGAGGAGACAAGTTAAAAGACCAGGATTATTAACACCACACTCAAAATGCCGGAGGAACTCAGCAGGTCAGGAAGCGCCTATGGAAAGGAATAAACAGTTAACATTTCAGGCCAAGACCCTTCCCAATGAAGGGCCCTGGTTTGAAACATCAACCGTTTATTCTTCTCCATAGATGCTGCCTGACCTGCTGAGATCCCCCCAGTATTTTGTGTGTGTTGCTCTGGATTTCCAGCCTCTGCAGAACCTCGTGTGTTTATGACCAGGATTGTTAGCTGGGTAACAGTGCCTGAAAGTGCACCAGGAACAGAGCGAAAAAGCAACTTGCCAACTGGAACTGAAAATACTCATTGTGTGGATTTCTCTATCAACATCGGTGGTAGGCGAGCTCAGTAGAAAAAATTGCAGAATCCTGGGGAAAGCAGGGCTGCAAGAGTAGTCACAGAACTCAGTCAAAGGAATGGCACTAAGTTATTTTTTTTTAAAAAAAAGAGTCATAGAGTAGTACAGCACGGAAAAAGGACCTTCAAGCCCATCTAGACCATGCCATTTTTCTGCCTAATATCATCAACCTGCACCCGGACCTTTTCCCTTCACACCCCTCCCATCTATGTACTTATCAAATCTTTTCTTCAATGTTGAAATCGAATTTGTATCCACCACTTTGTTGGCAGCTCATTCCACAATCTCACCACTCTCTGAGTGAAGAAATTCTCCCCTTAAACATTTCACCTTTCACCGTTAACCTCTAGTTCTATTCTCACACAGCCTCATGTTAACCTCTAGTTCTATTCTCAAGAATATGTGCATTTACCCCATATATACCCATCTTGGGTGGTGGGGTGGAGATTTGTCTCTATCAAAGGGGGTGCAAGGGTGCTCTTTCCATCGGCTAGCCTGCACGTCACCCTCGGGCAAGGTGTAGCACCTGCTTAGCCCCCACCCCCCGATCAGGGTCATGTGAAGCCATGGGAGCAGGTGGTGGATGGTCGTATGGTCGTATAACAAGTCCCGGTTATGTGACCACTGACATCAGGCAATCTCTGAAGTGTATTGATAATGGCTGGGGTCACCCATCTTGTAAAGACACTGCCCAGAAGGCAATGGCAAAACATATCTGTAGAAAAATTTGCCAAGAACAATCATGATTATGGAAAGACCATGATTGCCCATGTCATACAACACGGCACATGATGTTGATACTCCTCATTTTTGTACATCTCCATCAAATCTCCCCTCATTCCCCTACAACCCAGGGAATTAAAGTCCTAACCTATTCAATATTTTCCTCTAACTCAGGTAACCCTTGTTTTTGTCTTTTATGATGTGATAATTAACAACCACATCTCTGTGGTTACAAATACTCGGCGCAGACAGAGAGTCAACATGAGAGACTAGAAGCACAAACCAGTCTCAGCAACTTTTATGATGTGATAATTAACATCCACATCCCTGTGGTTACAAATATTCAGTCCAGACAAAGTCAACATGAGACTAGAAGTACAAACCTGTCTCAGCAACTAAGAGCATGGAAGAACTCAAGTTGGAAGACGCCTATGGATTTTTAATAAAACTCCCACCAGCTTGCTGGAGACAATCCCTATACTCACTTCTCTAATTATCCTCCGATCACCCATGGGACCCACAATGGTTTTCAATCTCTCGCTGCTACAGTCGGAAGTTCCCACCTGCTTCAAAAGGGCTACAGTCATACCAGTGCCCAAGAAGAGCCGTGTGGGCTACCTCAACAACATCCAATAACACTCACCTCTATGGTCTACTGTGATGAAGTGCTTTGAGAGGTTGGTTATGACTAGACTGAACTTCTGCCTCAGCAAGGACCTAGACCCACTGCAATTTGCCTATCGCCACAATGGTTCTACAGCCGACAAGATCTCATTGGCTCTTCAAAGGGTCTTGGATAACCTAGACAATACTAATACTTACATCAGGCTGCTGTTTATGGACTACAGCTCATTCCTACAGTTCTGACCAAAAAGCTCCAAAACCCGGGCTTCTGTAACTGGATCCTTGACTTCCTCACTGGAAGACCACAGTCTGTGCAGATCGGAAGTAACATCTCCACCTCACTGACAATCAACACTGGCGCACCTCAGGGATATGTGCTTAGCCCACTGCTCTACTCTCTCTACACATATGACTGTGTGGATAGGCACAGCTCAAATGCCATCTATAAATTTGGTGACAAGGAGGTATACAGAAGCAAGATAAATCAGCCGGTTGAGTGGCATCGCAGCAGCAACCTTGCACTCAATGTCAGTAAGACCAAGGAATTATCCTGAACCCAATATATCAATACAGTTACAAAGAAGGAGCAAAGCCTCAAAAAGGTGACAGCTGTCATGAAGGACCCCCATCACCTTGGACATGCCTTCTTCTCTTTCTTTTCAAATCTTTTTATTGTTATATTATACAAAAGAAATAACACAAGTACATTGAAGTAACAACACTTACAATGGCTCAAATAAGACATTATCTTAAAGATTGAAGAAAAATGTGATCACAAAAAAAACCTACTAAGCAGAAAAAGTGAGTAAAAAAAACCATTAGGTGTACAACCCTGGAGTCATGCGTCATACACAAAGCTTCTAAAAATAAACATCAAACTGCCAGCAAGAAAAGAAAATATACCAAAAAATATACAATTAGATTGCGGGAAAAAAATCTATCAATTAGCTCAAATGATAATGACGAGCAAATGAGCCCCATCTTTTCTCAAAATCAAATAAAGGTTCAAAGGTTCGACTTCTAATTTTCTCCAAACTAAGACATAGCATCACTTGACAGAACGCCTTCTTCTCATTGTTACCATCAGGGAGGAGGGTACAGGAGTCTGAAGTGTGTGCGCGCATGTGTGTATATTTTTCATATATATATACACACACACTTTTTTAAATATATATATATACACACATACATATATACACACACACACACACACACACACACACTTCTTACTACAAGTTGCAGTTTATTATATATCATGATGTACTGCTGCCCACATAACAAATTTCATGACATATGCCAGTGATATTAAACCTGATTCTGAATGGTTTAATCACAGAACAAGGTGACAGAAACAAAACAAGGGATTCTGCAGATGCTGGAAATCTAGGGCAACATACAAAATGCTGTAGGAATTCAGCAGGTTAGACAGTATCTATGGAAAGTACTAAACATTACCCCTCTCCATTGATGCTGCCTGATCTGCTGAGTTCCCCCACCATTGTGTGTGTGGATTTGCAGCATCTGTAGAATCTCTTCTGCTGAGTTCCCCTGGCATTGCGTGTGTCTTGAGAAAATCAAAACCCAAAATAATACAGAACCATGGGTTCAGAGGGAATAAGAGGATAGAAGATTTTGAAGCAAGAGAACAAGGAGAGATGGAGATTCCGGTCAACATCTTCCAGAATTTCATAGATTTGAGAATTTTCCCAATGGATTCAGAAAAGTAACCCTGCTGACTACAAAAGGAAGGAGAGAAAACAGAACTATACACATCAGTTAGCAAATCTACAAGTCTGTGCATGATACCGCAACAGGCTGTATCGCAAACGAGTTGGAGTACAGGAAGAAGATAGAGAGCCTTTTGACATGGTGTCATAGCAATAATCTTTCCCTCAATGTCAACAAAACTGCTGCTCATTGTCTTCAGGAAAGGTGATACTGTATGCTCCCATCCACACCAACGGTTTCAAGACCCTAGGAGTGAACATCACCCACACCTGTTCAGGTCCAATCATATCGACACCATGGTTAAGAAACTTGACCTCCTCAGGAGTTTAAAGAAATCTGGTAGGTCCCAGTTAACCCTTAATTGATGCACCATAGAAAGCATCCTATCTAGAGACATAACAGGTTGGTACAGCAACTGCTCTGCACGTGGCCGCAAGAAACCGCAGAGTTGTGGACACAGCTCAGTACATCATGGAAGCTAGCCTCCCTCTCCAGAGATTCTGCCTACACTTCTTTGCTGTCTCAGTAAAGCAGCCCACATAATCAAAGACCCCACCCAGCCCAGACATTCTCCCTTCTTCCCTCTCCCATCAAACAGAAGATATAAAAGCAACACACACAAAATGCTGGAGGAACTCAGCAGGTCAGGCAGCATCTATGGAAATGACCAAACAGATGAGATTTCGGACCAAGGCACTTCATCAGGACTGGAAAGGAAGGGGAAGGCGCCAGAAGAGGAGGATAGCTAGAAGGTCATAGGGGAAACCAGGTGGGTTGGAAAGATAAAATGGCTGGAGAAGAAGGAATTTGATAGGAGAGGAGAGTGGACTACAGGAGAAAGGGAAGGAGGAGAGGACCCGGGGAAGATGATAGGCAGCTGAGGAGAGGTAAGTGGCCACAGTGGGGAATAGAGGAAGAGGGTGGGGGAGGAATTTTTTTTTTAAACTGGGAGAAATTGATATTCATGCTATCAGGTTGGAGGCTATCCAGATGAAATACAAGGTGTTGCTCCTCCACCCTGAGGATAGCCTAATCGTGGCCCAAGAGACAGCCATTGACCAACATGTCAGAATGGGAATCAGAATTAAAATGTTTGGCCACCGGGAATTTCCACTTTTGGCGAATGGAGCGGAGGTGCTCGATAAAGCTTTCCCCCAATTTAAGATGGGTCTGACCAATGTAGAGGAGGCCACTTTGGGAACACCAGACACAACAGACGAGCCACACCAGCATATTCACAGGTGAAGTGTTGCTTTACCTGGAAGAACTGCTTGGGGCTCGGAATAGGCAGGATTAGCACCTTGGCCACTTGCAGGGATAGAGATATTAGTGGGGAAGGACGAATGGACAAGGAAATCTTGGAGGCAGCGATCCCTGTGGAAAGCACAGAGAAGGGGGTTATGTTTAGCTGTATGATCCCCTTGGAGATGGCGGAAGTTAGAGGACAATGTGTTGGATACAGAGGCTGATGGGGTGGTAGGTAAGGACAAGAGGCACTCTATCACTATTAAGGCGGCGGGAAGATGGGGTGAGTGCAGATGTACGAGAAATGGAGGAGATGTGGAGGAAGGGAAACTGTTCTTCGAAGGAAAGTCACATCCTGGGAACAGATAAGTATTCTTAAAATAGTGAGAGTAGAAGCTGTGGGCATTCAGATACAGCTGGGTTTCTTGTGTATGAATCACTTCAAAGTTAATACATGTGCAGTTCTGGTCACCTACCTACAGGAAAAATATCAATATTAAAAAGTATAGAGCAAATTTATAAGGATCTGCCTGGACTCTGAGAACCTGACTTAATCGGGACAGGTTGAATAGGTTAGGGTTTATTCCCTGGTGTGCAAGAGAATGAAAGGAGATTTGATCGAGGTCTACAATATTATGAGAAGTATAAATAGGGTCAATGCAAGCAGGCTTTTTCTACTGTGTATTCAAGGCTGATGCTTCCTCTGGAACATTCTAGAACCAGAGCACAACCAGACAAGGAGAAATTTCTTTAACCAGAGGGAATTACTCTTTGGAGTTTTCTATTCAGGACAGTAGTGAAGACTAGGAATACATTCATGGTGATTAACAGAATATTTTTAGAGCAACACACACAAAATGCTGCCGGAACTCAGCAGGTCAGGCAGCATCTATGGAAAGGAATAAACAGTTAATATTTTGGGCCCAGACTCTTCACCAGGACTGGAAAGGAAGGGGGCAGAAGCCAGAATAAGAAAGAGGTCAGAGAGGGGAAGGAGTACAAGCTGGCAGGTGAAAGGTGAAAGTCAGGGCAAGGGGGATGAAATTTTGAAAAACTACTATGGACGTGCAGTACAGAGTATATTGACTGGCTGCATCACAGCCTGGTATGCACACACACGTGAACCGACAGCCTAGTCCATCATGGGTAAAGCTCTCTCCACCACTGAGCACATCTACACGTAATGTGGTTGCAGGAAAGCAGCATCCATCATCACAGATCCCCACTACTCAGGTCATGCTGTCTTCTCACTGCTGCCACCAGGACGGTACAGGAGCCTCAGGACTCACACCACCAGGTTCAGGAACAATTATTACCCCTCAACCATCAGAAAGGAGATACAGGAGCCTCAGGACTCACACCACCAGGTTCAGGAACAGTTATTACCCCTCAACCATCAGGAAGGAGGTACAGGAGCCTCAGGACTCACACCACCAGGTTCAGGAACAGTTATTACCCCTCAACCATCAGGAAGGAGGTACAGGAGCCTCAGGACCCACACCACCAGGTTCAGGAACAGTTATTACCCCTCAACCATCAGGAAGGAGGTACAGGAGCCTCAGGACCCACACCACCAGGTTCAGGAACAGTTATTACCCCTCAACTGTCAGGAAGGAGGTACAGGAGCCTCAGGACCCACACCACCAGGTTCAGGAACAGTTATTACCCCTCAACCATCAGGAAGGAGGTACAGGAGCCTCAGGACCCACACCACCAGGTTCAGGAACAGTTATTACCCCTCAACCATCAGGAAGAAGGTACAGGAGCCTCAGGTCCCACTCCACCAGGTTCAGGAACAGTTATTACCCCTCAACCATCAGGAAGAAGGTACAGGAGCCTCAGGTCCCACTCCACCAGGTTCAGGAACAGTTATTACCCCTCAACCATCAGGAAGAAGGTACAGGAGCCTCAGGACCCACTCCACCAGGTTCAGGAACAGTTATTACCCCTCAACCATCAGGAAGGAGGTACAGGAGCCTCAGGTCCCACACCACCAGGTTCAGAAACAGTTATTACCCCTCAACCATCGGGAAGGAGGTACAGGAGCCTCAGGACCCACTCCACCAGGTTCAGGAACAGTTATTACCCCTCAACCATCAGGAAGGAGGTACAGGAGCCTCAGGTCCCACACCACCAGGTTCAGGAACAGTTATTACCCCTCAACCATCAGGAAGGAGGTACAGGAGCCTCAGGTCCCACACCACCAGGTTCAGGAACAGTTATTACCCCTCAACCATCAGGAAGGAGGTACAGGAGTCTCAGGACCCACACCACCAGGTTCAGGAACAGTTATTACCCCTCAACCATCAGGAAGGAGGTACAGGAGTCTCAGGACCCACACCACCAGGTTCAGAAACAGTTATTACCCCTCAACCATCAGGAAGGAGGTACAGGAGCCTCAGGACCCACTCCACCAGGTTCAGGAACAGTTATTACCCCTCAACCATCAGGAAGGAGGTACAGGAGCCTCAGGTCCCACACCACCAGGTTCAGGAACAGTTATTACCCCTCAACCATCAGGAAGGAGGTACAGGAGCCTCAGGTCCCACACCACCAGGTTCAGGAACAGTTATTACCCCTCAACCATCAGGAAGGAGGTACAGGAGTCTCAGGACCCACACCACCAGGTTCAGGAACAGTTATTACCCCTCAACCATCAGGAAGGAGGTACAGGAGTCTCAGGACCCACACCACCAGGATCAGGAACAGTTATTACCCCTCAACCATCAGGAAGGAGGTACAGGAGCCTCAGGACCCACTCCACCAGGTTCAGGAACAGTTATTACCCCTCAGCCATCAGGAAGGAGGTACAGGAGCCTCAGGACCCACACCACCAGGTTCAGGAACAGTTATTACCCCTCAGCCTTCAGGAAGGAGGTACAGGAGCCTCAGGACCCACACCACCAGGTTCAGGAACAGTTATTACCCCTCAACCTTCAGGAAGGAGGTACAGGAGCCTCGGGACCCACACCACCAGGTTCAGGAACAGTTATTACCCCTCAGCCATCAGGAAGGAGGTACAGGAGCCTCAGGACCCACACCACCAGGTTCAGGAACAGTTACTAACCCTCAACCATCAGGAAGGAGGTACAGGAGCCTCAGAACCCACACCACCAGGTTCAGGGACAGTTATTACCCCTCAACCATCAGGAAGGAGGTACAGGAGCCTCAGGACCCACACCACCAGGTTCAGGAACAGTTATTACCCCTCAACCGTCAGGAAGGAGGTACAGGAGTCTCAGGACCCACACCACCAGGTTCAGGAACAGTTATTACCCCTCAGCCATCAGGAAGGAGGTACAGGAGTCTCAGGACCCACACCACCAGGTTCAGGAACAGTTATTACCCCTCAGCCATCAGGAAGGAGGTACAGGAGCCTCAGGTCCCACACCACCAGGTTCAGGAACAGTTATTACCCCTCAACCATCAGGAAGGAGGTACAGGAGCCTCGGGACCCACACCACCAGGTTCAGGAACAGTTATTACCCCTCAGCCATCAGGAAGGAGGTACAGGAGCCTCAGGACCCACACCACCAGGTTCAGGAACAGTTACTAACCCTCAACCATCAGGAAGGAGGTACAGGAGTCTCAGGACCCACACCACCAGGTTCAGGAACAGTTATTACCCCTCAACCATCAGGAAGGAGGTACAGGAGCCTCAGGACCCACACCACCAGGTTCAGGAACAGTTATTACCCCTCAACCATCAGGAAGGAGGTACAGGAGCCTCAGGACCCACACCACCAGGTTCAGGAACAGTTATTACCCCTCAACCATCGGGAAGGAGGTGCAGGAGCCTCAGGACCCACATCACCAGGTTCAGGAACAGTTATTACCCCTCAACCATCAGGAAGGAGGTACAGGAGCCTCAGGACCCACACCACCAGGTTCAGGAACAGTTATTACCCCCTCAACCATCAGGAAGGAGGTACAGGAGCCTCAGGACCCACACCACCAGGTTCAGGAACAGTTATTACCCCTCAACCATCAGGAAGGAGATACAGGAGCCTCAGGACCCACACCACCAGGTTCAGGAACAGTTATTACCCCTCAACCATCAGGAAGGAGGTACAGGAGCCTCAGGACCCACACCACCAGGTTCAGGAACAGTTATTACCCCTCAACCATCAGGAAGGAGATACAGGAGCCTCAGGACCCACACCACCAGGTTCAGGAACAGTTATTACCCCTCAACCATCAGGGAGGAGGTACAGGAGCCTCAGGACCCACACCACCAGGTTCAGGAACAGTTATTACCCCTCAACCATCAGGGAGGAGGTACAGGAGCCTCAGGACTCACACCACCAGGTTCAGGGACAGTTATTACCCCTCAACCATCAGGAAGGAGGTACAGGAGCCTCAGTACCCACACCACCGGGTTCAGGAACAGTTATTACTCCCTCAACCATCAGGCTGTTGAACCAAAAGGGGATAACTACACTCAACTTCACTCACCCCATCATTGAAATGTTCCCACAACCCATGAACTCATTTTCATGGACTCTTCATTTCACTTTCTCAATATTTATTGCTTATTTATTTATTATTATTATTTCTTGTTGTATTTGCACAGTTAGTTGCCTTTTGAACACTGGTTGTCCGTCCTGTTGTGATCTTTCATTGATTCTGTTATGGTTGTTGGATTTATTGAATATGCCCTGCGGAGAACAAATCTCAGGGTTGAATATGGTGACATATATGTACTTCAATAATAAATTTACTTTGACCTTTGAGAAGCTGGGAGGAAATTAAATTAAGGGAATCAAAGGATGTGGAGTTAGTGCAGAAAGGTGGGGGGGGGGGGCGGGGAGATAATAGATCAATGTTTCTGTACATTGCTAGAGTAGCCAGGAGAGGGGCAAAATGGTCTTCTCCTGCTTTGGCTTCTTACTTCCTGATGGAATGGGAATGAAAATGGGCCAGTGACCATAACCCAGAAAGATAAGCACACTAGGACAAGGGAAGCAGAGTTTTGAATGGAAGATGGAATGAGGGTAGGCAGCTAGGAGAAAATGGAAGTCAAGTGTAAGTAGTACAAAGCTAACAGAGGTCACAGAAAGCAAGTAACGATTGCTAGCTGTGCCTTATATAAACAAGAAACTTGGGAGTAGGACTATGACAGTAATGGAGTTGTCAGGAAAGATCAAATGGCAGAGAGGCAATTAAGTGGATCTCTGGAGATGGGGCAAGGAGGGGAGCAGGGCAGGGGGCGAGATGATAATTTGCTCATCTCTCCGTGATAATGTTTCTGCAGAACCGGTAACAGAGAAGAATCAGCAGATTCTGCAGATTAAATGCCTGAACATTCTGTTAACACTCCCCTACAATTTCTTGCTCACGCCACCATTGCATGAGACATGTGTTCTGACTCCTCTTACCTCCTTCACAATCATTTAGCTTCATTAAAATCTTGGTACTTTCTCATCATTAACCCAGTATTTTAAATGCCAATTAGAAAATAGTTGTAAAATCAGTCAGCTCCATCATGGGTACTAGCCTCCGTAATATCCAAGAGATCTTCCAGCAGCAGTGCCTTAGGAAGGAGGTCTCCATTATTAAAGGCCCCCGCCACCCAGGACATGCTCTCTTCTCATTTCTACCATTGGGAAGGAGGTACAGGAGCCTGAAGACACACACTGAACGATTCAGGAACAGCTTCTTCCCCTCTGCCATCAGGGAGGAGGTACAGAAGCCTGAAGGTACACACTCAACGATTCAGGAACAGCTTTTTCCCTCTGCCATCAGGGAGGAGGTACAGGAGCCTGAAGACACACACTCAACGATTCAGGAACAGCTTCTTCCCCTCTGCCATCAGGGAGGAGGTACAGGAGCCTGAAGACACACACTCAACGATTCAGGAACAGCTTCTTCCCCTCTGCCATCAGGGAGGAGGTACAGGAGTCTGAAGACACACACTCAACAATTCAGGAACAGCTTCTTCCCCTCTGCCATCAGGGAGGAGGTACAGGAGCCTGAAGACACACACTCAACGATTCAGGAACAGCTTTTTCCCTTCGCCATCAGATTTCTGAACGGACATTGAACCCATGAACACCACCTCACTACTTTTTTTATTTCCATTTATCTTAATTTAACTACTTAATATACACATATATACTTATTGTAATTCAGTTTTTTTCTAAATTTATCATGTATTCCATTGTACCACTGCCACAAAGTTAACAAATTTCACAATATATAGCGGTGATATTAAACCTGATTCTAATTATCAAAGCCACACTCCTTTTTAAAAATTCCTTAACAACAGCAATAACAAAACTTCACCTTCACTCCGTCCACAACAAGGATTTCCTGATGGCCAACCATTTTGATTCTACTCCCCATTCCAACATGTCAGTCCACGGTCTCCTCTACTGCCACGATGAGACCACTCTCAGGTTGGAGGAGCAACACCTCATATTCTGCTTGTGTAGCCTCCAACATGATGGCATGATTTCTCCAACTTCAGGTAATTTTTACCCCCTACTCTCTTTTTCCATTCCCCATTCTGGCTCCCTTCTCTTCTCCTCACCTGCCTATCACCTCCCTCTAGTGACCCTCCTCCTCCCCTTTCTCCATTGGTTCATTCTCTTCTCCTATCAGATTCCTCCTTCTTCAGCCTTTTGTCTTTTCCACCTACCACTTCCCAGCTTCTCACTTCAATTTTCCCTCCCCCACCCACCTACCTTCCCCCTCATCTGGCTTCACTCATTACCATCTAATGGGTGAAGCCAGATTCCCACACACACACACCCCACCCCCCTCCACCTTTCTTCTGGCTTCTTCCCTGTTCCTTTCCAGTCCTGGTTAAAGGGTCTTCGCTTGAAATGCCAACTCTCCATTCTTCTCCATAGAAGCTGCCTGACTTGCTGAGTTCCTTAAGCATTTTGTGTGTGTTGCTCTGGATTTCCAGCATCTACAGAATCTCTTGTGTTCATAGCAAAACTGCTTGGCTGGGAATCACTTTTCAATGTTCCATTGGTTAGTCCAGTTTCTGACCAGTGCTAGAAGTTAAAAGGTTGTTGGGTTCAAGACTTTTCCACAAAACAGACCTGAACACCAGTGTAGTACCACATGTAGGTAAGAGTATGCATCATGGAGATTTAAAACCTAAATTCTCCTCTCTGACAAAGTACTTATTCCTCAGCTAACACCACAAATAAATTACCTGAACATTATTACAGTTTGGGACAATATGGTAGCACAGCAGCTAACGCAGCACTTTACAGATCCAGCTACAAGGCTGGGGGCTTCCCTCAGCACAATCCTCACTGATTTGACTCAAATGATACATTCGACTACGTTTTGATGCACGTCACAAAGATCATCTTCATCTTGTGGCAATATACCGGGCTACAACTAGTTATCTTGTTTCCAACATTACAAAAGCAACTACAGCTGATTAAATGGGACTTCATTCCCTGGACCGTAAGAGAATTAGGGGGGAATTTGATAGAGATATACAAAATCATTTGTCCTGGGTATGACTCTAAACTGCAACGGGTGATGAGGCTCTGATTGGGGACTTTCAGAGCTTTGGGGCAAGTGGAGTTACCCCTTAGTCATTCATTACTCCCAGGGCCTCTCTGACCCGGAACGGTAGCACCTACAAGGGTTCCTGCTCAGGATACGAGCGAGGGCCAACGGCAGATCCAGCAGGTTCAGTAACCAAACTTATGACGGAGAAGGCAGATGAGCTACGACCTCAAATGACAACGGCTATAGTACAGGCAGATGAACAATTGGAAAGAGAAATGGTGATTTCTTCAGTTCACCCCACAGAAGGCCATAGCAAACCACCGTTGCTAGATACTAGGTTTCCTAGAATCTATTTGCTAAGAAAACCATGGTCAAACTCACAAAATGTATCACAGAACAACAGCGTCAAGAGGATCTTCAAGACAATTCTGAAGATGCTTCGCTCGGTGGGGTCGATTCTGGGCAGCAGGGGATCCCCAACCGTCATCACTGATACTGATGAACCTTATATCAAGCAGGAAGATTGGACAATGTGATAAATGAAATGGAAAGACTAAAGATTATCATAAGAATAAGCAAAGTTCATTGGACAGGTGCTGGAACATGTCAGAATAGAAATAAAACACTAATTTATTCTTGTGGAACATCCCATACTAATGGAGTAGGAATTCTTATGGATGAAAACATGGCAAAAAGTGTTTTAGGACATTGGGCAATATCAGAGAGAGTGCTCCTTGTTAGATTCAGAGGACAACCATTTGATTTAGCAATTATACAGGTATATGCACCAACAACAGATGGAACAAATGAGGATATAGGTAAATTCTATGAAGAGCTTGAACAAGCAAAGAATGCCCTGCACCAACTGCTGCCGCTGGGCTAGAAACGTGCAGGGGCAATGTGTGGTTAAGTGCCTTGTTCAAGGACACAACACGCTGCCTCAGCTGAGGCTCCAACTAGCGACCTTCAGGTCACTAGTCCAACGCCTTAACCATTTGGCCACACACCAACACAATGAATGGATGCAAATCTCAAGATATTGTTATTGTCATGGGAGATCTAAATGCCAAAGCAGGACAAAGTGCTGATGGAAATACCATAGGAAAATTTGGGCTAGGAGAAAGAAATGAAAGAGGTGAGAAATGGCCACATTTGGCCACACACCAACACAATGAATGGATGCAAATCTCAAGATATTGTTATTGTCATGGGAGATCTAAATGCCAAAGCAGGACAAAGTGCTGATGGAAATACCATAGGAAAATTTGGGCTAGGAGAAAGAAATGAAAGAGGTGAGAAATGGCCACATTTGGCCACACACCAACACAATGAATGGATGCAAATCTCAAGATATTGTTATTGTCATGGGAGATCTAAATGCCAAAGCAGGACAAAGTGCTGATGGAAATACCATAGGAAAATTTGGGCTAGGAGAAAGAAATGAAAGAGGTGAGAAATGGGTAGAATGGTGCAAGGTGAATAATCAGGTTATTACGAATACCTACTTTAAAAACCATCCGAGACGGTTGTGGACCTGGAAAAGTCCAGGTGATAGCACCAGAAATCAAATTGACTTTATTACTATGAACCAAAAATTTAGAAACTCAGTGACTCAATGTGAAATATATCCAGGTGCAGACTGTAACAGTGACCATAACCCAATAATATGTCATGTAAAAGTAAAACTTAAAAAACTAAAGAAGCAAAAACCTGAACAATCCCTTGACTACTCGCAATTAATTAAAGAAGAAAACTTAAGACAAAAATTTACAATTGAAGTAAGGAATAGATTTCAAAGTCTAGAAATAGAATCTGTTGAAGATGATAGCAATCATGTAGAAATGAAGTTTAACTCTCTGAAGGATGCCTTGGTAGAATCAGCAAAGTCAGTGATTCCTAAAAAAGAAAAAAACACAAATAATAAATGGATGACAGATGAAATCAAAAATCTAATGGAAGAAAGGAGACTGAAGAAAGCAAATCCTATGGAATATAAGTCCTTAGATAAAAAAGTTAAAAGCTTATGTCAAAACGCCAAAGAATGGTTAAACCAGGAATGTGAGCAATTACCGATCCAAAAAGGTTACATCAACAAATCAAGAATATCACTGATAAAAAGCTCCTCCGTTCTTCAGGTGGATGTTTGAAAGCAAAGGACGGTATCATTATCATGGACAAAAGATGAGATTATGAACAGATGGACTGAGTATGTCCAGGAATTATTTGAAGACAATCGAGGCAACAAACCAGAAATTAAGAAAAGCAAGTATTTTAAAATCTGAAGTTCGTAATGCAATAAACAAGATGAAGAAAGGAAAAGCAGCAGGTCCTGATGAATTAGTAGTAGAACAAATTATCGCCCTTGAAGATTATGGAATTGAAAAACTTACTGAATTAATCAATGACATTTATGAGACTGGAATAATACCAGAAGAAACGAAAAAAATCAGTATTTATCACTCTTCCTAAGAAGGCTGGAGCAATAGAATGTGAATTACATAGGACCATAAGTTTAATGAGTCATATCACTAAGATACTTCTAAGAATTTTGATGACAAGAGCTAAAAGTAAGATACAAGCTGAAATAGGTAAAGAACAATGTGGTTTTGTGAAAGACAAAGGTATAAGAAACGTGATATTGATGTTAAGGAAACTATCAGAACGAGCTATTCAAGTGCAAAAAGATTTGTTTGTTTGTTTTATCGACTACACAAAAGCATTTGATAAAGTGAAGCACAATAAGTTATTCGAAGTATTACAGGAAACTCTACATCTAGATTCGAAAGACCTCCGCCTAATCAGAAATCTGTACTGGGAACAAACTGCTGCTGTAAGAATAGATGGAGAATTGAGTCAGTTTACGAAAATCAAGAGAGGCGTTAGACAAGGGTGTGTTTTCTCCCATGATTTGCTTAATGTGTACAGTGAAACAATATTACAAAAAATAAGAGATATCTTGGGAATCAAAGTTGGCAGTGAAAACATCAATAATTTCAGATACGCGGATGACACCGTGTTAATTGCAAGTATGGAGGAAGAATTACAAAACTTAATTGATATAGTTGTTGAAAAAAGTGCAAAAATGGGTCTATCAATTGCAAAAAGACAATGTATGGTGACATCCAAAAAGGAGAATCCTATCTGCAGGCTGAGAATAAACAGGGAAGACATAAAACAAGTACAGAACTTTTGCTACTTAGGAAGCTGGGTGACATCAGATGGCAGATGCGACGCGGACAATAAAAGAAGACTAGGGATGGCAAAAGACACCTTTACGAGAATGAAGGGTATACTGACCAATACTAAACTAGGCATGACAACCCACCTCAGAGTACTGAAGTGTTATGTTTATTCAGTTATGTTATATGGTTCAGAATGTTGGACAATATCTAGTAACACAAGGAAATGAATTGAAGCAGCAGAGATGTGGTTTTTGAGGAGGATGCAAAGAATATCATGGACGAAATGACTATCTAACGATGTCATGAACAGAGCAAGCACAAGAGAAATAATGTATGAGATCATGAAAAGGCAATGTAACTTCATTGGACATGTGATTAGGAAAGAGGAGTTAGAATGCACGGTAATTATGGGAAAGATTGAAGGGAAGAAAGCAAAAGGAAGGCCAAGACAAATGATGATGGAGACAGCAGCCAGAGAACTAGAAATGAATACCAATGAACTGATCCACTTGACCTGAAACAGGAGTGTGTGGGCCATGGCAGTCAAAGCTCAATCTGGGCATGGCACCTGATGATGATACAAGATCATGAGGAGTATTGTTAGGGTAAATCCAAGTAGGCTTTTTCCACTGAGATTGGGTGAGATTAGAACTAGAGGTCATGGGTTAAGGGTGAAAGATGAAACGATTAAGGAAACATGAGGGGGAAGTTCTTCGCTCGCAAGGTGATGAGGGAGTAAATGAATTGCCAGTGGAAGTGGTGGATGCGGATCAAATCCAAATTTCTTTTTGATGTATATGGATGGGAGGGGAATGGAGGGCTATGGACTGGGGCCAGGGGGAAAAAAAACAGGATCCCCTTTGTTTATTTGGGATACTATATTGTTTAATTGGGGTAGGAGACTGTTGGTAAACAGTCTAATTAGCATCAGATGTGTGTTCTTGTGCGGCCGTTATGACACTACACTGTGCTTAAAGCAGATTTTACCTAACGACAGTTGTGTGTGTTTGCGTTCAAAAAGCAGTGATTTTTGTTACTGATAGATAGTTGGCAAGAAATAAGCAGCAAGACAATTCAGAACTGTTTTGCTCACTGCAGTTTCATGTACTCAGGCTTGGAGAAGCCAGAAACGGCCGGGAGTGAAAATGAAACTATTTCACTACTTCAAGTATATTGATCGACAATCATCTTGAATATTACAATGAAAATGAAGATTTGGATGATGCAATTGTCGACAGCATTGTATGAAGTCAGTCCATTGTCTGTACTGACTTTGTTCATTTACAGTTAAAAGAACGTACACTGGATGAATTCCTCCATCGATAGCTATTAAGAACTAATACAGTTTAAAACTACTGCAGTAGTGTTTGTAGTGTTCTAATTTTTTCTGTATTTCATTTAAGTACATAATTTGCTACTCAGTTAAATGATAGTTTGTCTTTTTTTAAAAAAAATCTTTTTAACTATTTCCATGAAACTTCAGCTAAGTGGGGCAGCTGCTTATTTGACCCTAAATGTACTGGTCGAATGCATCCCAATTGACCGGAACCCACTGTATTTGGAGAAGTCCCTGAGTGCCATGGTCTGAAGACTGATGCTGGATGGGAGTTGTCCTGGAGCCACATTTCCACAAGAACAAGCACACAGTACTTCCTCATCTCACAGTGGGTCGGCCGCAGACCATTGACATAGAAGCACAATTGGCCATTTGATCCATCGTTTCTGCGCCACCATTACACCATGGCAGACTTATTATCCCTCCCAACCCTATTCTCTTGCTTTTGCCCTGTAACCTTTGATGCCCTTACGAATTAAGAACCTATCAACCTATGATGATATGGCCTCCACAGTCCTCTGTGAATTCCACCGATTCACTACCCTCTGACTAAAGAAATTCTTCCTCATCTTTCTTCTAAACAGATGTCCCACTATTCTGAGTCTGTGCCCTCTGGTTCCAGACTCATCCACTACAAAAAATATTTTCTCCACATCCATACTATCTTGGCATTCCAATATTCAATAGGTTTCAATGAGGTCACACCTCATTCTTCTAAACTCCAGGTGCAGAACCATCAAATGCTCCTCATATGTTAACCCTTTCATTTTCTTAAACCTCCACTGGACCCTCTCCAATACCAGCACATCCTTTCTTAGATAAGGGGCCCAAAATTGTTCTAAACACTCCAACTATGGTCTGACCAATGCTTTTGGCATTCCATCTTTGCTGTATATTCTAGTCCTCTTCAAGTGAATACTAGCACTGTATTTGCCTTTCTCACTGACTCAACCTGCAAGTTAACCTTTAGGGAATCCTGCATGAGGACTCCCAAGTCCCTTTGCACCTCTGATTTTTGAATTTTCTCCCCGTTTAGAAAATAGCCCACACCTTTATTCCTTCTACCAAAGTGCATGACCATACACTTCCCTACACTATATTCTATCTGCCACTTCTTTGCCCATTCTCCCAATCTGTCTAAATTGTTTGCTTCCCTAACACTACCCCCTGCCCCTCTACCCATCTTTGTATCATCTGAAAAACTTGGCCGTAAAGTAATCAACTCCATTGTCCAAATTATTGACATATAACGTGAAAAGAAGTGGTCCTAATACTGACCCCTGTGAAACACTACTAGTCACTGGCAGCCAATCAGAACAGGTCCCCTTTAATCTGACACTGTCTCATGTCAATCAGTGAAACTTCTATCCATGCTAGTATCTTCCCTATAATACCATGGGACCTTGTTGGTAAGTAGCCTCATGTGTGGTACCTTGTCAAAGGCTTTCTGAAAATTAAGTATACAACATCCACCAAGTCTTCTTTGTCTATCCAGCCTGTTATTTCCCAAATGAATTCCAACAGATTTGTCAAGCAAATTTTCCCTCAAGGAAACCACGCTGACTTTGCCCTATTTTATCATCAGAATCAGAATCAAGTTTAATATCACTGGCATATGTCAAGAAATTTGTTAGCTTTTGCAGCAGCAGTACATTTCAATACATGATAAATAAAGAAAAACTGAATTAAAGTATATGTATATTAAATAGTTCAATTGATAAGTAGTGCAAAGAACAAATTTTTTAAAAAGTAGTGAGGTAGCATTCATGGGTTAAATGTCCATTTAGAAATTGGATGGCAGAGGGGAAGAAGCTGCTCCTGAATCACTGTGCGTGTGCCTTCAGGCTTCGAAGTACCCCAAAACCTCATCCTTAATAATGGAATCCAACATCTTCCCAACCAATGAAGTCATGATAACTAGACTATAATTTCCTTTCTTCTGCCTCCCTCCCTTCTTAAAAAGAGTGGAATGACAGTTGCAATTTTCCATTCTTCCAGAATCATTCCAGAATCTAGTGATTCTTAAAAGACCCTTACTAATATCGCCACAATCTTTTCAGCCACCTCTTTCAGAACTCTGGGGTGTACACCTCCTCTGGTCCAGGTGACTTAACCTACCTTCAAATCTTTCAGTTTCCCCAAGCACCTTCTCTTCAATATTAGCAACCACACTCATTTCTGCCCCTTGACACTCTTACGTTTCTGGCACTCTGCTAGAGTCTTCTACTGTGAAGACTGACACAAAATACTTAAGTTTGTCGTCCATTTCTTTATCCCCCATGACTACCTCATGTGTCATTTTCCAGCAGTCCTCTATCCACTCTTGCCTTTCTTTTGCTCTATATATCTGAAAAAAATTTTTGGTGTCCTCTTTGGTATCATTGGCTAGCTTACTTTCATATTTCATCTTCTCTCCTTAGGGTTTTTTTAGATGCCTTCTGCTTCCCACTACTTTTTGCTAAAGGATCTGCTAACTCTTACTTGGAAGCGGCATTTGACTCCCCTTGTCAGCTACGGTTACGTCATCCTCCCTTTAGAATTCTTCATCTTTGCGATGCATCTGTCCTGCACCTTCCAAATCACCCCCAGAAGCTCCAGCCATTGCTGTTCTGCTGTCATCCCTGCTAGTGTCCCCTTCCAATCAGCTTTGGCCAGCTCCTCATCATGCCTCTGTAATTTCCTTTACTCCACAGTAATACTGATGCACCTAATTTTATCTTGTCCCTTTCAAACTGCAGGGTGAGTTCCATCATATTATGATCAGTGCCTCTTAAGGGTTCCTTAACTTAAGCTCCCTAATCAAATCCAGTTCATTACCCATCGACTTTTGGGGCCGAGACCCTTCGTCAGGACTAGAAAGGAAGGGTACAGAAGCCAACACCGAGGGGAAGCAGTGAGAGAGGGTGGGATGAAGAAAGAAGCTGGGAGGGGATAGTTGGGAGAATAAACAGTCGACATTTCTGGCTGAGACACCATCAGAATAGGGGCAGTTACATTTGGTATCATGGCTGGCAAAAGTGCCACGAGCCGAAAGTCCTGTTCCTGTGCTATACTGTACTGTTCAACGTCCTACATTCACACATGCTGCTTGACCCGTGGACGAATTTCAAAATTTGCAGTTAACATAGAAAAGTATAGGCTCTTTGGTCCACAATATCGTGCTGACCTACTCCAAGATCAATCTAACCCTTCCCTCCCACATAGACCTCCAATGTTCTATCATCCACGTGGCCATCCAAGCGTTTCTTAAATGCCCCCAATGCCTCCACCACCCCCAGCTGGGTGTTCCACTCACCCACTACTCTGTAAAAAGATTACCTCTGACCGCACCCCCCCCCCATACTTCCATCCAATCACCTTAAAATTATGCCCCTGGTATTAGCCATCTCCCCACCTGGGAAAAGGCTCTGGCCTCTTATCTTTCCCATGTCTATCACTCTCTTTCTACTTCACTCCAAAGAGGAAAGTCTTATCTCACTCCACCTATCCTCATAAGATAGTTACAGTGGCATGCAAAAGTTTGGGCACCCCTGGTCAAAATTTCTGTTACTGTCAATAGCTAAGCGAGTAAAAGATGACCTGATTTCCAAAAGGCATAAAGTTAAAGATGACACATTTCTTTAAAATTTTAAGCAAGATTACTTTTTTATTTCCATCTTTTACAGTTTCAAAATAACGAAAAAGGAAAAGGGCCTGAAGCAAAAGTTTGGGCACCCTGCATGGTCAGTACTTAGTAAGACAACAGCTTGTAAACACTTTCTGTAGCCAGCTAAGAGTCCTTCAATTCTTGTTTGGGGGATTTTCGCCCATTCTTCCTTGCAAATGGCTTCTAGTTCTGTGAGATTCTTGGGCTGTCTTGCATGCACTGCTCTTTTGAGGTCTATCCACAGATTTTCGATGATGTTTAGGTCGGGAGACTGTGAGGGCCATGGCAAGATCTTCAGCTTACACCTCCTGAGGTAGTCCATTGTGAATTTTGAGGTGTGTATAGGATCATTATCCTGTTGTAGAAGCCATCCTCTGTTCATCTTCAGCTTTTTTTTTTAAGCAGACGGTGTGATGTTTGCTTCCATAATTTGCTGGTATTTAATTGAATTCATTCTTCCTTCTATCAGTGAAATGTTCCCCGTGCCACTGGCTGCAACACAAACCCAAAGCATGATCGATCCACCCCCATGTTTAACAGTTGAGAGGTGTTCTTTTCATGAAATTCTGCACCTTTTTTCCTCCAAATATACCTTTGCTCATTGCGGCAAAAAGTTCTATTTTAACTTCATCAGTCCACAGGACTTATTTCCAAAATGCATCAGGCTTGTTTAGATGTTCTTTTGCAAACTCCTGATGACTCTTCCATGAAGGTCATATTTGTGCAGGTGTCACTGCATAGTAGAACAGTGCACCACCACTCCAGAGTCTGCTAAATCTTCCTGAAGGTCTTTTGCAGTCAAACGGGGGTTTTGATTTGCCTTTCTAGCAATCCTACAAGCAGTTCTCTTGGAAATTTTTCTTGGTCTTCCTGACCTCAACTTGACCTCCACTGTTCCTGTTAACTGCCATTTCTTAATTACATTACGAACTGAGGAAACGGCTACCTGAAAATGCTTTGCTATCTTTTTATAGCCTTCTCCTGCTTTGTGGGCATCATTTATTTTAATTTTCAGAGTGCTAGGCAGCTGCTTAGAGGAGCCCATGGCTACTGATTGTTGGGAGAAGGTTTGAGGAGTCAGGGTATTTATAAAGCTTTGAAATTTGCATCACCTGGCC
This sequence comes from Mobula birostris, assembly GCF_030028105.1. NCBI lineage: Eukaryota > Metazoa > Chordata > Chondrichthyes > Myliobatiformes > Myliobatidae > Mobula > Mobula birostris. The sequence goes on along the minus strand of NC_092402.1, from coordinate 13,031,728 downwards.
TTTCCTAACGATGACTGTGAACAAGCCATAGCCCTAACAAGCTAATTAAGGTCTGAGACCTTGGTAAAAGTTATCTGAGAGCTCAAATCTCTTGGGGTGCCCAAACCTTTGCATGGTGCTCCTTTCTTTTTCCCCCCCACTCTAAAATTGTACAAAACAAAAATAATCTTGCTTAAAATGTTGAAAAGAATGTTTCATCTTTAACTTTGACCTTTGGAGATCAGTTCACCTTCTACTTACTTAACTATTCACAGTAACAGAAATTTTGACCAGGGGTGCCCAAACTTTTGCACACCACTGTATTTTAGGTTTCTGGTATTTGGAGGATCTTTGCTTTCTAAAAGCTTCTTACCTGTGAAAGGTGGTGCTAAAGACACAGGAGTGAAGGCACTTTGCGTCCGAGTCAGTCTGGGTTTGCTGTGGAGGAAAAGACAAGAAACATCAGGGAGGGGAACTTCCCATAGACCACCACGTGTATTTAACATGATGAGACAGTAAATGTTTCAAACTCCCCAACACAGGAGCCTGCATCTCATTGCCAAATCCATCCTCTCAAGGTTGTGTCCTCTCAGGCAATGGGAAGTGTTCATACTCTGAGGTCCTAGAAGCTAACTCTGCATCTTCAGTCCACCAGGCTCAGGAACAACTACTACCCTTCAACCATCAGGCTCTTGAACCAGAGGGGATAACTTCACTCACCCTATCAATGAAATGTTTTCAGAACCTATGGACTCACTTTCAAGGACTCTTCATCTGATGTTCTCGATATCTATCGCTTATTTATTATTATTTCTTTCTTTTTGTATTTGTACCGTTTGTCATCTTCTGCAGTCTGGTTGAACACCCAAGTTGGTGCAGTCTTTCATTGATTCTGTTATGGTTATTAATCTATAGATTTATTGAGTATGCCCGCAAGAAAATGAACCTCAGGATTGTATATGGTGACTTACATTTACTTTGATAATAAATTTACTTTGAACTTAGCAATACATTGTACCTTCAGCAGCTAGGACTGTTCTGCACCCTCTTGTCACTCTCTCCACGGTGGGCAGGGAGGCCAGAGGGTTTAAAAAGAAAAAGAGACAGACAGACTGCAGGAAATGAGCAGGGAGAGGAGGCCATTCTCAAAGTGTAAGCAAGGACAATACAAATGGAATGGGGGAATGGGGAAATGGGTCAGGGTCACGGATCACTGGCTGGGATAGGTTGGAGATGCAGGAAACATCTCGGACGCTCATCTAATGGCTGTCAGCTGCAAGATTGATAAGCAGCCACCAGAATTATAACGTGTAGAAGCCACATGGTTTATCATTAATGGCAGATGGGCCTACCGTCAGTTAAATAGGAAATGTGCCCACATCTATCAGCTAGCCTACATTTAAAGAATTAACTGGTTTACTACCCAAAGCACCACTATTAAAATTAGGTTTATAAATAGCTCACCTAGAAAAGCTCAGGCTTATGGAGTGTCTGAAGTGCAGTGATGAACAGTCCTGATAGCGAGGCATGTGCTGGCTGTATGACTCACGGTACAGAAACAGCAGGAAGCATTGGCTCAGAACACTCAGCAAGCCTATAAATAATTTACAAACCAGACTGTGTGGATGGTGCTAGTGTGTGGAGTCGCTGCGTTCAGGGGCTGTCCAACGTCAGGCCTGAGACAGGAAGAGGCCTGTCTACAGTGTGGTGGTCAGTACCCTGACTGGCAGTGCACTTAGTGCTTCTCTTAGACCACACTTCACATTCTCACGTTCCCCAACCCCATTATAATTTCACTGGCCGAAGTGCCAGTACTGCATCCTAATGTTCTATGTTCCAACCCAACTTGTCCATGTCAGTGCTTACCTTAGAGTTTAATATTATTTATAAAGTGTACCATTACAAAAGTTCCATTTTCAAGATTTCAAGAAGCTCCTAATCTAACGCCTGGTTGGCAGGGTGGAGATATGTCTCTACCAAAGGAGATGTAAGGCACTCCTTCCCTCCACTAGCCTGCAGGTCACCCTCAGGCAAGGTGTAGCACCTTTTTAGCCATCTCGCCCCCCGGAATCAGGGTCAGGGTCAGGGTCAGGTGAAGCCGAAGCCATGGGAGCAGGCAGTGGACGGTCGTACGAGCAGCCAGTATATATCACAAGCCCTGGTTATTGTGACCACCGATGCCAGGCAGACAATCTCTGAAGAATATTGATAATGATTGGGGTCACCCGGCTTGTAAAGGCACTGCCCAGGAGGCAGCAATGGCAAACCACTTCTGTAGAAAAACTTGCCAAGAACCAAAGACCTTAATCACCCACGACACAGCACAAAACAAACAAATCTAATACCATTGTCTTCTCACTTCCAACACCCTCTAATATCATAGCCAGAATAATTCCTATTGCAGCATACAGCCAAAGATCACGGGTATGTAATTTAATAAATTTACTTTGTCTTTCATTTTGGCTTCTCCCAAAGGAGTTACTTCCACTTTCTCAGGATTTCAGAAACTAATTGGGATTCACATGTTCTCTGAGGTCACTCTAACCTGTGGGTTAGAGTGTTCCAGTAAAGCCCTTGATTAGGTGAAGACCTATCCTATTTAGCTTTCCCTGAGAGAAAGCCCGCTCCTCACCGCCCCCCCCCACCGTACCTCAAAGTGGCCACTGCGGCTATGTTTGGGCTCTGCTGCTGCTGCCACTTCAGGGTTCACCGTGTTGTGCAGAAGAGCATCTCTGAACACATATCACTGTTGTGATGTTTGGTTACTTTCGTCTTTTTTGACCCAGAGGTTTGGTGAGGCTACAACTACTGTACAGGTCATGGGTTAAGGGTGAAAGGTGAAATGTTTAAGGGGAACTTCTTCACTCAGGTTGGAAGAGTGTGGAACAAGCTGCCAGTGCATGTGGTATGTGGGTTCAATTTAAACATTTAAGAGAAAATTGGATAGGTACATGGATGAGAGTGAGATGGAGGGCTATGGTCTAAGTGCAGGTTGATGGGACTAGGCAGATTAATGGTTTGGCACAGGCCAGATGGGCTGAAGGGTCTGTTTCTGTGCTGTAGTGTTCTATGACTCTTTCCTATCAAGATGCTTGGAACAACCAACCGATTTTCTTATAAAACTGCACGATAGTGTACTTAAGAGAATTGATGCAGTTTTAAAGGCAAGAGTGCTCACATCAAATATTGATCTGATTTAGTTTTTATTGTTTACTGTTCTTTATAGCAATTTTTCTGATTTAAAAATGTCATTATTTTGAAAGCATCTTCGCTTTATAGAATTTTTTTAACATGTGTCCAAGACTTTTGCACAGTACTGTACACAAGGAATATGCTGTGGTGTGTTGGCAACAAGCAACAAAATATAATCAATTATAAAGAATAAAAATTATATTAAAAAATTAGCAGTTAAAGTACAGATATGGATACCAGCATATATTTACAACGTTAACAGCATTATAAAAAGTTAACAGTGTAGTTCAGTGATGGGAATAATGAGGGAGGGAGGGGGTTGGTCAGATCAACTGTCTGGGGAAGAAACTTTTGAGATGACCTGAAGTTTAACACACACACCCTAAAAACATTCAATTGCACCATTAACTGCCTTTCAGACAGTATTTCATTAGGTGTTTAGGATTTTATAATGCAGAGGCTGTGAAGGATGCTACTAAAATGCAATGGTTGTCGCATTCCCCTAACAGCTGCCCACATTGCAATCGTTGGCTAGTCTTACAAGGGATGTTAAAGGACATTTACCCTTCCTGCTACCCTTAAATCTTTCAAAGGACAAACAGAAGCAGAGATCACTATGTCCCCAAGTTGTTAATAGAACAAAAATAAAGTGCCCAAGTTAAGCAGCCCCAATCTATTCATGTGGAGCCAGCAGGACAGGACAGGAAACAATTTCCTTCACAGTATTTGTAATTCAGTGTCCATTCTTCTTCAATCCATCAATCTTGATTCTAATCAGCTAGCTGCCTGGTTGCACTTTAAAGGCATTTCAAGACAGCAGATTACTGACACAGATGTCAGGCAATCACACTTTTTTAAAAAAATATACACAACACATCCAGTTGCAGAATTGCCAGTCTCATCACCTCTTCCCATATCCCTAAAAAACTTCCCAAAATCCCTGCATTAATCCCAGTTTCTGCTTTGATGTTTGCCACATTGTGATTCACCCATTTCTATATCAATGCGGCTGAATTCTCTCCTACTATTGCTGGCTGGTCTGACAGGCCACTGACAGGTGAGAGAAGAGAACCATCAGCCACAGGCCAAATTTTGCCTGAAGGATGTCCATGCGAGCAGAAGGCACGAGGGTCTGTGAGACAGCAAGCTTGGAGTTCGGGATGCTGTCATCAGCAAGTTCAGGGGTCAACACTGAAGTTCATAACCCAAAGGTCGATTAGAAATCAAAAGAGGAAGCTCAATTGCCAAAGCTGGAGGCTGTAAGCGCATTGGTGGGAGCAAAGGCTTAATTTCCTTTTTTATTCTTTGTAGTGTTCTGTTTTGTGGTGATGTGATGCTCTATGCTGTTCTGTCGAGCACAGTGGGCATGCTATGTTGTCACTAGAATGTGTGGTAACACTTGCAGGCCACCCCCAGCACATCCTTCGGCCTTGGTTGTTAAATCAAATAAAGCACTTCACTGTATGTTTTGAAGTACGGTATATAGCTAGAGTGCCTCAGAGATTTGCACAGTACTGTGGTAATTTTATGCATTGCCACAAAAAACAAATCTCATGACATATGTGAGTGATGATAAACCTGATTCTGATATGGGTCTCTATTGTGGACTGAGACTGGGAAAGGGGACAGGGAGAGGGGAATCATGGTTGGGAAAAGGGGAAGGGAGAGGGGAGGGAGTGGGAAACACCAGAGAGACATCCTGTAATGATCAATAAACCAATTGTTTGGAATCAAATGACCTTGCCTGGTGTCTCAGGGCTGGATGTGTCTGCCCCCGCACCACTTCCCCACCCCTGGCAGACCCTGCAGAGGCTGGTCCTGGCTCTCCCCAGGCCCCTGGTCAGATCAGTCCTCGATCCCCTGCAGTTTGCCTACCAGCAGCACACTGGAGTTGACGATGCTGTCGTCTGCCTGCTGAACAGAGCCTTCTCCTATTTGGACAAGCAGGGCAGCACCGAGGATCATGATTTTTGATTTCTCAAGTGCCTTCAATACCATACAGCTCTCATTGCTGGGGGAAAAGCTCCGTTCAATGCAGATTGGCACTTCCATTGTATCCTGGATAACGGACTACCTGACTGGCAGACCACAGTTTGTGTGGTTTCAGAGCTGTGTGTTAGACAAGACTATAAGCAGCACTGGGGTCCCAGAGGGACTATATTGGCTCCCTTCCTGTTCACCCTGTATACCTCGGACACTGAGATACAACACCGAGTCATGTCATCTGCAGAAATTCCCCGATGACTCAGCAATAGCTGGGTGTGTAAAGGGAGGGTGGGAGGATGAATACAGGGTCCTGGTGGAGGACTTTGTCAAATGGTGCTAGCTGAATCATCTGCAGCTCAACATCAGTCAGACAAAGGAGATGGTGATGGACTTTAGGAAGACTGAGCCTGCACTGCTCCCCGTTACTATTGATGGTGAGGATGTGGATGTGGTGAGGACCTACACGTACCTGGGGGTGCACCTGGATGACAGACTTAAGTGGAGCACCAACACAGAGTCTGTGTACAAAAAGGGCCAGAGTCGCTACTTCCTGAGGAGACTGAGGTCCTTTGGAGTATGCAGGCCTCTCCTTCACACGTTCTACCAGTCTGTTGTCATTAGTACAATCTTCTACACGGTGGTGTGCTGGGGCAATGGCATCAACACAGGTGATGCCAACAGGCTCAATAAACTGATTAGAAAGACTGGCTCTGTTATAGGAGTCAAACCGGACACACTGGAGGCTGTGGTGGAACAAAGGACCCTATGGAAAATCCTGGCAATTCTGGACAATGTTTCTCACCCTCTGCATGCCACCTTGGCTGAACAGAGGAGCACTTTCAGTAACAGACTGAGACAACTGTGCTGCTCTAAAGAGCGCGATATGAGGTCATTCTTACCCTTGGCCACTAGACTCCGTAATGAGTCAACCTGTAGCTGGGGAGGTGATGGCCCCTCCTGGTAGGCTGCTTGTGGAAACTTATTTATTTATTTAAAAAATTCTTTCCACTTCTCTTCTAATATTTATATCTGTGCACTTGTAATGCTACTGTGACACCTAATTCCTTTGGGATCAATAAAGTATCCATCTTTCTCTGTCACCTGTCCCACATCATTCCCGTGGCACTCCACCCTCACCATTCCCAACATCCTTTGCTCCCGCCAGATTTACAAACTCGCTCTCCGGTCTACATCGACAAATACAGTACTGTGCAAAAGTCTTAGGCAAAAAAAATCCCTGAGATTACAATTTAAAGATTAGCTTTATTTGTCAAATGCACATTGAAACAGTGACATCCATCATTTTGCACCAATGACTATTACAGTCTCAAATTATGCTGGGAGCAGCCCACAAGTGTCGCCATGCTTCTGGTGCTAACACAGCATGCCAACTAACCTTTGCATCTCTGGAACGTGGAGGGAACCTAAGCACCCGGAGGAAACACACACAATCACAGGAAGTAGGAAAAAATTTCTTATGACAGTGGCAGGAATAGATTGATTAGAATAGCTCAGTTTGGTTTATTAGTTTATGTGGTAAATACATCTGAATGCAAATCTATAGGGCATTCTCACCCTCACACAAATCTAGAACCAACAGACTAAGGATTACTGTACCATAACACCATAAGACATAGGAGCAGAATTCCAGAAAGGAACAGACTTCAAATCAATTCAAAAATGCAAGAATCACAAGCAGGTGAGGGCCCCTTATTTGACCACAAGACATAGGAACAGAATTAGGCCATTCAGCCCATCGAGTCTGCTCCACCATACTATCATGGCTGATTTATTTTTCCTCTGAAAAACATTCTCCTGCTGTAACCTTTGACACCCTTACTAATCATGAACCTAGCAACAACTTCTGTCTTAAATATACCCAATGACTTGGCCTCCACAGATATCCATGACAATGAATTCCACAGATTCACCACCCTGTGGCTTAAGAAATTCGTCCTTCTACTCTGAGGCTGTGCCCTCAATTCCTGGATTCACTCACCATCGGAAACATCCTCTCCATATCCACTCTACCTAGACCTTTCAATATTCAATCGGTTTCAACAAGATCCCCCCCTCGTTCTTCTAAGCTCCAGTGAGTACAGACCCATGGCCATCAATGCTCCTTCCATTCCTAGGATCATTTTTGTGAACTTCCTCTGAACCCTCTCCAATGCCAGCACATCCTTTCTCAGGCAAGGGGATCAAAACTGATCATAATACTCCATGTCTGGTCTGACCAATGCCTTATAAGGCCTCAGCATTACATTCTTGCTTTTCTATTCTAGTCCTCTCGAAATGAATGCTAACGTTACATTTGCCTTCCTTACAGCTGACTTAACCTGCACAGGGACATTTCAGCTCTGCAGAGATTACACTGATCATTCAGCCCTGTTGATCTATGATTGCAATTGCACTCTGCACGAACCTCCTGCACCCAAGTAACACATCCTTCCATTTCTTTCTCCCTTGAGTGCTTAGACAACTTTGTGTCATGTACACTGACATTATCTGCTGCAACTTCTCCCAGGGGAACAACATTCCACATTCTAACCACTTTCTCAGTAAATAGGCTCCTTCCAAATTCAGCACTGGATTTGGTGCCCATCTCAGGTCATATCTATTTTTAACTTGACATCTTCTTAGTGCAGCACACTAGGGCAACACTTTACAGTGCCAGTGCCAGCTGTAGGATTGGGGTTGCTTTGTTTGCATCAAATCAAATCAGTGAGGATTGTGCTGGGCAGCCCACGAATGTTACTGCGTTTTTAGCAGTAACATCGCATTACCCATTTCTTCCTAACCCTACATCTTTGGTATGTGGGAGGAAGCCATGCTACTGTGCTGCACTGGGAACTGGCAGTCACAGCAGATCAGTCAGCCTTGTCAATGGTGACCACAGCTTCCACTCACCTCCCAAAAGCAGTGTGTAATCAGGTTCGATGTGCACATTCCAGTAGTCAATTGATAGAAGCTAGCAGCTCACTCCTGTGTGTAATTACACATCTGACATCCACTGACAGAAAAGATTTCTTGTTACATTTAAAAAAAATCTTTCCAGACCAGGATTAGAGTCTGTAGAACTCCAATCACAGCAAGATGAAGGGTACAGGAAAGTTTATTAAATAGAAAGGTCCCATGAGACATCCAAACTACAACAGAACACAGAATATTACAACACAGTACAGGCCCTTCAGCCAATGATTCTGTGCCAACTCTTTAACCTACCCCAAGATCAATCTAACCCCTCCCTCCTGCATAGCCTGCTATTTTTTCTATCATCCATGCGCTTAAGAGTTTCTTAAATGCCCCTGATGTATCTGTGTCTACCATCACCCCTGCCAAGGCAATCCACACACTCACCACTCTGTAAAAAGAAAGCCTACTCTGACTTTGCCCCTATTCTTTCCTCCAATCACCTCAAAAATTATGACCCCTTATATTAGCCATTTCCACTCTGGGAAAAAGTCTCTGGCTATCCACTATATCTATGACTCTTATCAAGTCACCTCTCATCCTTCTTCGCTCCAAAGAGAAAAGCCCTGGCTCACTCAACCTATCCTAAGACATGCTCTCCAATCCTGGCAGGATCCAGGTAAATCTTTGCACCCTTTCTAAAGCTTCCACATCCTTTGTATAATGAGAGCAAAAAAATTAACAATATTCCAAGAGTGTTTCACCAGTAGCAATCCTGAGCAAGAAACCGAAAAGGGTAGAGTTGGACAAGGAAGTTCTTGTTTATAGCTGAGTCAGGAAACCGAATTACAGGAGGAATAACAGTACATCAACAATCTGCTGAAAGAACGCAGCAGCTCGAGTAGTGTCTGTCGAGAAATTGTTGTTTCGTCAGGACCCCTACAAGGTTCCGACTCAAAGCATGAACAATTCTTTTTCTCCCACAGATGCTGCCTGACCTTGCAGCAGATTGTGTTGCTCCAGATTCCAGCGTCTGTAGTCTTGTGGGTCTCTAATAGCAAAGATTCAAGGTACGTTCATTATGAAAGTATGTATGCAGTATACAAACCTGAGATTCACCTTCCTGCAGACAGCCACGAAACAAAAACACCATGGATTCCGTTCAAAGAAAACATCAAACACCCCAATGCACAGGGGAGAAAGAAAAGAATAAATCACACAACTGGCAAAAAATATATTGCTGCAGGATCCCTTATTCCAACTGACATCAGATAACACTGTGCAGCATGAATATCAACTGCAGTCAGTGACTACCACCCTTAAATACACAGAAGTGAAAGAGACTGACTTGCATTTATATATTTGTAGATTAAGTAATCATCACATGAGAAATTATTCACTCCTTTAAAACTCTTCTTCTTGTGATCCAATTATAAAGGAGCTAACTTTGAATATCTCAGTTTTTTTTTCTTAGCTTAACAATTATTTAATTCAAAATAAATCTTGGGTTGATAGGGTTATTAAAGTATGGCTGCACTATAGAACACTGAGGTTCTTCTTCCCACAGACAGCCACAAAACAAAGAAAAACATCAAAACCCCAAAGCACAAAAAAATAAATTGTGCAAACAGTAAAAAAAAGCAAAAAACACATAATATCCCTTCCCATTAATGGGAATAAAACAAACTCCATGTTTCCCTGTAGCTTTCTTTGCATTTTTATATCTCCCCAAAAAGGTCTTGAGCTGGGTTGTTTGAAATACTCTACCTTGCCAACAACTGATTCTTAGCACCACATTCAAACACAGGTCTATCAGAAGCTATTTAACATTTGTTTTATCTCTCTATCTATGGGGGGAAATAAATAGTTGGCATTTTAGGCCAAGGCCATAAGACATAGGAGCAGATTTAGGTCATTCAGCTCACTGAGTTTGCTCCACCATGACCAATTTATTTTCCTTCTCAATCCCAAATTCTTCTGTCTTCTCCCTGTAATCTTTGATGCCATTACTAGTCAAAAACCTATCAACCTCTGCTTTAAGTATACCCAATGACTTGGCCTCCACAGCCATCTGTGGCAATGAATTCCACAGATTCACCACCTTCTGGCTAAACAAATTCCTCCTTAATTCTGTGCTCAGGGGACATCCCTCTATTCCGAGGCTGGGCCCTCGGGTCCTAGACTCCCCCACTTTAGGAAGCATCCTCTGCATATCCACTCTATCCAGAGCTGCTGAGTTCCTCCAGCTTTTTTTGTGCATTGCTTAAGATTTCCAGCATCTGCAGGATCTTGTCTCATTGCTTCTGTGTGATAATTAATGCCTAATATTTTAAAATAGAAATATTTCAGGCTAACCCATTGTGCAATGGGTACAAGTCACTGAACATTTCGCACAAACGGCACAGGTGGAATTTACTGTCAACCCGCCTTTCAACTTCCCAATTTACATAGAAGCCTCCTACCTCCAAACCACAGAAACACCAGCGTTTGATGGAAAAAACCCCTAATACGGAAATACTGCATGACCTCAACGTACTGAAACATACACTCAGTGACCATTTTATTAGGTAGCAGAGTGGAACCCAGTGTGGTTTTCTGCTGCTGTAGCCCATCCACTTCAAGATTCGACATGCTGTGCACAGCACTGCTGTAATGTGTGGCTATTTGAGTTACTGCCATCTTCCTGTCAGCCTAAACCAGTCTGGGCATCATCCTCTGACCTCTCTCATTAACAAAGCCTTTTCACTCACAGAACTGCCCTTCACTGGATGCTTTTTGGTTGCTTTTCGCACCATTCTCTGTAAACTCTAGAGATTGTTGTGTGAAAATCCCAGGAGGTCAGCAGTTTCTGAGATACTCAACCACCCCATCTGGCACCAACAATCATTCCACCTTCAAAAAGTCACTTAGATCACATTTCTCCCCCATTCTGATGTTTGGTCCGAACAACAACTGAGCCCCTTGACCATGTCCGCATGTTTTTAATGCATTGAGTTGCTGCCACATGATTGGCTGGTTAGATATTTGCATCAGTGAGCAGGTGTACAGGTGTACCTAATGAAGTGGCCACCGAGTGTGGTCAAGCATTTCAGTGAAGCACTGAGGGACATCAGTATGGATGGAACTGCCATTTGGTCTCAGGAAAAAGGAAAAAGTCCTGCCACGCAATTTGGATAGCAGAGGGGTTCTCCAAAACACTGGGTGACATTTACAGCCAACATCTTAAGCAGATTATTTAGTCATTGTCAATTGTGGAACACAACTGAGCACAAACTGAATACACACTGACCACACACCCAAAATCCGTGGGTTAAGCAGTGCACTGGAATACCCCCAGGGTTGCTCAAAAGGCATCCTGAAAATCAAGTTCTTTCTACATTTACTTAGTTTCAGAATTTCTCCTGTCAGATTTTAATCAATGGTAACAAAGCTCTTGTTCTAGTATATTACAGCACTGTACAGGTCCTTCAGCCCACAATGTTGTGCCGACCTTTTAATCTCCTCTAAGATTAATCCAACCCCCGCCTCCTACATTGCCCTGCATTTTTCTATCATCCACGTGCCTATCCAAGTTTCCTAAACATACCTAATGTATCTGCCTCTACCACAGCGGTGCATCCCACACACCCATCCTAATCTAAGAAAAAGTGCTGACTCCGGAGAGGGTACAGAGAAGGTTCATGAAAATGATCCGGGAATGAAAGGGTTAACATAAGAGCATTTGATGGTTTTGAACTGTGCAAAAAAAAAAATTTACTTCTGACATCCACCCCCCTATTCTTCCCTCTAAATCACCTTAAAATTATACCCCCTCGTATTAGTCCTGGCAAAAAGTCGCTAGCTATCCACTCAATCTATGCCTCTTATACAACTCCCAGGTCACCTTGTGCCCTCCTTTGCTTCAAAGAGAAAAGCCCCAAATAAAATTTATTTCCTGAAATAAAATCTGAAGATGCTAGCAACACTCGCAGGTCAGGCTGCAGAATAAAGTGATTTTATTCTGAGAAAACGTTCCATAGCGCATCACCACAGATCCACCTCACATGGGCTTGAGATGGCAAAACTAAGGAATAGGTGCAAATTTCAAGGGGTGTTTTAATGGAACGGAAGAGATAGGGAGCAGGGAGTTTAAGGAAACTAATTTGTGTGTTTAAGGCATAGGAAGCTGAAGGTGGAGTGATTAAACTCAAAAAACAGAAAACCAAGGGTTCTGGGTAGTTAGTGAGGACATGAGGGAAATCAGTAGGTGAAATATCTGTTGCCAAGGGATGCACTACATATTAATCCACGGTTAGCAGTTATGACAGAGTTCACTGAAACCGAAGGTGAAATCATTTATACACTACAATTATGAAGTTAAAATGACATGGTGGAGGATTACAAATACCTGGGGACACGAATTGACAATAAATTGGACTGGTCTAAGAACACTGAGGTCCTTTAACATCTGCTGGACGATGCTGAGGATGTTCTACGAGTCTGTGGTGGCCAGTGCGATCATGTTTGCTGTTGTGTGCTGGGGCAGCAGGCTGAGGGTAGCAGACACCAACAGAATCAACAAACTCATTCGTAAGGCCAGTGATGTTGTGGGGATGGAACTGGACTCTCTGACGGTGGTGTCTGAAAAGAGGATGCTGTCTAAGTTGCATGTCATCTTGGTCAATGTCTCCCATCCACTACATAATGTACTGGTTGGGCACAGGAGTACATTCAGCCAGAGACTCATTCCACCGAGATGCAGCACAGAGCGTCATAGGAAGTCATTCCTGCCTGTGGCCATCAAACTTTACAACTCCTCCCTTGGAGGGTCAGACACCCTGAGCCAATAGGCCGGTCCTGGACTTATTTCCTGGCATAATTTACATATTACTATTTAACTATTTATGGTTTTATTACTATTTATTATTTATGGTGCAACTGTAATGAAAACCAATTTCCCCTGGGATCAATAAAGTATGACTATGACTATGAAACTCAGGAGACATTTGCAAAAAGCAATATTGTGAGCAGTTTTGGAGCCCTTTTCTAAAAGATGTGCCAGCATTGCAGAGGAAGTTCATGAAAGTGATCAGGGAATGAAAGGGACCACTCGATGACTCTGGGCCTGTACTCACTGTTGTTCAGAAGAATGGGGGATGGGGGCGGGGGAGAATCTCGTTGAAACCCATTGAAAATTGAAAGACCTCGAAAGAGTGGATGTGGAGAGGATGTTCCAGTTTGGGGGGTGGGGTGGGGGAAGAAGTCTAAAACCAGACGACACTACCTCAGAATACATCTCTTTAGAACAGAGATGAGGAGGAATTTCTTCAGCCAGAGGGTGGTGAATCTGTGGAATTTGTTATCACAGACGGCTGCGGAGGCCAAGTCATTGGGTATATTTAAAGCAGGTATCGATAGGTTCTTGATTAGTCAGGGCATCAAAGGTTACGGGGAAAAAAACAGAATGGGGTTGAGGGGGATAATAAATTAGCCACAATGGAATGGTGGACCAGACTCAAAGGCCGAAAGGCCTAACTGTGCTCCTATATCTTATGGTCTAGCACAAGTTTCCGGTCAACAATTTCCACAGCCTCAGCCTGAGCTGCTGAGTGTTGCCAGCATCTACAGTTTTTTTTATATTTCAGCAGAACAGACCTGCTGTGATGCTGCTGACAGGTTACAATGCATCAAGAACTTCCTTCCCACAACTGCAGTAGCCGCAGAAAGGTCACTAAAATTCTCTCACAGCTTGCTACCGATTGCAGGTGTGATTACGGTTCAGGCCAAATAAAGTACTGAGGATTAGCTTCATTAATAAAGATAAAAAGAAAATTGCAAGGCTTCAAACACAAAACCCCCTTAATGCTTTTCTCAGCACAGAGGGCTGAGGATCAAGTGCTGTTGGGCCATGGGATTAATACAGAAAGATGCCGTCAGTACGGATGAGTTGGGCCGAATGGTCCATTTCCATGTTGTATGATTCTATAAGACCATTAGACACAAGAGCAGAATTAGGCCACTCGGCCCATCAAGCCTATCATTCCATCATGGTTGATTTATTTTGCCTCTCAACCCCACTCTCCTCCCCATAACCTTTGATGCCCATACTAATTAAGAACCTATCAACCTCAGTGGCTGGGTGGAGATGCATCTCTACCAAAGGAGGTGCAAGGTGCTCCTTCCCTCCGTTAGCATGCAGGTCACCCTTGGGCAAGGTGTAGCACCTACTTTAACTTCCCCACACCACCCCCCCCCGCCCCCCCCCAAGATCAGGGTCACATGAAACCACGGGAGCAGGTGGTGCACGGTCGTATAAGCAGCTGGTGAGCTGGTGCATATCACAAGTCCTGGTTATGTGACCACTGACGCCAGGCAATCTCTGAAGGGTATTGATAATGGCTGGGGTCGCCCAGAAGGCCACAACGGCAAACCACTTCTGTAGAAAAATTTGCCAAGAATAATCATGGTCATGAAAAGATCGTGATTGCCTATGTCACACAACATGGTAGATAATGAACGATCGATTAGCCTTAAATATACCCAATGATTTGATATCCCACAGATTCACCACTAGCTGGCTAAAGAAATTCCTCATTTCTGTACTCAAGGGACACGCCTCTACTCTGAGGCTGTGCCCTCTGGTCCTAGACTCCCCCACTAAAGGAAGCATTCTCTCCACATCCACTATGAGTTCTACCTTGCAGCTTAGTAAACACATGTGCCAATAAACATCTCCATCATTTCAAATCAGGCTGCAGAGAGCCATTTTACATTCTGGACACATCTGGAGGTCATTTTGGAATATAAATTTAAAGGCAAATTTGTTTTTTTAAAAAAACAAACACATTGTTCTTCCTTATTGTTCCTTTACCGTCATTTCTAATTCAGAGTTCTTTGCTTGGGAAAAAAAATACAATATTCAGAATGGCTTTGATTGGATAGGACACTCAGATTGCAATCTGAGCAACTCAGAGTGAAAGTGAATCCTTTCAGCTCCCTCGGCTGAACTGATGAATAAGTGAGCAGGTAATCAGTGCCGAAGCAGAGGACAGGTTTTTGTAGCTGTGTGATTTCAAATAACTCCAACGATCCAGTGGAGGTCAAACACGGCTCCCTCCGATGCAACCTCAGAACACAAAGCTATTTACTAATTCATTTGGACAGCAAAATACAACATTGCCAACAGATTTAACTCTGTTCATTGACTCTTTCATTGGCAAGTAGGTTTCCTTTCTGGGAACCCCAACCCCATCACTTTTTTTTGTCATGGCTGATCCATTTCCTTCTCAGCCCAAATCTCCTGCCTTCTCCCCATATTCCTTCATACCCTGACTATTCAAGAATCTATCAACCTCTGACTTAAATATATCCAATGACTTGGTCTCCCCAGCCACTTGTGGCAATGAATTCCACAGATTCACCACTCTCTGGCTGAAGAAATTCCTCCTCATCTCCTTTCTAAATGGACATCCCTTTATTCTGAGGGTGTGCCCTCTGGTTTTATACTCCCTTTAGATAGGCAGGTAATCTGTCCAAGACACGCTCTCTTCTCAATTCTACCATCAAGGTGGTGATACAGGAGACTGAAGAAACACACTGAACTTTTTAGGAACAGCTTCTTCCCCTCTGCTATCAGATTTCTGAACAGAAAAGGGACCCGTGGCAACCTCAGTATTTTTGCTGGCGCTCTTATAGCGTTATACTATCTGCTACATTATAAACTCTTGTGCACTCTTAACCAAGAAAGATTTTAAAGAGCTGCTTAGTGTCATGTCTGAAAGAGTTCCTTCAAACATTTCTAGCTTGGGTGGAGACCAACACCAGAAAGGAGGTTACTCTAGGATCATTACACCAGGTTTCGTGTTTGCAACTTGAGGGGAAAACAAAAATAGGAACTTCTCAAATCACTCTGGGTTTTTCAAAACACACAAAAATGCTGGAGAAATCCAAAACAATCCTTAAAAAGGCAATTTGTCGGTTATGTGCCAAGTTGTATGATGTGGGCATTACCAGTCAAATGACCATGATTGCTCTTGGCAAACTTTTCTAATTTTCTACAGGAGTGGTTTGTCATTGCCTTCTTCTGGGCAGTGTCCCCAGCCATTATCAATACTCCTCAGAGATTGTCTACCTGGTGTCAGTGGTCACATAACCAGGACTTGTGACCTGCACTGGCTGCTCATACGACCATCCATGACCAGCTCCCATGGCTTCACGTGACCCTGAGCCGTTGGGGGGAGGGGGGATGGGCACTAAGTAGGTGCTACACCTTGCCCAAGGGTGACCTGCAGGCTAGCAGACAGGAGTGCCCTACGTCTCCTTTAGTAGGGACACATCTCCAGCCTGCCACCCCAAAAAGGCAGTATGCATCACTAACGAATCATAGGCATCATAGTAGTGTAGTGGCTCGCACAGCACTGTTAAAGTTCAGGGCAGAGTTCAGAGTTCAATTCTGACATCATTTGTACATCCTCCCCGTGGAATGTGTGGGCTTTCTCTGAGTGTTCCAGTTTCTTCTCAGTCTAAAGGCGCACAAGCTAGTAGTTTAATTTGGTCATTGTAAATTCTATCAGGGGTTGCCAGGCGGTACGGCTCGAAGTGCCGGAAGGGCCTATTCCACACCATCTCTCAAGTAAATAACCAAGGACCCCCATCACCCAGGACGTGCCTTCTCCTTCTTACTATCAGAAAGGAGGTGCAGAAGCCTAAAAATAGACTTGTGTTTCAGGAACATCATCTTCCCTTCCATCAGATTTCTGAATTGACAATGAATTAATGCATGAACACTATCTTACCAATTTTGCCCTTTTTGCACGACCTACTTAATGTCATTATTTTAATATATATATTAAAGGAAATGGCAAAACACTTGTCAGAAAAATTGCCATTTGACACAGCACATAATGATGGTAGATGGGAAGAAGCTGTACTTAAATAATGATTTCTAAATCACTGAGTGTGTCTTCGGGCTCCTGTACCTACTCCTTGATGGTAGCAGTGAGAAGAGGGCATGTCTTTCATGATGGATGTTGCTTTTATCCTTTTAAAGATCTGACATATTTCATTCGGAGTTTAAGACAATTTGGTATGTCACCAAAGACACTACCAAAAAACAGCATTCTAACTGGCTGCATCACATGGGGGGGGGGGGCGCGCACTACTGCACAGCATCAGAGAAAGCTGCAGAGAGTTGTAAACTCAGACACCTCCATCATGGGCACTAACCTCCCTACCACTGAGGACATCTTCAAAAGGAGATGCCTCACTCCATCATTAATGAATCAACATGGGACCCAAAACACTGGAATAGTATTAGAGATACATATTTAGTAGTTGTTTGTAACACCATCAAATATTGTGCGGCGTATGGTGACATTTGCAGGCTGCTCACCACAATATTCACTGATTTGATTTGACGCAAACAACTTATTTCTGTATTTGACGTACTCGTGACAAATAAAACCAATCCTTTTTTTAAAATCTCTTCAAAGGGAACTACGAAGGCCCCAAAAACAGGGGTCCAAATATGGTCTGACTGCTTTCGTTGTCACAGTTTTTGATGGCATTACAAACCATCTCTAATACCATTCCAGTTTGATTCACTTGGAGTGAAGGACAGATATTTCATCTTGCTTAAGCTTTGCTTTGTTGGAATCTGTGCTCACTTGTTTCAGAGATCTGATTTTAGCTTCCCCCTCTCAAACTTCAGGGTGAATTTTAACTATTTGTCCACTGCCTCCTAAAGTTTCCTTTACCTTAAGTTCCCTAATCAAATCTGGTTTATTACACAACAAGCAATCTAGAATTGTCTTTTCCCTAGTGGGCTTCACCACAAACTCTAAAAAGGCATCTTGTAGGCATTCTCCAAATTCCCTCTCTCCAGATCCAGCACCAACCTGATTTTCCCCAATCTACCTGCATATTAAAATCCCCCACCCCATGACCACTGTAACATTGCCCTTTTAACATACCTTTTCTCTCTCTCCCGTTGTAATTTGTAATTCACATCCTGGCTACTGTTTGGAAGCCTGTCTACAACCCTCATCAGGGTCTTTTTACCCTTGCAATTTCTCAAGGATTCTACATCTTCTGATGCAACAATACCTTTAAGGATTTGATTTCATGTTTTACCACCCCACCCCCTGTGCCTACCAGCCTGTCCTTTCAATACAATGTGTACAATTGGATGTTAAGCTCCCAACTATAATCTTCTTTCAGTCACAACCCAGATGTTTACAGCATCATACCCACCAATCTCTAACTGCACAAGATCATCTACTGCATGCATTCAGATACATCACCTTCAGTTCGGTATTCACAATTTTTTCAATTTGTCTCTAGGTTTGCTGAAGTGAAATTCTCATCCTTTTCTAAACTTTATCATATAGTTTATTCTCGAGATGTCAGGAACCTCTCCTACACTCTCCTTCCCTTTTACTTTATTCTCACTTTCCTAAGCTGTTGAAACCACTCCCTACTACATAGTTTAAAGCCCTATCCACAGCCTTAGTTAGTTGATTCGCCAGGACCTTGGTCACAGCATGCTTCAGGTGGAGGCCATCCCATCAGAACATCAGCTCCCTCCTACCCTAATGTCCCACGAATACAAACCCACTTTTTGATCTCATTAACCATATGCCAATTTACACATGGCTCAGGTAACAATGCAGAGATTGTCTTTGGGGTTCTACATTTTAATTTGGTTCCCAACTGCTCAAATTCCCTCAGCAGACCTCTTTCTTCTTTCTTCCTACATTATTGGTACCCACATGGACCATGACAACTAGATCCTTCCAGTGAAGAGAATGTATCCATTAGTGGGGGAGTCTAGGGCCAGAGGGTACAGCCTCAGAATAGAAGGGCATCCCGTTAGAACAGAGATAAGGAGGAATTTCTTTAGCCAGAGGGCAGTGAATCTGTGGAATTCTTTGCCACCAAGGCTGTGGAGGCCAAGTCATTGGGTATATTTAAAATGGAGGTTGATAGATTCTTGATTTGTAAGGGTGTTAAAGGTTATAGGGAGAAGGCAGGAGAACAGGAGTGAAAGGGATAACAAAACAGCCAAGATTGAATGGTGGAACAGACTTGATTAAGTCCTAATTCTGCTCCTACGTCTTATGGTATCTCCAAAACAAAACTGTTCTCACTGTGGTGTTACTTATCTGTGATTTATCAGCTGGATAATCCCCAGACATTAATCTCACCAGGCACCATCAGCATTTTCCCAGCAAGGCATTACAAGGCCTACATCCCCAATGATGCATTGGATCCAAGTTCAGCTGGCAACCTCATGGGAATGATGGGAAGAGCTTCAGGTGCCCCACCATAAGCACAAGAGATTCTGCAGATCTGGAAATTCAGAGTAACACATTCAGGAGAAATTTGGATAGGTACCTGGACGAGAGGGTTATGGAGGGCTCGGGTCTGGCTGCAGGTTGATGTGATTAAGAGTTCGGCATGGACTGCATGGGCCAATTGGCCTGATTCTGTGCTGTAGTACTCTATGACTATATTTAAAATGGAGGCTGATAGGCTCTTGCTTAGTAAGTGTATCAAAGGTTATGGGGAGAACTGAGTAGAGAGGGATTGTAATTTACCCATGATCAAAAAGCAGAGCAGACTCTATAGGCAAAAGGCACCACATAAAGTGTTTCTCAATTTCCATCTGATCCCTAATAGGTGAAAGGCTGAACCAAGGTTGCAGAGTAAGAATCACTCGTAGAGGATGTATCGGAGACAGTTTACAATCTTGGCCTATCCATCTATGGATAGGAATAGCTGACATTTTGGACCAAGGCCCCGATAAAGACTAACAAGTCCAGATGAAGGGTCTCGGCCTAAAAAGTATCACTTTATACCTTTCCATTGATGCTGCCTGACCTGCTGAGTTCCTCCAGCATATTGTGCATGACCAAGGGAGCCTTTAATTCTACACTCAGCACTAGCTTAAAGACTTCATGCCAATGAAGTCCCCTGGAGGCAGGCACTGCAAGGCAAACACGTGTCCCAATTAAATTTTACCTACCCTGGTAGCCACTCAAAATGTCAAAGGCAGAGAGATGCACTGCAGATGGTTACAATTAGCTAATGGCCTGCCTTCCGAAATCTCGAAACGAGCACTTGCCACTGCAGGCAGTCATCATTAGTGACACTATGCCATATGTAGTGTGTCAGGTTTCCCTGTATACTGTATTTTAAACTGTGAGCCGTGACACTACCACGCCTGGCCAGAATGGAGATGATTCAATAATTTCACCATCAATCATGCCTAGAAACAGACCTGCAAAAGATTAGGATTAATTTTATATATTCGTACACACTCCGTTTCACTTGCCGCATTTGAAATTGCCCTGGTTTTAAATTCAGGTGATTCTGTCAGTTTTCCTTACAAGATTTCTTTACCCATTGTCCATTATTAATTAAGTAGACTGAATTGTTTGGCCAGTTATCTCTTGTATCCTACTCAGCCTGCACCCCTTGGTGACATGGGTGTGACCCATTACCTAACTTTAGCAAAACTTATTTTTTCTTATTTTTGCATTACATATAACATATTGATTTGACTGCATGAAAAAAATTAATGTATTGCACAGTATTGTTGCCGCAAAATAACAAATTTCATGAGTAATAAACCCGATTCTGTTTCCCTAGAAACCTGGTCAAGAAAATCCTCCGATTAGATTTGGCTCTGAACTCCATCCCATAACACAACTAGTCCTCAGAATGTCATGAATTTGAATATGGGTAACAAGCAAGTTAAATGGAAATGTTACTCTGATTAGAAAGAAGGCAAAACAGGAAAAAGTAGCAGTAAAGGATTAATATGAGTGAAATAGACTCAAAATGCTGGAGGACCTCAGCAGGTCAGGCAGCATCTATGGAAGAAAAAGAATATAATTACACAATTTATTATAATATTACGGCAATTTCATAAGGTATTGCACCTGATGGAATTTAGCATAATAATTACAAAGGGGATGAATACCTTCTCAGCCTCAATTTTAGTTTTTAATTTTAGTCAATTGTTGACAGTTTTTGGAATATTTCTTTTGATTTGACAGGATGCACAATGCTTTGTATATTTGCTCAAAAATCTTACTTCAATGTGCTTTACATTTAGAAAAAGAGACAGTAAAATATGAAAGTAGTTGTAGAATACTTTCTCCAGGCACTGTATCTAAATAACAACACTTTCCTTTGGTACCTTCTTCTGCTGGCCTTTTGTGGAACTTTGTGCATTAAGAGCTGGCTTGATGAGGAAATGCTATTCTTATCCCCCCCTCCAACTGATTATGAACACACCAGAAAAGCCACAACCCAAGGAGGCTAATAATAGGCATCTCAGACCCACTCTTCGAGATAAAGATCTATCTGTCACAAGTATATCAAAATATACAGTCACAAGTGTTGCTGCGCTTCTGGCAATAATATAGCATGGCCACAAGTCACTAACCCTAACTTGTGTCTTTGGTTGTGGGAGGAAACTGGAGCACCTGGAGGAAACCCACACAGTCATGGGAAGAACGTACAGACAGCAGTGGAAATTGAACCCCAATCGGTGATCGCTGGCTCTGTAATAACATTAAACTGCTACGATACTATGCCACCCAGAACTCCTCCACACTCTTAACCAAGACTGATCTGAAAGGGCTGCATAGTGTCATGTCTGAAAGAAGCATCATTGCATTCCTTCAAACATTCCTAGCTCAGGTGGAGACCAACACTAGAAGGAAGGTTGTGCTAGGATAATCAATCCAATAATCTGATAGACTGGGTTTTGTGTTGAGGGGAAAGCAAAAAGGAAAAATTCCCAGATTTTTCTCCTTCCAAACCAGTCAGGGTTTTCAAAAAGCAAACAATTTCAAAATTTTAAAATCCATAAAGTACAATGTTCAAAGTAAATTTATCAGAATACATACATATCGCCATATATAACCCTGGGATTCATTGTCTTGTCGGCATACTCAGTAAATCCAAGAAACATAACAGAGTCAGTGAAAGATTGCACCCAACAGGATGGACAACTGACCAATGGAGGGATCAAAACTGAAGGCAGTGGCATCTATCATTTAGGACCCTCATTACCCAGGATATGCTGGCTTATTACTACCATTAGAGAGGAGGTCAGACAGACATACACATTTTAGGAACAGCTTCTTCCTCTCTGACATCAGATTTCTGAACAGTCGATGAACATTACCCCAATATTTTTGCTTTTTGCTTTACTTATTTAATATTTTTCTAACTGTAATTTATAGCTTTCTTTAACACATTGCACAGTCCTGCAGCCACAAAACAAAACATTTCACAACATACTGTATGCCGGTGTTAATAAACCTGATTCTGAACTCATTAGTTCAGGCAGGATCTACGGAGGGAAATTGACAGTCGACATTTTGGATAGAGACTGTTTCTCAGGATTGAAGGTCGCTCTCAGCTCAAAAACAGATTGTTTATTTCCTTCCAATTAGGAAGAAGGCATGCCAGTGGCTACATTTCATTCAAGAGTCTGAAGAAATTTGGTATGTCACCAAAGATTTGACATGACACCACTGCACCAGATTGAAAAAGAGGATTGTAAACTCAGCCAACTCCATCATGGGCACCCCACCATCAAGGACTCCAAAAGGCAATGCCTCAAGAATGCAGCACCCACCATGAAGGGTCCCCATCACTCAGGAGATTAGCTCTTCTCATTGCTACCAAAGAGGTGGCACAGGAGCCTGAAGACACACACCTAATGTTTTAGGAAAAGCTTCCTTCCCTCCGCCATCAGATTTCTGAATCACCATAAGACACAGGAGCAAAATTAGCCCATTCGGCCCATTGATTCCGCTCACCCATTCCATCTTGGTGGATTTACTATCCCTCAACCACATTCTCCTGCCTTCTTCTCGTAACCTTTGATGCCTTTACTAAATTATTGATAATCTTATCAAAAACATATCCATGAACACGACCTCACTATTTCTGTTTTTGCATATTTTTATATTTCTTATTGTAATTTGTAGTTTTTTAATGTATTGCACTGCGCTGCGACAGCAAAACAAATTTTACAACATATGTCAGTGATGATAAACTCGATTCTGAGATGCTGCCTAACCCACTGAGTTACTCCAGCATTTTGTGTGATTCCAGCATCTGCAGTCTGTGTGTCTCCTAGGTTTTTAAATCTGGTTTCTTGTTGCTCTCTAGGCACTGAATGTTTTTGGACACTGTGGGGAAGGGCACACGTTAAGATAGACAGGAAAACACATTTGAAAAGCCCCGAGGACATAAGAGGCAATAAATAATGAGCTTCTTTATTTCCTTTTCAAATCATTGGATATTCATGAGTAATTAGTAATGAAGGCAGCACTAGTGTATTATAAGGTCTTAATGAAAGATTACTGGTTAAAGGGAGCATAAATTGATTGAATAGTATTGGCTCTTAGATTCTCACCAATTCAAGTGGCTCTGTACATATTAAAACAAAAGATTGAAATTTGCCTTGCATCTCAAAACTGGCTGCAGTACAAAGACAGCACCTTTCATCAGTTAGTAGTCTGCATTAAACACAACAGATTCTGCAGATGCTGGAAATCGAGACACACACAGACAGGAACTCAGCAGGCGAGACAGCATCTACGGCAGGGGTTAAAAAAAATTGGCATGGACCCCTATTAATCGAAGGGTCTGTGGACCCCAGGGTGGGAACCCCTGGTCTATGGAGAGGATTAGATAATGCTGTGGAGTCAAGACCCTACAAGATGGGAAAGGAAAGGGGAAAATAGGTAGGGAGAGGGCAGTGAGAAGCTGGGAAAGGTAATGGGCTGAAGGAATATGTTAAACACTGCAGATCACCAAACAGCATGCACCATGTGCCATGGAGAGCATTCTGACTGGTTTCATCAATGCCTGGTACGGAGGTGCCGCTGCACAGGATTGGAAAAAGCTGCAAAAGGTGGTAAACTCAGCCAGCTATCATGGGCACTAGCATCCCCAGCACTGAGGACATCTTCAAAAGGTGATGCCTCAGAAAGGCAGCATTCGTCATTAAGGACTCATCATCCAGGACATGCATTATTCTCATTTCTACCATCAGGAGCCTAAAGGTGCACACAAAATATTTAGGAACAACTCCTTCTCTACCCCCGCCCCCCCCCCCAACCATCAAATTTCTGAAGGCTCATGAACACCACCTCACTTTTTTTTTTAAAACATTTATTGAAAGTTGTTTTATTTGTTGCACTGTACTGCTGCCACAACACAAATTTCACTGCACGCGTCAGTGATAACAAACCTGATTCTGAACTCAATCAGGTCAGGCAAGATCTACGGAGGGGAAAAAAAAGACAGTCGGTGTTTTGGGTCGAGACCCTTCATTCTTAGATTTTCCCAGTAAGTACACTCTCTCAGAGCCTTGAAACACAAACTGTTTAAAAATGATTAGCTAGCTTGCTCTGTTGGATACAGGCAGTGCACATCAGAAGAACCAATTCACCACCTCCTGTGCTGAAATTCTGTAAACTCTGCAAGTCAGGATGCACAGAAGGGTCTACACCAGTCCATCACTGTTTGTATAAATCTGTTAATTTCTGCTGACTGCATTATCCACTCCATAACCAACTAGGTTTGACCCAGGTCAAACTCCAGGCTGGTTACGTGGGAGACATTTGTATTATTTCACTACACTTTACCCTGAATTAAATCATATTAAGCTGTACAATGTCTGAAGCAATGGCCTCCTCCCCAATTAATTTCCCCTGGGGCTGAGAAGGATCAGAGACTAAAGCGAAGGAGGACACTGCTGCCAATTTAGAAATGCTACGTGTAAAATTCAACCTTCAGAATCAGATCAGGGATCACAAGGCACAGAAAGGAAGCATTTGTCTCAGTGTGACTGTGTCTGCTCTCTACAATTCCCCAATAAGTCCCAATTCCCCCTCATCATGTATTTATGAATTCTATTTTGAAACTATGATTGAACTCACATCCATTGCAGTTTTTCCAAATAACCTGCTTCATGAAGAGGAACACTTTTGATTCACCCAAGTTTTGCTGCTGGGGAAACTACCTTGAAAAGTTCAAATTCAAAGTAAATTTATTATCAAAGTACGTAATTGTCACCAGATACTACCCTGAGATTCATTTTCTTGCAGGCATTAACAGCAGAACAAAGAAATGCAATAAAATCAATGAAAAACTACAAGGGCTGACACTCAACCAAATGCAAAAGAAAAACCATGCAAATACATAAACAATAACACTGAGAACACGAGTCATCAGAGTTGAGGTGAGCGAAGTTATCCACATTGGTTCAGGCGCCTGATCACTGAAGAGTAATAACTGTTCCTGAACCAGGTGTGGGATCCAAGGCTCCTGTACTTCCTTCAAAGTAAATTTATCAAAGTACATATATGTCACCATATACAGCCCTGAGATTCATTTTCTTGTGGGCATACTCAATAAATCAAAAGAACAATAACCATAACAGAATCAATGTGAGACCATCCAATAGGACATTCAACCAGTATGTAGAAGAAACAAACTGTGCAAATACAAAAAGAAATAATAAGTTATAACAGATGAAACAGTAATGGCAGTATGAGAGCATGGCCTGGACAGTGGGAGGGCCCTTA
This sequence comes from Mobula birostris, assembly GCF_030028105.1. Taxonomy (NCBI): domain Eukaryota; kingdom Metazoa; phylum Chordata; class Chondrichthyes; order Myliobatiformes; family Myliobatidae; genus Mobula; species Mobula birostris. The sequence continues at coordinate 13,006,058 of NC_092402.1, read as the reverse complement.
ATGATGAATGTTGCTACGTTGTCGCAGCGCTCTCTGTAGGTATGCTCAATGGTGGGGAGGACTTAGTCTGTGATGAAATGGGCCTGTATCCACTTTCTTCTGGCTTGCTCTCCTGGTTTCCATTTCACACTTCACCCTACAATATCTTTATAAACAGCCGTCAATCAGTAATAATATTAGTGATTAAAAGCTGCTGTCATGCTGGGGCATTCATATTCACTGACTCTGACAGCCACTAGGCTGGAAGTGGATAACAGATGAGGCAGAGTCTGCGAGAAACTTGGACGAGTCCCTTCATTGAGCAGGAAAGGCTGCTGCATAAATGTACAGCCTGTATTTTCTATTCCAGAGGAGTCTGATATTTGAACTTCATACATCCAATATAACCACTGCAGTCTCTCTGGACACAGCTAAAAAAAATCTACAGACTTGAATAAAGGTTAACCCCGAATCTTAATTAGTTACCTCCTGTACCTAAGTTCATGGCCTTCTGCTGCTGCAGCCCATTTGCTTCAAGATTCGACGTGTTGTGTGTTCAGAGATGCTCTTCCACACACCACTGTTCTAACTTGTGGTTATTTGAGTTACTGTCACCTTCCTGTCAGCTTGAACCAGTCTGGCCATTCTCCTCTGACCTCTCTCATTAACAAGGCATTTTCACACATATATAACTCTCACTCACTGCATGTTTTTTTAAACACCATCTCTGTAAACTCTAGAGTAGGGGTTCCCAAAATTTTTATGCCATGGACCAATACTAATAAGGGGTTTGTGGACCCCAGGTTGGGAACCCCTGCTCTAGAAACTGTAGCACATGGAAGTCCCAGGAGATCAGCAGTTTCTGAGATGCTCAAACCACCCCATCTAGCACCAAGAATCATTCCATGGTCAGTCACTTAGATCACATTTCTTCCCCCATTCAGAAGTTTGGTTTGAACAACAACTGAATCTCTGGACCATGCCTGCATGCTTTTATGCATTAAATTGCTGCCATGCGATGGGCTGATTAGATATTTGCAATAACAAGATGTACAGGTGTACCTACTAAAGTGGTCACTGAGCGTACATCATGACATTTGTTGTTTTGCAGCAGTCGTACAGTGCAATACACAAAAACAAATTACAATATATACATTGTAAAAAAAATTAAATAATGCAAAAAGTAAAAATAGTGAGGTTGTGCTCATGGGGGCACTGTCCATTCAAAAATTCAATGGTGGAGGGGTTAAGCATGTGCCTTCAGTCTCCTGAACCTCCTCCCCAACGGTAGTAACAAGAAGAGAGCACATCCTGGAGCTCGTAACAGAGATAGAGCCTGGTGTTGTAATAACCTTTCCCTCAAAGATTGTAATTTGAGGAAGGTTACAGGTCTGGACAGAAAGAAACCACAGGTCCATGAGCCAGTCCTCATCGGAGGATCAAAGGAGAGGGGTTAACCGCTTTAAATTCCTCGGTGTTATTATTTCAGAGGACCTGTCTTGAGCCTCACATGCAAATGCAATTATGAAGAAAGCACAGCAGTGCCTCTACTTCCTTAGGAGTCTACAGAAATTTGGCATGACATTTAAAACTTTGACAAATATCTACAGATGTGTAGTGGAGAGTATATTGACTGGCTGCATCACAGCCTGGTATGGAAACACCAATGACCTTGATTGGAAGATTCTACAAAAAGTAGTGGATACAGCCCAGTCCATCATTAGCACATATACACAAAACACTGTTGCAGGAAAGCAGCATCTGCCAAGGAACCACCACCCAGGACATGCTCTCACTGATACCATCTGGAAGGAGGCACAGGAGCTTCTGGACTCCCAGCACCAGGTTCAGGAACAGTTATTACCCCTCAATCATATTTCTGAACCAAAGGGGATAACTTCACTCAACACCATTCTGTGGACTCACTTTCAAGGATTCTTCATCTCATGTTCTCAATATTTATTACATATTTATTATTTCTTTATTTTTGTATTTGCATTTTGTCATCTTTTGCACTGTGGTTGAATGCCAGAGTTAGGCAGTCTGTCATTGATCCTGTTATGGATTTATTGAGTATGCCCTCAAGAAAACAAATCACAGGGTTGTACATAGTGACATACATGTACATTGATAATAAATTTACCCAATTGACAACATCAACAGCCACACTAAGGCCCAATGTTTTCAGAAGTCACCTTGCTGGAACTGTAATTTACTTTAATATCAAAAAGTTCATTCACAATTTAAAAAAATTACAGGAATAAATTGAAATGTCTTTCACTCTTACATTCATCGCCAATGCATTATGTAATGCTCATTCCTTAAAATTGTTACATGTCGACGTTGTTTGGATTAACCATAAGCGTTATTTAGGTGCGCCGGGACAAGGCGTGGGGATGGCATCATATAACAACCTAGTGTAGGCTTTTTCTATTGAATTTGGAAGGTTTCTGAACATTTCTGCAGCTAAGCGCTGCAACGGACTGTGAGTTACCAGCAAGAGAGAGAGTTGAGTTGAGTTAGTTGAAGAGTTCACTACAGCAGTGGGCGTTCCCAGTATATTTCCGTGTCCAGAAGACCGTGATAATTTGCAGCACACTGTGCATATTGGATACGTGACGGTCACCTTGCATGATCCATACTCGGATTTCTGAAGTATTCTGTGGCGACCACTTTTTGTTAATCCATACATGGATTCGGGTGTGTTACGTGGCAACCACTTGTGTTAAGGAATATTCTGTGACCGTCACCTTGTGATATCCCTACGTGGATTTTGGAACTTAGGCATCACTTTGTTATCCCTGTGTGGACTCTAGTATTTAAGTGACGACCACTCGACTTCTGGAATCTTCTGTGACTGTCACCTCGCTATCCCTGCGTGGATCCAGTGTGTTATGTGACAATCACTCGTCGTCTGGAATTTTCCATGATCGTCACTTTGTGTCACCTTAATGTGGATTATGAACCCTTCCCCACAGACACCTGTACCTGCTCCCGTGGATTCCAGAACCTTCTGGATTGCCATCCTAGGACTCTGAGTAAGACTTGGGGGGGAACTGTTTCCAGACCTCCACTGTTTGTGAGCAAAGATGCATTGCACTGTTAATTTTTGGTAAGGGGAACAATTGTCTTAATTTTGGGTAGGTATTGAAAAAATATTTGTTTAACATTAAAATTTGTGTCTGTGGTCTATGGCTGCTGGCACGTAACAAAACTAATAGGACTGTTGCTACTCATGTGGCCCTCTGGGCTGGCAAACCACTACAATAATTGAGGAGCATCTTCACCCATTGCTGTCCCTCCCTCGCCAGCAGTGGAAGAACCCTATATAGTGGCTGCAACCAGCATCAGCATGCGCTTAGCATGGAGTTGTACAGCCTGGAACGTGCCAGTTCTTGTAACATCAGTGCATCACTATGAGCCTGCAAATACCCAGTATCCTTTACTGGTTGAGATCTACTCCACAGTCATTTGATCGAGGCTGTACAATTGTCCATGTGGAAACCTCCCTGCTAATTCACTCAGTTTAGCCAGTTCAATGACTACTCCACCCAACTTGTACGCTCAGTTCTAATCAACAAGCTCTAAAGCTCTAAAACCTAAGTCTCTGTACCTCCCTCTGTAACCGCATCCTCGAATTTCTCATTGGAAAACTAGTCAGTACAGATTGGAAATAACATCTCCTCCTCCTCATCGACAATCAACACTGACACACCTTAAGGATGCATGCTTAGCCCACATCTGTGCGGCTAGGTATAGTCCAAATGTCATGTATAAATTTGCTGATGACACAACTACTATTGGCAGAATTTCAGAATGTGGAAAGGAGGCATACAGGAGTGAGATAGAACAGCTGCTTGAGTGGAGTCACAGCAACAACCTTGCACACAACCATCAGTCAGACCAAGGAACTGATTGTGGAATTCAGGAGGGAGAAGTCAAAGAACCACACACTAGTCCCCATCAAGAAATCATCAGTTTCAAGATCTCGCGTTTCAACATCTCGAGTTTAAACATCTCTGAAGATTAATCCTGGACCCAACACATTGATGCAGTCACAAAGGCTACAGTTGCTATATTTCATTTGGAGTTTGTGCAGACTTGCTACGTCACCATAGACTCTTGCAATTTTCTATAGATGTACCATGGAGAGCATTCTAACTGGCCGCATCACCATGCGGTGTGAATGTGCCAACACACAGGATCAGAAAAAAGCTGCAGAAAGTTGGAAACTCAGCCAGTTCCAGCACAGGCTCTAGCTTCCCCAGCATTGAGGGCATCTTCAAAGGGTGATGCCTCAAAAATGTGGCATCAGTTATTAAGGACACTTGTCAACCAGGACATGCCCTCTTCTCATCAAGGGGGGAGGTACAGGAGCCTGAAGACGCATGTAACATTTTAGCAACAGCTTCTTCCCCTCTGCCATCAGATTTCTGAATAGACAAATGAACCTGTGCAGACTATCTCACTTTTTTTTTTAAACATTTTTTTCCTCTTTTTGTATTACTCAATTTATGTCTTATTGTAATTTATAGTTTTTTTTTATACTATATGCTGCAGCTACAAAACATTTTAAACTAACCTCTTTGGATATTAATAATTGTGCCCTCCCTGCTGTCTTCCCACAATATAGATTAATATGGCTTACTTGATGACAAATGGTTCAAAATGGAGTATGGATTCATACAACGGAGACCAGAAGATATAGGAGCAGAATTAGGCCATTCAGCCCATCGAGTCTTTCATTGCTATTCCATCATAGACAATTTATTCTCTCTCTCTCTCAACCTCATTCTCCTGCCTTCTCCCTATAACCTTTGAAGCCTTTACTAATCAGGAACCTATCAACCTCCACTTCACATATACAATGACATGGCTCTACAGCTGTCTGTGGCAATGAATCCCACAGATTCACAACTGTCTGGCTAAAGAAATCCCTCATCACTGGTCGAAGGGACATTCCTCTATTCTGAGGCTGTACCCCTCTGGTCCTAGACTCCTCCTCTTCCCCCCCCCCCCACTGTCCTCTCCACATCCACTATCTAGGCCTTTCAATATTTGACAGGTTTCAATGAGATCCCCCCACCCCCACATTCTAAATTTCAGCAAATAAAGGCACAGAGCCAAACACTCCTCAGACAATAACCGTTTCATTCCTGAAATCATTCTCATGTATCTCCTCTGAACCCTCTCCAATCTCAGCACATCCTTTCTTAGATAAGGAGGCCAAAACTGCTCACAATACTCCAAGTGAGGCCTCACCAGTGCTTTATAAAACATCAGCATTACATCCTTGTTTTTATATTCTAGTCCTCTCGAAGTGAATGCCAACATCGCATTTTCCTTCCTCACCACAGACTCAACCTGCAAATTAACCTTTAGGGAATCCTGCACCAGGACTCCCAAGTCCCTTTGAACCTCGTATTTTTGAATTTTCTGCCCACTTAGAAAATAGTCCACACTTTTGTTCCTCCTACCAAAGTGCATGACCATACACTTCCCAACACTATATTCCATCTGCCACTTTGCCCATTCTCCTAATCTATCCAAGTCCTTCAGCAGACTCCCTGCTTCCTCAACACTACCTACCCACCTAATTATCTTTGTATCATCTGCAAACCTGCCCACAAAGCCATCATTTCCATCATCCAAATCACTGACATAACATAAAAAGCAGTCCCAACACACTCCTGTCAAACACCACTAGTCACCGGCAGCTAACCAGAAAAAACAAGCTCATAGCTTGTTAAGCAGCCTCATGTGTGGCATCTTGTCAAAGGCCTTCTGAAAATCCAAGTACACAACATACACCATTTCTCCTTTATCTATCCTGCTTGTTATTCAAAGAATTCCAACAGATTTGTCAAACAATATTTTCCCTTAAGGAAATGATGCTGACTTTGGCTTATTTTATTGTGTGCCTCCAAGTACCCCAAAACTTCATCCTTAACAATTGACTCCCAACCAGAGGGCAAACTAACTGGCCTATAATTTCCTTTCTTTTGCCTCCCTTCCTTCTTGAAAAGTGGAGTGACATTTGCAACTTTACAGTCCTCCAGAACCATTCCAGAATCTAGTGATTCTTGAAAGATTATTACCAGTGCCTCCACAATCTCCCCAGCCACTTCCTTCCAGAGTGTGGGGTACAGTTCATCTGGTCCAGATGACTTATCTACCTTCCAACCTTTCAACTTCCCAAGCACGTTCTCCCTAGTAATAGCAATTGGACTCACTTCTATCCCCTGACACTCTCCAACTTCCAGCATACTGCTAGTGCCTTCCACAGTGAAGACTGATGCAAAATACTTTAGTGTCCACTATTTTCCTGTCACTCATCACTACCTCTCCAGTGCCATTTTCCAGCAGTTCGATATCTCCCCTCACTTTTATTTTCTATATCTGAAAAACCTTTTGGTATCCTTTGATATTATTGGCTAGCATATCTCATCTTTTCCCTTCGTAATGCCTTTTTTAGTTGCCTTCTGTTGGATTTTTTTTTAAAAAAGCCTCCAAATTTTTTTAACTTCCCACTAGTTTTTGATTTATTATATGCCCTCTCGTTTTTATGTTGGCTTCGACTTCTCGTGTCTGCCACGTTTGCATCATCCTGCCTTTAGAATACTTCTTTAGGATTTATCTATCCTGTGCCTTCTGAATTTCTCCCAGAAAATCTAGCTATTGCTGTTGTACTGTCATCCCTGCTAGTGTCCCCTTTCAAGCAACTTTGGCCAGGTCCTCTCTCATGTCTCTTTAATTCACTTTACGTCACTATAATAATGATAGATCCGATTTAAGCTTCTTCTCAAATTGCAGGGCGATGTCTACCTTAAGCTCCATAATCAAATCTGGTTCATTACACATCTAATCCAGAATAGCCCTTCCCCTAGTGGGCTCAACCACAAGCTGCTCTAAAAAGTAATCTTGCAGGCATTCTACAAATTCTCTCGGGATCCAGCACTGACCTGATTTTCCCCAATCTACCTGCATATTGAAATCCCCCATGACGATTATAACACTGTCCTTTTGACATGCCTTTTCTATCTCCCATTGTAATTTGTAGCCCAGATTCTGGCTACTTTTCAGAGGCCTATATATACCTCCCATGAGGGTCTCTTTACCCTTAGTTTCTTAACTCTACCCACAAAGATTCTACATCTTCAAACCCTATGTCACCTCTTTCGAAAGAGTTGTTTTTTTTTAAATCAACAAAGCCACCCCACCCCCTCTGCCTACCTGCATGTCCTTTCAATACAATGCGTATCCTTGGATGTTAAGCTCCCAACTATGATCTTCTTTCAGCCATGACTCAGGATGCCCACAATGTCACAACTGCCAATCTCTGTGTTAGAAGATTCCGAGTACTGCGTACATTCAAATATAGCACCTACAGTCCTGCATTCATCACCCTTTTACATTTTGTCCCAATATTACAATGCAACTCATCCCACTGACTGCAATTTTGCCCTATGATCTACTTGTCCTTCCTCACAGTCTCACTACACACTGCATCTACTTGTATACCAACTACTCACTCCCATTGCTCCTGCCAAATTAGTTCAAACCCTCCCTAGTAGCTCTACAAACCCACCCGCAAGGGTATTGGTCCCCCAGATGTAATGCACCTTTGTACAGGTCATACCTTCCCCAAGGAGATCTCAATGATTCAGAAGTCCGAAGCCCAATGCCCGACCACCTGCACCAGTTCCTCAGCCACGCATTCATCTGCCAAATCATTCTATTCTTACCCTCACTGGCACAGGGAGCAATCCAAAGATTACTACTCCAAAGGTCCTGCTTTCCAGCTTTCAACCCAACTCCCTAAACTGCCTCTTCCCTTTTCGTACCTAGGTGATTGGTGCCAATATGTACCAATACTTCTGGCTGCTCAACCTCCCCTTTTGGAGGAGACCTGATCTGAGATGTCATTGACCCTGACACCTGGGAAGCAATATACCATCCAGGTGTCTCTATCGCTTCCACAGAATCTCGTGTCTATTCCTCTGACTATGGAATCCCTTTTCATTACGCAGTTCTCTTCATCCATTTCCCTTCGGAGTCACAGCACCAGACTCAGTGCCAGAGACCCAGTCACTGCAGCTCCCCCCCAGTAGGTTCAACCCTTCAACAGTATCCAAATTATTGAGGGGAACGACCACAGGGTTCTGCACTGTCTGCCCATTTCCTTTCCTTCTCCTGACAGTCACCCAGTTATCGTCTCCTGCAACTTGGGGGTGACTACCTCCCTGCAGCTCCTATCTATCATCTCCCCATTCTCCCGTGAGCCCAAGGTCATCGAGCTGTAGCTCCAGTTCCTTGACATTCTCTGAGAAGCTGCAGCTTGGTGCAGATGTGGTTGTCAGGGAGGCTGGAGGTCTCCCACAATTCTCACATCTCACACACTGAACACTCAACCCCTACAGCCATTTTCACTGCTCCATACACGAACAGATGAATAAAGAAGAAACTTACTACACCCAAGCCACGCTCTGATGTACATGTGACAAATAAAGCTAATCTTTCGACCTTTAATCTGTAAGCACTTAACCCATTTAAAAATCCCTATTTTCTTTTATGAGGAGAGACAGGTGTCACCACCTCTAATTTAGTATGATATACCTATCTCACATTTAAAACTCACAAGAGGAACAGACAAACAAGAGAAAATCTGCAGATGCTGGAAATCTGAGCAACACACACAAAATGCTGGAGGAACTCAGTAGGCCAGGCAGCATCTATGGAAAAAAGTACTGTTAACGTTTCGGGCCAAAGCCCTGCAACAAGGTTAGAGAAAAAAAAAAGCTGAGGAGTAGATTTAAAAGGTGGGAAGAGGGGAGAGAGAAACACCAGGTGATAGGTGAAACCTGGAGGGGGAGGGATGAAGTAAAGAGCCAGGAAGTTGATTGGTGAGAGAGACAGAAGGCCTTGAAAGAAGGGGGGGGCGAAGAGAAGGAGCACCAGAGGGAGGCGATGGGTGGGCAAGGAGATAAGGTGAGAAGGGGACAAGGGGATTGGAAATGAAGGGGGTGGGTGGGGGGCATTACCAAAAGTTACAGAAATCGATGTTCATGCCATCAGGTTGGAGGCTACCCAAACGGAATATAAGTGTAGCCTCATCACAACAGTGGAGAAGGCCATAGATAGACATATCAGAATGGGAACGGGAAGTGGAATTAAAATGGGTTCTGAGAGATTCCACTTGTTCTGGCGGACAGAGTGCAGATGCTCGGCAAAGTGGTCTCCCAACCTACATCAGGTCTCACCGATATACAGGAGGCCACACTGGGAGCACCAGACACAGTATATAACCCTAACAGACTCACAGGTGAAGTGTCGCCTCACCTGGAAGGACTGTTTAGGGCCCTGAATGGTAGTGAGGGAGGAGGTGTAGGAGCAGGTGTAGCACTTGTTCCGCTTGCAAGGATAAGTGCCAGGAGGGAGATCAGTGGGGAGGGACGAATGGACAAGTGACTGGCGTAGGAAGCGATCCCTGCGGAAAGCAGAAAGTGCGGGGGGGGGGCGTGGAGGGAGGATGTGTTTGGGGGTGGGATCCCGTTGGAGGTGGTGAAAGTTAAGAATTATGTGCTGGGCGCAGAAGCCGAGAGGAACCCTATCCCTGGTAGGGTGGCAGGAGGATGGGGTAAGAGCAGATGTGCATGAAATGGAAGAGATGTGGTTGAGGGCAGCATTGATGGTGGAGGAAGGGAAGCCCCTTTCTTTGAAAAAGAATATCTCCTTCGTTCTAGAATGAAAAGCCTCATCCTGAGAGCAGATGCAGCGGAAACAGATGAACTGAAAAAAGGGATGGCACTTTTACAAGTAGTAGGGTGGGACAGGGTGTAGTCCAGGCAGCTGTGAGCGTCCGGGGATTTGTAATAGACATCTGTGGATAAGCTGCCTCCGGAGTTAGAAACAGTGACATTGAGAAAGAGGAAAGAAGTGTTGGAAATGGACCAGGTCAATTTGAGGGCAGGGTGGAAGTTGGAGGAAAAATGGATGAAGGTGACGAGTTGAGCACGGGTGCAGGAAGCAGCACCAATGCAGTCATCGATGTAGCGAAGGCAAAGTGCGGGACAGTCACCAGTGGAGGCTTGGAACATAGACTGTTCCATGTAGCCGACAAACAGGCAGGCGTAGCTGGGACCCATGCCAGTGCCCATGGCTACACCTGTTGTTTGAAGGAAGTGGGAGGAGCCAAAGGAGAATTTATTTAGACTGAGAATAAATTCTGCTAGGCGGAGGAGAGCGGAGGTGGAGGGGAACTGGTTGGGTCTGGTGTCCAGAAAAAAAAAAAAAAAAAAAAGAGCATTTTGAAGCCTTCCTGGTGGGGGATTGAGGTGTATAGGGACTGGACATCCATCGTAAAAACAAGATGATGGGGACCAGGGAACTTGAAATCCTTGAAGAGATCAAGAGCCTGTGAAATGTCCAGATTTTGGTAGGAATGGACTGAACTATGGGGGGGATAAAACAGAGTCGGGGTATGCCGTTATGAGTTCAGTGGGACAGGACTGAAGCAATAGGTCTGCATGGACAAGCAGCTTTGTGGATCTTGGGTAGGATGTAGAAACGGGAGGTGCAGGGTGCAGGAACTATGAGGTTGGTGGCGGTAGATAAGCAATCCCCAGAGCTAATAAAGTCAGTGATGGTGTGGGAGACAATGGTCTGGTGCCCCTTAGTGGGGTCCTGTTCAAGGGGTAAGTAAGAGGAGGTGTTTGAGAGTTGGCGTTGGGCCTCAGCAAGGTAGAGGTCAGTACGCCAGACTACTACAGCACCTCACTAATCTGCCGGTTTGATGGTGAGGCTAGGATTAGTGCAGAGGGAGTGCAGAGCTGAGTGTTTGGAAGTAGTGAGGTTGGAATAGGAGAGAGGAAGGTTGAAGTCGAGACAGTTAATGTCCTGTCAGCAGTTGGCAATGAAAAGGTCCAGAGCAGGCAGAAGACCAGGCTGGGGTGTTCAGGAAGAGGAGGGTTGAAAACAGGAGGAGTCATTGGGGCAGAGTGGGAAGTCCTTGCCAAAGAAATAGGCCTGGAGATGGAGGCGGCAGGAGAAGGGCTCAGCGTCATGGCGGGTGCGGAGCTCGCTGAGGTGTGGTCATAGGGGGACAAAGGTGAGGTCCTTACTGAGGACCGGATATCCTGCCTCAGAGAGGGGGGAGGTCAGAGGGAATGGTGAAAACCCAGCACGGATGAGGGCTGGGATCAGAGGGGGGGAAAGAGGTTTGGTAGTATCTGAGGAGAAGGAAGGTTTGGGTGTTCAAGGATGGTGGGGTGAGAGGAAGATGGAGCTTCCGAGAGCCCAGGAGCTGGCAGTGGGACCTGAGAGACTGGATACTTCGAGTAAAGCCCCCCCCCCACTTCATTTCCCACCCTCTTTTCCCTCTTACCTCATCTCCTTACCCACCCATCACCTCCCTCAAGTGTTCTTTCCCCCAACCCCTTTTTCTTCTTTTTTCCATGGCCCTCTGCCTCTTTCACCAATCAATTTCCCGGCTCTTTACTTCATCCCTCCCCCTGATGGTTTCACCTATCACCTTGTGTTTCTCTGTCCCCTCCCCCACCTTTTAAACCTTCTCCAGTCCTGCCGAAGACTTTTGGCCCGGTATGTCAACAGTACTGTCCCCCTCCCCCCCATACATGCTGCCTGGCCTGCTGAGTTCCTCCAGCATATTGAGTGTTGACAGGAACAGACAATTCTCTACCTTTCTGTTTAAGACAACAAGCTATGCAAATACAAAAGAAAAAATAAATAAGCAACATTAAGAACATGGGATGAAGAGTCCTTGAAAGCAAGTTCACAGGTTATGGGAACAGTTCAGTGGTGGGGCAAGTGAAGTTTACCCCTTTGGTTCAGGAGCCTGATGGTTGAGGGGTAATAACTGTTCCTGAACCTGGTAGTGTAGGTCCTGAGGCTCCTGTACCTCCTTCCTGATTGTTGGGGGGTAATAACTGTTCCTGAACCTGGTGGTGTGGGTCCTGAGGCTCCTGTACCTCCTTCCTGATTGTTGGGGGGTAATAACTGTTCCTGAACCTGGTGGTGTGGGTCCTGAGGCTCCTGTACCTCCTTCCTGATGGTTGAGGGGTAATAACTGTTCCTGAACCTGGTGGTGTGAGTTCTGAGGCTCCTGTACCTCCTTCCTGATTGTTGTGGGGTAATAACTGTTCCTGAACCTGGTGGTGTGGGTCCTGAGGCTCCTGTACCTCCTTCCTGATGGCAGCAGCAAGAGAGCATGACCTGGATGGATGAAGCTGTTGATGATGGAAGCTGCTTTCCTACAACAGCACTTCATGTAGATGTGCTCAATGGTGGGGATGGACTGGGCCATACTCACTACTTTTTGTAGGAATTTCCATTCAAAATTATTGGTGTTTCAATAACAGGCCGTGATGCAAACAGTCAATACACCCTCCACCACACCTATAAAAGTTTGCCAAAGTACCAGCTGTCATTCTGAATCTTCGCAAACTCCTCAGGAAGTAAAAACGCTGCCATACTTTCTTTGCAATTGCTTTTACGTGTTGGGCCCAAGACAGATCCTCTGAAATGACAGCAAGGAATTTAAAACACTGACAATAATAACAGTGAAGAGTTGCAGACCCTCTTCCCCTCTGATCCCCCAATGAGGACTGGCCTATGGACCTTTGGCTTCCTCAATAATCATTTCCTTGGTCTTGCTGACATTGAGTGAGAGGTTGTTACTGTGACACCACTCAGCCAGATTTTCAAATCTTTTCCTATATGCGGATTCATCACCACCTTTGATTTGGCCAATGACAGTGGTGCCGCCAGCAAATGTGAATATGGCATGGGGGCTGTGCTTAACTTCACAGTCACAAGTTTAAGTGAGCAGAGCAGGGGGCTAAGCTCACAGGCTTGTGATGCACTTGTGCTGATGGGGGTCTTGGAGAAGATGTTGTTGCCAATTTGAACTAACTGGGGTCTGCAAGTGAGGAAATGCAGGATCCAATTGCACGAGGGATTGATGCCAAGGTCATGAAGTTTACTTATCAGTTTTGAGGGGATGAATACCGAGCTGTAGTTGACAGAGATCATTCTAATGTATGTATCTTTGCTGTCCAGATGTCCCAGGATTGAGGAAGAGCCAATGAGATGGCATCTGCTGTGGACCTGTTGTGATGGTAAGGCAACTTGGAGCAGATCCAAGTTGCTTCTCAGGCAGGAGTTGATATGTTTCATTACCAACCTCTCAAAGTACTTCATCAGAGCAATGCAAGTGCTACTGGATGACAGTCATTGAGGCAGGTCACCACATTCTTCTGAGGCACCAGTATAATTGAAGCCTGCTTGAAGCAGGTGGGTACCTCAGACTGCTGAAGCAAGAGCTGAAAGATATCAGTGAACACTCCAGCCAGTTGATCAGCTCAAAACCTTAGTACCCGGCACTGGGCCGGATGCTTTCTGTGGGTTCACCCTCCTGAAGTCGTTCTCACGTCAGCCTCAGAGACTGAAATCACAGGGTCATCAGAGGCTGAGAGAATTTGTGCAGCAACCTCCATGTTTTGACAGTTAAAGTATAAAGGCATTGAGCTCATTGGGGAGCAAAGCCATGTGGAGCCTATGACACTTGGTTTCACTTTAAGAGGTAATAGCATTAAATCCTGCCACAGCTATCAAGTATCTTTTAGTGATTCAAGTTTTGTTGGGAATTGCCACTTCACATCAGATGGCTTTCCAGAGATTGTACTGGGACCTTTTGTATCTTACTTTACTGTCAGGTATGAATTCCACTGATTTGGCCCTCAGCATATTGCTGATCTCACGGTTCATCAGGGCTTCTGGTTGTCGAAGGCACTGATTTTGTGGGGATACACTGAACTACGACTGTTTTTATATAGTCCATGACAACTGCGAGTCTTTGAACACAGCCCAGTCCACTGACTTGAAGAAATCCTGTAGCCTCTCCTCCACCTCCCGTGGCCACCTCTTTGTTGCCTGGAGCCTTGATCTTTCGATGTTGCCTGCATGCAGATGGGCGAAGGATAGCCAAGTGATCAGAATTCCCAAAATATAGTCTAGGCATGGAATGGTAGACATTCCTAATCATAGTATAATAGCAATCAAATGCTGCCGGTTATATGCTGAGAATCGGGCAGAGAAATTTTCAAACAAGCCAGTTTGAAGTCCCCGACACTGTTTTGAAATGCGCCGGAGTGGGGTGTTTCTTGTTTGGTGATGGCAGCGTTCAATAGATGCTGAGGGATGTTCCTTCAGAAGATCAAAGGCACATGGATGATAGAAAAATGGAGGGCTATGTAGGAGAGAAGGATTAGATTGATCTTAGATTAGGTTAAAAAGTCAATACAATATTGTGAGCCGAAGGGTTTGCACTGCGCTGCAGTGTTCTATATTTTAGATGTTAAACCTTCACTTCTCACTTTCAGACTTTCCTCCTTGTTATCAGATATAACACCAAATATTTCATAACTACCCCAAGATCTTTTATCAGAATAACTTATCAACCGCTACAAAAACTCTGCCTGACCTGCCATGCATCTCCAGCATTTACTGTTTCCATTCCTGAGTAAAGCAGCTCGGAAAATTTCTGCAGAATTAAAGACAAGTCTCTTGTTGCCGAGATCTCACAGCATTCCTGCAGGTGATAGGTTTGGTGAGATCACTGCTCATCAAGACAACACAGCTGTTCCACAGCACTTGCCAGAGAATTACTACAGGGATGTCCATTCTGCCCAGCACAATGGTAGAGTTCCAATTAATCCCACCTCCCGTTTCTCCACACCTTTTTTTTTCCAAAATATATACACGCAAGTTCTTTCAACTTTTACCCAGCTCTTTTCAGAACAATATTCCGACTACATTGAGATACAAGATATAGGAAAAGAATTAGGCCGTTTGGTCCATCGAGTCTTCTCTGACATTTCATCATGAGTGAATCACTTTCCTCTCAACCCTCAGTCTCCTGCCTTCTCCCCATATTCCTTCATGCCCTGAACAATCAAGAATCTATCGGCCTCTGTCTTAAATGACTTGGCCTCCACAGCTGCCTGTGGCAACAAATTCCACACTCTCTGGTTAAAGAAATTCCTCATTTCTATTCTAAATGGGCATCCCTCTATTTGGAGGCTTAGACTCTCCCAACAGAGAAAACATTTACTCTATCAAGGCCCTTCAACATTCGATGGGTTTTAGAAATTTATCCCCCTTTCATGTGCTGTGTTCCAAATTAAAACTCATTTTGCAAAGGTAGCTCATTTGCCACACACCTTAAAATTCCTTCCTCTCATTAGTGACTTTTATCACAGGAAACAATTTCTCCCCATCTCCTGTAACCACAGCCAATTTTCATCAGATTGGTGGCATCCTAACAATGCTGTTGCAGCCTTTATGACAACTTTTCATTCACAACCCGCTACCAATCTCACCCTTGGTGAAATTCAGCGTTCAATTCCGACACTGTCTGTAAGGAGTTTGTACGTTCTCCCTGTGTCCTCTGCTTTCCTACCACAGTCCAAAGATGCACCGGTTTAGTAGGTTAGCTACTATAAATTATTCTGCGATTAGGCTAGGGTTAAATAGGTTGGTTGTTGGTTAAGCCTGTTCAGCACCATCTTTAAATAAAACATTGTATGGCAGACTACCATAAAACCCTCCACCATCCCCCCCCCCAGGTCTAATTTGGGGGATTCTGCACCTCATTTGCCTACCTGCACGGCACTCTGTAACACTACATTCTGTTATGTGTTTGTCTAGGTGTACTGATGAAGTGGACTGTCTGGATGGCCTGCAAGTAATAGATAATAAACTAATATGGTCTAAACAGCTCTGTCACCGACTCCACTCCCAGTGCACTGCCAGGTGTCGTGACTGGACCTGAGCATTCCACAACCCAGTGCTATCAGGGTGGACCGTTCCCACTGCATGTCAAGTCGAGTCGAATTACTATCCCATGCACAAGTACAGGTACAATGAAGAACTTCCAACCACCAAGTTCAGAACGAACACATACACAGAATAGAAATCATACAAGGCAGCTAAGAGATCAAACGCCGAACGAGACCCAAGCACAGCAGCAGGCAACACCCCGACGGCCCGAAGGGTCTGCGGATGGAGGAGCGGACGGCGACGGCAGCGAGCAAGCTGTACCTGGTGTCCGGGCCCTCCGGCGGCGCGGTCCCGTCCACCGGGCCCTGCAGCTGTACCGAGTGTCGCTTGGCTCCGGGCTCGGGCGCCCCGTTGCAGCTCCGGGCTCTGAACAGTTTGGTGAGGCGGCTCCTCAGCGAGGTCTTGCGGGAGCGGCCGGCCGGTGGGTCTTCGGTCTGGTGTGGGCTGGCGGAGGAGGAGGGTGAGGGCGGGCCGAGCTGCGGCTCCCGGTGAAGCGGGCAGGCGGCGGGTGGTTCCTCGCCCAGGCTCCGGCATAGGATGCGCAAGGGACAGTCAGCTCCGGGCCCGGCTTCGGCCTCCAACTCGGTACCGGCTTCCTCCATCGCGCCCAGCACCAACACCGCGTCGCTGGTCTCCTCGGCGGGAGGCCGGGGCGCCGCCAAACCCTCGCCGCCCGGCTCGGCGGGGCACTCCTCCCGGCCTGGCCCCACCGTGAAGTCGCCAAAGTCCCGAGCCAGGTCGGAAACCCGTTCGTCTCGCCGGCTGCGGGCCCGGCCGGAGCAGCGGCGGTGGCGTGGGCAGAGACGGGGCGAGGTCGCCCGCTTGGGCCGCTCCGCCCCGCCGCCGCCTGTCGCCCGGGCAGCAGCGGGCGGCTCCGGTTCCAGCTCCAGCTCGCCGAAGACCATCAGCTGCGGCCGCGAGCCCTTGGCGGCGGGCAGTTCCAGGTGCCGCAGCCCGCAGGCGGCATCCTGCAGCAACCTGGTCGGCCGCCGGCTCGCATCGAAGGGTAGCGGCTTTAGCCCCAGCCCCGAGCCCACAGCCACCGCCGCCTCTCCCTCCTGAAGCTCCGGTGCCACAACGTGCAGCAGCACGAAGCTAGCCGAAGCCTGCGGGTTCATCCCTGTAGAACTGCCGCACACTGCCCGCTCTTCCTCCGTGTGTGTGTCTGTCTGTGTCTCTGTCTCTCTCTCTCTCTCTCTCTCTCTTTCTCTCTCTGTGTCTCTGTGTGAGTGAGTGTTACTGCTGCCTGATTATTGTATTAACTATTTATCCACCTCCGCCAGCCCTTTCCATCCTTGTCTGCCGCCTCTGCCCGCGTCCCAGGACCGAGCAATACACGCGCAAAAACAAAACCTTCATCAAATACCCGAGCAGGTTATGTATATACATGCGTGTGTTTTAAAACCACACCTACTTCCGCAAATTCAATGCAATCTCCACCTCCCCCCTCCCCACTGTCACTGAGCTGACGTTCTGTAGGTCAGAAAGCCGGGTGAGATGAAACCAAATTCCCAGCAAATTACACTCTCCTGAAATAAAACAAGCCGATTTAGCGAAATTTAAAAAATCCTTATGCAGGCATATTGAATAAAACGCGTGCTCTAAGGTGACCCCCACCTCCCTCAACCCCACGCGAAACGAATTTCCGGCCCGAGATAAGGAAGGTTATATTTTTTAACACGAGAAAGTCTGCAGATGTTGGAAATCCAAAGCAACACACACAAAAATGCTGGAGCAACTCAACAGGCCAGGCAGCATCTATTGAAACGAGTTAACAGTGGACTATTCTGCATTTTGCCTAAAGAGGCGGCTATAGTTTCGTTAGAACTGATAACCCTTAAAATATTCAGCTAATTGATATGAACGAGAGCTGCAACGTCTGCTGCAAGTCCTGGATGTTATATGTAAATAACTATACTTTTTTAATACGCTCTTGCGCAAAATTTTATCACTTATTTGCTGTGGCCAGTTTAACTCATTGTTGGGAATATGGGAGGGGGACCGGTGCTTATAAGCAAGCCTCTCTGGAGTCTGTGTTTGAATAAAGCCGAGCGAATGGCTCGTGGGACCCGTTAAAATGGCTTCAAAATCCTATATTTACCTGTAGTGAAGGACTGGGGAATAAAACAGAAACAAAGTTATCTGCTTTCTTGCTGATGGCTGTTGTTAGGGAGTACTGCAGCACAGCGTGCTCTATTGACATTGGAATTATAGCACATTCTGAGACTACCGCCAGCTCCTGTCTGCGTGTATGTAACATTAAACTTGCATTTTAATAGGGTGGACTTCGAGAGGCGGACAATTAATGATAGACTGCACAAATTGTATATGAGTTATATGTACTGTGGGGTCCCCAACTTTTTTTATGCACTGGCACCTTACCATTAACCAAGGGGTGCATGGATCCCAGGTTGGGAACCCCTGGAATATTATTTTGTTTGGTGGTATACATACATGTGTACGGCTGAATGACAATAAACTTAAACTTGAAATTGGTTGCCACGTCACAGCAGGTGTCTCCTTGGAACATCTAGAGGAAAAATGCGAGAGGAAAATGTAGAGCCAGTGTTTCAGTTAAAAATATTTTGATGGCTGAACGGGTTTCAGGTGAGATAAAAATAGACGTGCAAAAACATGTGAGCAGCCAGTGAATTCATATTTTCATATCCTCAATGAAAGTATCTAATCCTCACTGTCCAAGTGCATACTTGTGGATAAGGCAAGTGAATTAAAATAATAGCTGATAAAAGAAGATTTTACAAATTATCTGTACAAAAGGCCTTCTACCCACACATGGCCCATATCCCTCTATTCACTGCAATATTCTACTCTAAGAGCCTCTTAAACATCTGTATTACATCCGCCTCAACCACCATCCTTGGCAACACATTTCAGACACCCACCATTCCCTATGTGTAAAAATGACCCCATATCTCCTTTGAACTCTTCCCTCTCACCTTAAATGCATGCCTGCTAGTATTCATTATTTTGATTCTGAGAAAAAGCTGTCTATCTATGCCTCTCATTATTTGATAACCTTCTATCAGTTCTCACCAACTTGGGGAGCATAGACATTTCTAATATTATTAGGCTGCCCTGAAAAATTGAATAAGAATTTCTGTAAATCTGTCAGCTGAAAATGCAGACTGTATAAGCATAAATTGCCATATGAAAAACTGGAGAAATTCCCATAAGAACAGTGCAGAGGATCACACAATGAAATGTCCTGTGCACAGGAAATTATGTCTCAATCAATACCCGATCCCAGAGGCCAAAATTCGACAACTCATTGCAGGTTCTTCAAATCGTGTGTGTGTGCATACGTGTTAGCTTATCAACCCTACTGGGGCATATCCCACCAAAAGCAGCTCTTCAGAGTCCTCTGTCCTGGGGCAGTCTTTCAAATTGTCCCCAAGTGTAGCCCATTTTTGAAGATCCTTCCTCTCCCACGGATTATCTCTGTGCAGGTTCTTTAAATCATAGGATCATACTTTAGGATGGAAAATTAAGTCTCTGAAACAAACCATTTTGATGGTCTCTTTTTTTGTACTAATAATATTCTTGTTGTATCTCTGATGCTATGTGCCTGTGATATTGCTGCAGGTTTTTCATTGCACCTGTGCATACACATACTTGCGCATATTGGCTGTAAACCTGACTTTGACTTTTGTTTTAACTGCACCACCTTGAGATCAATGGCTTGCTTCACAGGGAAATTATTCATTGCTTTGGAGTTGAGCTGAATTCTCAATAGTTGTCCCTTGCACCAATACATTCACAAAGCTACTGTTAGTAGGTATTTTATTTTCAGAATTAACTTTGCCACCTGGTTCATTCTGGTTAATGTGGGACGGCATGGCAACGTAGTGGTTAGCATAATGCTATTCCATCACCAGCATCCCAGGTTCAGTTCTACAATTGTCTATAAGGAGTTTGTACTTTCTCCCAGTGACTGCCTGGGTTTCCTCCGGGTACTCCGGTTTCATCCCACATTCCAAAGATGTACGGGTTAGGGTTAGTAAGTTGTGGGCATGGTATGTTGGTGCCAGAAGCATAGTGACATTTGCGGGCTGCCCCCAGCACACCCTCGGACTGTGTTGGTTGTTGACACAAGGAACACATTTCACTGTATGTTTCCATAGACATTGGAGCAGAATTAGGCCATTCGGTCCATTGAGTCTGCTCCAACATTCCATCATGGCTAATCCATTTCCCTCTCAACCCCATTCTCCCGCCTTCTCCCTATAACCTTTCGCGTCCTGACTAATCAAGAAACTATCAACCTCTGCCTTAAATACACCCAGTCACCTGGCTTCCACAGCCGTCTCTGGCAGTGTATTCCACAGATTCACTACTCTCTGGCTAAAGAAATTCCTCCCACTCTCTGTTCAAAATGAATGTCCCATTATTTTGAGGCTGTGTTCTCTGGTCCCAGATTCCCCCACCAAAGGAAACATCCTCTTCAAATCCACTCTATCTAGGCCTTTCAACATTTGGTAGGTTTCAATGAGATTCCCCTCATTCTTCTAAATTCCAGTGAGAAAAGGCCCAGAACCATCAATCGCTCCTCATACGATAAGCCTTTCAATCCTGGAATCATTCTCGTAAACCTCCTCTGAGACCCCTCCAATGTCAGCACATCCTTTCTCAAATAAGGGGCCAAAAACTGCTCACAATACTTCAAGTTAGGCCACACCAGTACCTCATAAAGCCTCAATATTACATCCTTACTTTTATATTCTAATCCTCTCAAAATGAATGCTAGCATTGCATTTGCCTTCCTCACTGACTCAACTTGCAAGTTAACCTTTAGGAAATCCTTCATGAGGACTCCCAAGTCCCTTTGCACCTCAAATTTTTGAATTTCCTGCCCATTTAGAAAATAATCTATGCTTTTATTCCTTCTACCAAAGTGCATGACCATACACTCCTTACACTGTATTCCATCTGCCACTTCTTTGCCTATTCTCCTATCTGTCTAAGTCCTTCTGCAGACTCCCTGTTTCCTCAACACTATCTGCCCCTCCACCTATCTTCATATCATTTCAATGTACATGTGACAAATAAAGTTAAGCTTCTTCCATCTTCTGGTACATTATTCTTGATGCCTTGAATCTGAACCTTTTCTATTCCTACGTGGGCTTTCAACTTCCTTTCCTTATTCACTTTGTGGAAATGATATTCCAATCCATCTCATTTTTCCCCATTGTTCCTGGGCTGAATGCCCAGATTCTGTGACAAATTTCACAACATATGCTGCTGATGTTAAAACTCATTCTGATTCTGAACTCACAAGCCTTTCCACCACGACAAGGTGATGAACCTTGGAGAAGATGTAAATATATATGGCAGATAAAGTTGATCCTTGTCTGCTAACAGTTTTGCCTTCTTTAAGAAAAGATCAAGACGTGCTCCCTACTTCTGGTGTGACACACATGAAATGCTGGAGGAACTCAGCAGGTCAGGCAGCTCCTGCCCCCTTCCTTTTCAGTCCTGATGAAGGATTTCGGCCCAAATCATCAACTGTTTATTCACTTCTATAGCTGCTGCCTGACCTGCTGAGTTCCCCCAGCATTTTGTGTGTGTTGCTCTGGATTTTCAGCATTTGCAGAATCTCTTGCGTTTAAGATCCCTGCTTCTGATTGTGGATAATAGTGAACTGTTTCATTTCTAGGCAGGAGTGATGCACTTGTGATACATCCAGTGCATTCTCCTGTGCACATTTGAGGGCTTTATGATATGGTACAATTCTCTCCCCTTGTGAGTAATGGGATGGAAAACATCTTTACTTTAATCTTAAACATGAGAAATTCTGCAGCTACTGGAAATCCAAAGCAACACACATAAAATGTTGGAGGAACTCAGCAGGTCAGGCAGCATCTATGGAAACGGATCAGCCATGATTGAATGGCAGAGGAGACTCGATGGGCCAAATGGCCTATTCTGCTCCTGTACCTTATGCTCTTAAACAATCAACGTTTTGGGCTGAGACCCTTCTTCAGGACTGGAAAAGAAGGGGAAAGACAACAGAATAAAAAGGTGGGGGGAGGAGAAGGAGAATAGCTAGAAGGTGACAGGTGAAGTCAGGTGGGTGGAAAAGTAAAGGGCTGCAGAGGAAGGAATCTGATAGGAGAATTGGGGGACCGGTTCGTCAATCACCTCCGCTCCATCCGCCAAAAGTGGAACTTCCCGGTGGACATTATAATTCTGATTCCCATTCCCATTCCAACATGGCTTCATCTTGTGCCGCATTGAGGCCACGCTAAAGGGTGGAGGAGCAACATCTCATATTCCATGGGTAGCCTCCAACCTGACGGCATGAAAATCAATTTCTCCTTCCTGTAAAAAATAATTTCCCTCCCTCTCCACTCTTCTTCTTTTCCCCACTCTGGCCTCTTAGCTCTTCTCACCTTCCTGTCACTTCAGCACAACCCTCCTCCTTCCCTTTCTCCTATGGTCCACTCTTGTCTCCTATCAGATTCCTTTGTCTCCAGCCCTTTACCTTTCCCACCCACCTGGCTTCACCCGTCGCCTTCTAGCTATTCCCCTATCCCCTCCACCCACTTTTTTTATTCTGTCATCTTCCCCCTTCCCTTCCAGTCCTGGTGAAGGGTCTTGGCCCGAAACATTGACTGTTTGTTCATTTCCATCAATGCTGCCTGACCTGCTGAGTTCCTCCAGCATTTTGTGTGTGTTATTTTACTTTAATCTGTTATAGCTTATCTGCTAAAAGACAGTCTGAAGTTTTGCTTCCACTATCTCCATCATTTAGATGAATTACTTGCCTGGAAATTCAGTTGCAGGGGCTGTTTTATGTATTCCATTGTGCACAATAGCAATTGAATCACACAGATCACTGACTCCTGGTGCACATCCAATGGGGAGGGATCACATCCAGCATTTCGATTCAGGCACTGTGTCTAAATCCCATAGTTTCATAAACCCAGCATTTCTGATACTAAGCCTCAGTACATATCTCTCTCTCCAAGATACTGGAAAATCGTTGTTAATTCAAAGTAACAAGAGCACTTCATGCAATTACAGAGGGACTTGAACTGTCGAGATACCATTATTCTTATTGTGGTTCTCTCCAGAGTGACAGACGGTGTCTCTGACACGTTCCACACAAGGTAATGTTGCAACAGTACAAACAGCATTCGGTCACACAATGCAGTTCTTAAGGTGGTATCAACCAACACTACACACACTCAGTGGCCACTGTATTAAGTACTCCTGCTCATTAATGCAAATATCTAATCAGCCAATCACATGGCAGCAACTCATTGCATTAAAGCATGCAGACTTGATCAAGAGGTTCAGTTGCTGTTCAGACCAATCATCAGAATGGGGAAGAAATGTGATCTAAGTGGATTGATTGTTGGTGCCAAACAGGGTGATTTGACTATCTCAGAAACTGCTGATCTCCTGAGACAACAGTCTCTAGAGTTTACAGAGAATGGTGCAGGAAAACAAGAAAAAACATCCAGGTGAGCATCAGCGCTGTGGGCAAAAATGCCTTTTTAATGAGAGATCAGAGGAGAATGGTCAGACTGGTTCAAGCTGACAGGAAGGCGACAGTAACTCAAATAACCACAGGTCACAACAGTGACGTGCAGGAACATCTCTGAACACACAGCACGTCAGACCTTGAAGTGGATGGGCTACAGCAGCAGAAGACCATGAACATACACTCAGTGGCCACTTTATGAGGTACAGGAGGAGAAAGTGTGTGATAAATACTACACTTATTATTTACTCTCAGATGTGTAATATACACTCTTGAGGGTGCACTGGGTGTGTGAGATGCTTATCCTCGGGAACACTGCTCACTATTTTATATTCATTAAAATGAATGACAGGAAATCATCTAAACACCCTTGCTTCAATGTCGAGCTTTCAACATTAAAACATTTTATAATTTTTCCAGTAGCTTGTAGTCAAAACCTGGTTAATTAGAATCGGCATCATTGTTAGCCCTTTTCTCTTGTTGTTTAACCAAAGTGGTAACAAATTTTTTTCCTCATGTTTTATCCATACTGTATATCCCCTGAAAGATTTTGTCTAACACATTCTGAGAATCAAATAATATTAAACACATAGTATGTTCTCAAAATAATTTTCAATTGGCTTTCAAAAGTCGATTTCAACTTCAAACTATTGGCTTGACTAATGCACTTTTATTATCAAAGTAAATATATATCATCATATACAACCCTGAGATTCATTTTCTTGTGGGCATACTCAATAAATCCATAGATTAATAACCATAACAGAATCAAAAAGACTTGGGTGTTGAACCAGAGTGCAGAAGACAACAAACTGTGCAAATACAAAAAGAAAGAAATAATAATAATAATGAATAAATAAATAAGCAATAAATATCGAGAACATGAGATGAAGAGTCCTTCAAAGTGAGTCCATAGGTTGTGGGAACTTTTCGATGGGACAAGTGAGGTTATCTTCTTTGGTTCAAGAGGTTGATGGTTGAGGGTAGTAACTGTTCCTGAACCTGGTGATGTGAGTCCTGAGGTTTCCCATACCTTCTTCCTAATGGTAGCAGTGAGAAGAGAGCATGTCCTGGGCGGCGGGGGTCCCTGATGATGGAGGCTGCTTTCCTGTGACAGCATTTCATGTTGATGTGCTCAATGGTGGGGAGGGCTTTACCCGTGATGGACTGGGTCATATCCACTACTTTTTGTAAGATTTTCTGTTCAAGGGCATTGGTGTTTCCATACCAGACTGTGTTGCATTTCGTCAATATCCTCTCCACCACACATCTATGGAAGCTTGTCAAAGTTTTAGATATCATGCTGAATCTCTGCAAACTCTGAAGGAAGCAGAGGTGCTGCTGGGCTTTCTTTGTAATTGCACTTACACGCTCAGCCCAGGACAGGTCCTCCAAAATAATAACACTGAGGAGTTTAAAGTTGCTGACCCTCTCCACCTCTGATCATCCAATGAGGACTGGCTCATGGACCTCAGGTTTCACTCTCCTGAGGTCTACACTTGGTTCCTTGGTCTTGCTGACATTGAGTGAGAGGTTGTTGTTGTGGCATCACTCAGCCAGATTTTCAATCTCCCTCCTGTGTACTGAATCGTCACCACCTTTGTTTCAGCCAACAACAGTGGTGTCATCAGCAAACTTGAATATCAAGACCCTTACACAAATCTCAAATATGCTTCCTGTTATAGAAGACAAGAAAATGCTTAGATGATTCCCAGGATCATATTCTAGCCTTTTGAAAATACTTATTGTTTGCAATTACCTTGAACACTTAAAAGGACTACAGAAAGTTTCCAGCCAGGATTCTGCTATGCTGGCCTTCATTCGTTATATATTCCTGGACACAGTACTGCTCCTGACCCTTTGTTTTATGAATATTCAGTGACTTCACTTTTTAATGACCGGTTCGTAACTAATCTCCATTTTGTTCACAACTTCAGATACCAATCCTTCTTTTCCCATTGCCACGAAGGATATGCCAGCTTTGATTTCCTCTCTCATAAACTGGGATGACTTCCATTTATTCTCTTAAGCAGCTCAGTGGTAGACAATAAGCAGTAGATGGGCACACAGGAGATTCGGATTTCTGTGTGTGCAGGAGGTACGAGTGACAATGACCCTTTAGTACATGAATCAGTAAGAATGGAGTTTGAGGCCTAGTATTAGGGTCCTCATCATTGGGGAGTCTAGCGTTTGAGGCCTAGTGTTCTAGATTCTGGCTGTCAGAGATTCCGGCATTCGTGGCCTAGCGTTCAGAGTCCCAGTCATCAGAGAGTCCAGCATTCGAGGCCTAGTGTTTGGGATCCTGGTCATCAGAAATTCCGGTGCTGGAGGCCTAGTGTTTGGGATCCTAGTCATCGGATATTCTTGTGTTTGAGGCCCAGTGTTTGGGCTACTCATCCAGGGTCCTCATTCGTTGTCATCGGCAAATCCTGGGGTCGATATCGAAGATAGAAAGTCCAGAGGTCAAGGCCCAATGACCAAAACTCTGAGTCCATTGGGGAAATTGAAGCCCAATGTCTGCGAATCTATAAGACCACTTGAGGCCCGACTTGGCCTGTCTTGTGTGTGTGGATGGGTGGGGGGGAGGAATGGAGCTTGTTTTGTTGTTTTCCAATTCCCATTCCCATTCCAACATGTCAGTTCATGCCACGCTGAGGCCACCCTCAGGATAGGGAAGCAATACCTTATATTCCGTCTGGGTAGCCTCCAACCTGATGGCATGAATATCGATTTCTTCCAATAAAAATTTTCCCTCCACCTCCCTTCTTCTTCTGTTCCCCACATTGGCCTTTTACCTCTTTTCACCTGCACATCACCTCCCCCCGGGTCCCTTCCTCCTTCTCTTTCTCCTATGGTCTACTCTCTTCTCCAGTCAGATTCCTTCCTCTCCAGCCCTTTACCTTTCCCACCCACCTGGCTTCACCTATCACCTTCTAGCTATTCTCCTTCTTTTCCAGTCCTGAAAAAAAGGTCTCTGCCTGAAGCATTGACTGTTTATTCATTTCCACAGATGCTGCCTGACCTGCTGAGTTCCTCCAGCATTTTGTATGTGTTGCTCTAGATTTCCAGCATCTGCAGACTTTTTGTGTTTTTGTTTTGCTGTTGTTTATTGTGTCTTGTATTGTTCTGCCAAGCATTGTGGGTATGCTGCGTTGGCACCGGAATGCATGGCAACACTCGTGGGCTGTCGCCATCACAACTGAAGATTGTGCTGGCTGTGAACAAAAGTGATGCATTTTACTGTATATTCCAATGTAAAGTACGAAGGTAAATAAAATAAATCTGAATCTTGTCTGCTAAATGATTTCCAAGTCTCTGGTTCTCTCTGTTACATCTGTGCTGTGCTGAGGAACTGTTGCAATGTTGGAGGTACTTTCTTTTGGTTGGCACGTTAAACTGTGACACCGCCTTTTCCTTCTGGTGAATACACAGTACTTATATCTTAGCCTGTGTTCGTGACAATAGGTCAGTAAAATATCATGGTCAAAATTGAATCTTTGCTTTCACATGTTCAGTGGTTGAAGGCTCCTTCCCTCCACCATCAGATTTCTGAATGACCAATAAAGCAACCCACGAACACTACCTCACTGCTTTGCTCTTTCTTTGCACTACTTATTTATTTTATAGACATAGTGTGGAGTCCAGTTAACTAGGCCAGTGGTTAATCAAGGCAGCCGCATATTTGGGACAACTCTTAAAACACAAAAATAACTGAGTGAATAGCCAGGGTTCCCTTTGCTTATTTGGGACACTGTGTTGCCTAATTGAGACAGGAGACTGTTGCTGAACAGTTTCTAACTAGCGTCAGATGCATTCACTTGGGTGGTAGTTAGATACTGCACTGTGAATAGAGCGAGCAGTTTTAAAATAGCATCAGTTGTGTGCGCTTGATTTTTATTGCTGATAGTTAGCGAGAAATTAGCAGCAAGACAATCCGGAACTGTTTTGCTTGCTGCGATTTCAAGCATTCAGGCTTGGAGAGGTCAGAAATGGCCAAGAGTGAAAATGAAACCATTTCACCACTTCAACAAGTTAGGAACAAACTTGAAAGTATCGACAATCATCTTGAATGTTACAATGAAAATGAAGATTTGGAGGTTGCAATCATTGATAGCATTATACAAAGGCAGTCAATCAAAGGACTACATTAGTGTACATTGAATTCCTCCATTCCTCCATTATAACTACTAGAAACTACAATTTTATAGTGCTGTAGTAGTATTGGTAGTGTTCTAATTTGTCCTGTATTTCACTTAAATATATAATTTGTTGCTCAGTTAATGGTGGTTCATCATTTTATACCTTTTTAAATTATTTCCATGAAATTTTGGTTAATTGGGGCAATCGCTCAATTGGGATAAAATGTACTGGTCCCAATGTGTCCCAATTAACAGGAATCCACTGTATATAGTGACTTATAGTATTGTTTATGTATTGCACAGTACTGCTGCCGCAAAACAACAAATTTCATGACCGCTGTCAGTGATATTAAACCTGATTCTGATTCTGATTGTGATATCCAGAAGAATGGAGTTCACAGGTATCTAAGATATCCAACAATAAGATAAACCTCTGATTAGATCATGCCTAGAACACTTAAGAACAGTTCTGGTCACTGGACCTCAAGAAGGCTATACTGGTCTTAGAGTACCTCACAGAGGGTCTATCCTGGGCCTAACATTGATACAATCACGAGGAAGGCAGGCCAGTAGCTCTCCTTCATTAAGAGATTGAGGAGATTTGGTGTATCACCAAAGGATCTTGCAAATTTCTGTCGATATACAGTGGAGAGCATTCTGGCTGGTTGCATCACTGCCTGGTAAGGAGGCTGCACTCCATAGTGTCAGAAGAGGCTAGCGAGGGTTGTAAAGACAGCCAGCTCCACCACGGGCACCAGTCTCCCCATCACTGAGGGCATCTTGAAAACACTGCCTCAAGAAAGTGGCATCCATCATTAAGGACGCTCACCAGTGGGCAAATGCCGTCTTCTTGCTACTACCATCAGGGAGGAGCTATAGGAGCCCACATTCGTGCACATTGGGGATTATATAGTGTAAGCAAATGACCAAAAGTCTTAGGCACATACATATCACTAGGGTAACTGAGACTTTAGCACAGTACTGTAGTAATTTTATGTATTGCATTGCCTGCTGCAAAAAAAAAAGCAAATTTCATGCCGTATGTGAGTGATGATAAACCTGATTCTGATACGGGTCTCTGATGTAGACTGAGAGTGGGAAGGGGGTGGGGGCAAAGAGTGGGGAATCATGGTTGGGGAAAATGGGAAGGGAGAGGGGAGGGAGCAGGAAGCACCAGAGGGATATTCTGTAATGATCAATAAACCAATTGTTTGGAATCCAGTAGCTTTGCCTGGTGTCTCAGGGCTGGGTATGTCTACACCCACACCACCCCCTGCCCTGGCACTCCTTCTCTGCCACCTGTCCCACACCCCTCCCATGGCGCCCCACCCTCACCAGTTGGCCATGAAGTCATTAAATATGGAAGAAAATATCAAACTCAGATGGGTCAAGGACAGTGGAAGTAGACAAACCAATTGACTTTGTTCTTGACACGTGCTTGAAGGAATGGAGGCTAACATTTTGTGAAGCTGCTCTACCCTCATAGCCACAAGAGGTACGGCAAACAATGGAAATCTAGAACAATACACACAATGTACTGGAAGAGCTCAACAGGTCAGGCAGCATCTATGGATGGGAATAAACAGTCGACGTTGCGGGCCGAGACCCTTCATCAGGACTGGAAAGGAAGGAGGGAGAAGTCAGAGTAAGAAGGTGGGGGGAGGGGAGGAAGGAGTACAAGGTGGCAGGTGATAGGTGAAATTGGGAAAGGGGTGAATTAAGGAGCTGGGAAGTTGATTGGTAAAAGAGATAAAAGACCTGGAGAAGGGGGAATCTGATAGGAGAGGACAGAAGACCATGGAAGAAAGGGAAGGGAGAGGAGCACCAGAGGGAGGTGATGGGCAGGTAAGAAGATAAGGTGTGAGAGGGAAACAGGAATGGGGAATGGTGAAGGAGAGGACGGAGGTCAATTACCTGAAGTTCAAGAAATTAATGTTCATGCAGAC
The DNA here is from genome assembly GCF_030028105.1 of Mobula birostris. Taxonomy (NCBI): domain Eukaryota; kingdom Metazoa; phylum Chordata; class Chondrichthyes; order Myliobatiformes; family Myliobatidae; genus Mobula; species Mobula birostris. The sequence continues at coordinate 12,976,629 of NC_092402.1, read as the reverse complement.
AGATTGGAGGCTACCCAGACAGAATCCTGAGTATGGCCTCATTGTGGCAGTAGAGGAGGCCATGGACTGACATGCTGGATGGCAGATGTGTGTGAAATGGAAGAGATGAAGGTGACAGCAGCATTGATAGTTGAGGAAGGAAAGCTTATTTCTTTGAAGAAGGAGGACATCTCAGCAGTTCTGGAATGAAAAGCCTTGACCTGAGAGCAGATGTGGTGGAGATAGAGGAACTGCGAGAAGGAAAAGACATTTTTTACAAGTGACAGGATGGGAAAAGGTATAGTCAAGGTAGCCGTGGATTTATAAAAGATATCAGTAGATAGACTCCAGAGATGGAGACAGAGAGATTGAGAAAAGGGTGTCAGAAATGGACCAAAGTGTTATGGATGTAGGAGGGCAGGCAGGAATTGTCTGTAACCCCCATTTTCTGAACTGTTTGATGAACTGATTCTTGCTCTAGGATAATTTATTCAGAGCAATTGAATGTGGACACAAAGGGTTTGTGCTATTGACCTGGTAAACCTCAGATCATTCTCAGGTCAGCTGTTTATTGTGTACCATGGCAGGTTTGCAGAAGTAATCTCGTTATCTCAGACCAGTGTCTGGGTGACCTGGTTTGACTGATTTGAACCAGAGTCAAATAGAACAAAACAAATGGTGACTGTGTACTCTTTTTCATAGATGCTGCCTAGCCTGTTGAGTTCCTCCAGCATTTTGTGTGTGTTAGCTAAGGCATAAAGTTGTGCAGCCCTTGGACTGTATCCAACGGGAATCTAGTCAGATGACCTAGAGCCAACAAGATTGAAGTGCAAGATTTGATAGATGAGGAAGACTATGAGAATTCGGAGCTTCAAATGCAAAGGGACGAGAACTCCAGTGACTAACTATCGCAAGGAAGAACCCCCATGCCAGGGGCTGGGAGAAGAAGGTATTGATCGTCTGGCCAACGGAAGGTCCCCTTTATTGGAGTTATAAATTAGAGGAGTGGTCTGAGTGAATACTGGTGCAGAGGAAACAGTAGAATTCAAGGTTTAAATTGTTAGCCTGGGATTAACATAGTTAAGTTGTTTGTACATAGACAATAAAGTGTGAGCTTTGATTAATTAAGAGTTATGCAGTGAGTTGCATAACCCAGTTCAGTTGATGATTGGCCAACATGCCATTGCCAACATCCTTTGTTCATGCCAGATTTACAAACTTACTCTCCGCTCCTCGTACATATAGCTAGGGTGCCTAAGACTTTTGCACAGTACTGTATATTATTATTTCCCAGTTACTAAATAACATTTAATACTACTGAGCTAATACAAAACCAAATACTCTTATTTCTGTTTCCCAAACACCTTCCTATTTTACCCAATATACAGTACTGTGCAAAAGTCTTAAGCACCCTAGCTGTAGATATGTGCATAAGACTTTTGCACAGTACTGTATTAAGAGATGGGACAGGAACAGCCCCTTCTGGTCCAATGAGCCTGCGCCAACCAATTACACCCACGTGACCAATTAACGTATTAACCTATGAAGTTACTTTGAAATGTGGGAGGACCCGGAGGAAACCCAGTCAGTCATAGGGAGAACGTGCAAATTCCTTACAGACAGTGACAGAATTGAACCTGGGCCGTGAGCTCTACAATCGCATTAGACTAACCCGCGCTGCCCCAGTGTGTTAGGGATATGGGAAACCTATGCAAGCACAGAGAAATTGCAGACAGCACCAGGAGGTGGGATTGAGCACTGCTGCAAGAGAAGTCGGGCATCAGAACTACTTCCTGGGCCCATAGACTGGAACATTAGTTGTTTGTCAGTCTTTGTTTGTGTGTGGTCTTTCATTGGTTCTATTGTATTTCTTTGTTCTACTGTGAATGCCTCCAAGAAAATGAATCTCAGGGTTGTATATGGTGATGAACAGTATATAAATTTACTTTGAACTTTGAAATTTGAATATGGAATTTGAATGAGAGCACAGACTAGGGGAGAAATCAAATGTAGTGAAATGGAAGAATTCTCACAGGTAGTGAAACTTCCTGTGATACCTGGGCTCTGATGATTACATTGCAACAAGGGACTATACAAATTAAAATGGTATTCCTTGGAATTAAAAAAAAGTTGGTGATGCAATTTCATTGAATAAGGAGCTCCTGGGTGGGTAAAGATAAAATATTTTCATTGCAAACAAGAGGAATTCTGCAGATGCTGGAATATCATGCAACACACATAAAAACTGCTGGTGAATGCAGCAGGCCAGGCAGCATCTCCAGGAAGAGGTGCAGTCGACGTTTCAGGCCGAGACCCTTCGTCAGGACTAACTGAAGGAAGAGTTAGTAAGAGATTTGAAAGTGGGAGGGGGAGGGGGAGATTCGAAATGATAGGAGAAGACAGGAGGGGGAGGGATGGAGCCAAGAGCTGGGAAGTTGATAGGCAAAAGGGATATGAGAGGATCATGGGATGGGAGGCCTAGGGAGAAAGAAAGGGGGAGGGGGCAAGCCCAGAGAATGGGCAAGGGGTATAGTGAGAGGGACAGAGGGAGAAAAAAGAGAGAAAAAAAATTAATAATAATAAAAAATAAATAAATAAGGGATGGGGTACGAAGGGGAGGTGAGGCATTAACGGAAGTTAGAGAAGTCAATGTTCATACCATCAGGTTGGAGGTTACCCAGACATTGGCTCTGCAAGGACCAGGGGACGTACACTCAGTGGCCACTTTACTGCCAATCATGTGGCAGTAACTCAATGCATAAAAGCATGCAGAAGTTTCATTGTTGTTCAGAACAAACATCAGATCAGAGAAGAAATGTGATGTAAATTACTTTGACCATGGAATGATTGTTGGTGCCAGATGGGGTGGTTTGAGTATCTCAGAAACTGCAGATCCCCTGAAATTTTCATGTACAACTATATCTAAAGTTTACAGAGAATGGTGTGAAAACAAAAAAAAATCTAGTGAGTGGAAGTTCCGTGGGCAAAAATGCCTTGTTAATGAGAGGGGTCAGAGGAGAATAGCCAGACTGGTTCAAGCTGACAGGAAGGTGACAGTAACTCAAATAACCACACGTTACAACAGTGTTGTGCAGAAGAGTATCTCAGAATGCACAACATACCGAACCTTGAAGTGGATGGGGTACAACAGCAGAAGACCACAAACATACACACAGGAGGTACCTAATAAAGTGGCCACTGAGTGTATTTTCACTGACAAGGAATGCCAGGACCTGGGGATCTAACTTAAACATTGCAGCCAGAACCATTCAGTAGTAAATTTAGAGAAGAGTTTAACACACAGAGGGCGGCAGAGATCCGTAACTCCCTTCCACAGATTAGAATTGTTTCTAGGTCATTGGTTAAATTTAAATTTGAGGTTGACCGATATTTGAGAGCTGAAGGTATTTCAGAATATGAGAACAACACAAGGATATAACGGAAGTCCAAAGACTGATCATCTTGCCATTAGAGTCACGTACAGCCCTGAAACAGGCCACTTAAACCAACATTATCATGCCCACCGAGACGCCTACTAAGCTAGTCCTATTTGCCCGCGTTTGGCTCATGTTCTTCTAGGGCAGGGATTCCCAACCTTTTTTATCCCATTAAGCAAGGGGTCCATGGACCACAGGTAAACCTTTAGAGAAAGGGAAGGAGGAGGGGGCACCAGGGGAATGTTGATGGGAAGGTGAGAAGAAAAGGGGTGAGAGGGGACCCAGAATGGGGAATGGAAAAATAGATGAGGGGGAGTGGGGTAGAAATCACCGGAAATTGGAGAAGTCAACATTTGTGCCATCAGTTTGGAGGCTACACAGACAGAATATGAGTTGTTGCTCCTCCAGCCTGAGTGTGGCCTCATCCTGATCTTTCTCAGTCTTTCCTTTCATTCTGACATGCGTCAATCGGGCAAATGGGGCTCATCAGCCGCTGTTGGCAGCTCACCCAGGAGAAGGAAAACTCTGATCTCAAACCCCTGCTGCATGCGGCTATACCCACTGATGGGGAAAGCTTTGGGAGGAAACCCTGAGGGAAAATTCCGGAGCTGGAGACCCTAAGGCAGTCCTGCGTTGAGTTCAACACTGACTGGCAACCCCGCGACGTCACTTGTGCCAAACGCTATTGGTCTCTGCCATTCCTTTGGGTTCATCAAGTGTGTAGAGATGGGGAGCCTGCTGCATGGGCAAAAGCTTGCTCTCCATATTGTACTGCCCGGGCTTACGTAGACAGCTTGAATGCAACATCCACGGTCGGCCCTGACCAACAGAGGGCCTAACCTACTTCAAACGCAAGCCATGTTTAAGGCAGGCTCTATTTTCTGACCTGTCCACTCTTCTGTCTAGTGGTGCCTTTTATTATTGGCTTTCATCGGGTTTTCTGCATTTTCTGGTAAGCTTTGTTAAAATTAATCTACTCCTCGATCATTGAAATTACTGGGTGAATGCAATTGTTACCATTGGCTATGGCTCAAACATTGCACACTTGTTTCCGAGTCAGCTCGAGACAATCAGACACTTGAAGATGAGATCTATGTTGACGTTTATGGGCGGCATGGAAGCATAGGGGTTAACATAACGTAATTACAGCTCCAGCGACCAGGGTTCAATTCCTGCTGCCACCTGTAAGGAGTTTGTACATTCTCCCTGTGACCGCAGAGCTTTCCTCTGGGTACTCCACATCCCAAAGACCAGTGGGTTAACTGATCACATGGATGTAATTGGGCATCATGGGTGTTAGGTCAGGATGTATCTGTGAAAAGAGGCAGAGTTAATGTACTGTAATTTATTATCCAATCTCCTGCCTTCTCCTCGTAACCTTTGATGCCTTTGCTAATCAAGAAACTATCAACCTCCGCTTTAAATATCTCCAATGACTTGGCCTCCACAGCCATCTATGACAGTGAATTCCACAGATTCACCACTCTCTGGCTAAAGAAATTTCTCCTCATCTCTGTTCTAAAGGGATGTCCTTCTATTTTGAGGCTGTGCCCTCTGGTCCTTGGCGCTCTCAGTGTAAGAAACATTCTCTCCACATCCATTCTATCTAGAACTTTCAATATTCTATTAGTTTCAGTGAGATTTCCCCTCATCTTCTAAACTCAGCAAGTACAGACCCAGAGCCATCAAACAATCAGTACTTAGAGCTATGATGTTGCAGCCAATACAGAGACTTGGATGGCTCAGGGGCAGGAACGGTTACTTTGAGTGCCAGGCTTTAGATGTTTCAGAAAGGACAGGGAGGGGGCAAAAGAGGTGGGGGTGTGGCACTGTTGATCAGAGATCGTGTCACGGCTGCAGAAAAGGAGGAAGTCATGGAGGGATTGTCTACGGAGTCTCTGTGGGTGGAAGTTAGGAACAGGAAAGGGTCAATAACTCTACTGGGTGTTTCTTATAGACCACCCAGTAGTAACAGGGACATCGGGGAGCAGATAGGGAGACAGATTCTGGAAAGGTGTAATAATAGCAGGGTTGTTGTGGTGGGAGATTTTAATTTCCCAAATACAGAACATAGAACATAGAACATAGAATAGTACAGCACAGTACAGGCCCTTCGGCCCACAATGTTGTGCCGACCCTTAAACCCTGCCCTCCCATATAAGCCCCCACCTTAAATTCCTCCATATACCTGGCTAGTAGTCTCTCAAACTTCACTAGTGTATCTGCCTCCACCACTGACTCAGGCAGTGCATTCCACGCACCAACCACTCTCTGAGTAAAAAACCTTCCTCTAATATCCCCCTTGAACTTCCCACCCCTTACCTTAAAGCCATGTCCTCTTGTATTGAGCAGTGGTGCCCTGGGGAAGAGGCGCTGGCTATCCACTCTATCTATTCCTCTTATTATCTTGTACACCTCTATCATGTCTCCTCTCATCCTCCTTCTCTCCAAACAGTAAAGCCCTAGCTCCTTTAATCTCTGATCATAATCCATACTTTCTAAACCAGGCAGCATCCTGGTAAATCTCCTCTGTACCCTTTCCAATGTTTCCACATCCTTCCTATAGTGAGGAGACCAGAACTGGACACAGTACTCCAAGTGTGGCCTAACCAGAGTTTTATAGAGCTGATTCATTACATCGTGACTCTTAAACTCTATCCCTTGACTTATGAAAGCTAACACCCCATAAGCTTTCTTAGCTACCCTATCCACCTGTGAGGCAACTTTCAGGGATCTGTGGACATGTACCCCGAGATCCCTCTGCTCCTCCACACTACCAAGTATCCTGCCATTTACTTTGTACTCTGCCTTGGAGTTTGTCCTTCCAAAGTGTACCACCTCACACTCCTCCGGGTTGAACTCCATCTGCCACTTCTCAGCCCACTTCTGCATCCTATCAATGTCTCTCTGCAATCTTTGACAATCCTCTACACTATCTACAACACCACCAACCTTTGTGTTGTCTGCAAACTTGCCAACCCACCCTTCTACCCCCACATCCAGGTCGTTAATAAAAATCAGGAAAAGTAGAGGTCCCAGAACAGATTCTTGTGGGACACCACAAGTCACAATCCTCCAATCTGAATGTACTCCCTCCACCACCACCCTCTGCCTTCTGCAGGCAAGCCAATTCTGAATCCACCTGGCCAAACTTCCCTGGATCCCATGCCTTCTAACTTTCTGAATAAGCCTACCATGTGGAACCTTGTCAAATGCCTTACTAAAATCCATATAGATCACATCCACTGCACTACCTGCATCTATATGCCTGGTCACCTCATCAAAGAACCCTATCAGGCTTGTTAGACATAATCTGCCCTTCACAAAGCCATGCTGACTGTCCCTGATCAGACCATGATTCTCTAAATGCCCATAGATCCTATCTCTAAGAATCTTTTCCAACAGCTTTCCCACCACAGACGTAAGGCTCACTGGTCTATAATTAACCGGACTATCCCTACTACCTTTTTTGAACAAGGGGACAACATTCGCCTCCCTCCAATCCTCCGGTACCATTCCCGTGGACAACGAGGACATAAAGATCCTAGCCAGAGGCTCAGCAATCTCTTCCCTTGCCTTGTGGAGCAGCCTGGGGAATATTCCGTCAGGCCCCGGGGACTTATCTGTCCTAATGTATTTTAACAACTCCAACACCTCCTCTCCCTTAATATCAACATGCTCCAGAACATCAACCTCACTCATATTGTCTCACCATCATCAAGTTCCCTCTCAATGGTGAATACCGAAGGGAAGTATTCATTGAGGACCTTGCTCACTTCCACAGCCTCCAGGCACATCTTCCCACCTTTATCTCCAATCGGTCCTACCTTCACTCCTGTCATCCTTTTCTTCTTCACATAATTGAAGAATGCCTTGAGGTTTTCCTTTACCCTACTCGCCAAGGCCTTCTCATGCCCCCTTCTTGCTCTTCTCAGCCCCTTCTTAAGCTCCTTTCTTGCTTCCCTATATTCCTCAATAGACCCATCTGATCCCTGCTTCCTAAACCCCATGTATGCTGCCTTCTTCCTCCTGACTAGATTTTCCACCTCACTTATCACCCATGGTTCCTTCACCCTACCATTCTTTATCTTCCTCACTGGGACAAATTTATCCCTAACATCCTGCAAGAGATCTCTAAACATCGACCACATGTCCATAGTACATTTCCCTGCAAAAACATCATCCCAATTCACACCCGCAAGTTCTAGCCTTATAGCCTCATAATTTGCCTTTCCCCAATTAAAAATTTTCCTGTCCTCTCTGATCCTATCCTTTTCCATGATAATTATAAAGGCCAGGGAGCAGTGGTCACTGTCCCCCAGATGCTCACCCACTGAGAGATCTGTGACCTGACCCGGTTCATTACCTAGTACTAGATCTAGTATGGCATTCCTCCTGGTCAGCCTGTCCACATACTGTGACAGGAATCTGCCCCGGACACACTTAACAAACTCTGCCCCACCTAAACCCTTGGAACTAATCAGGTGCCAATCAATATTAGGGAATTTAAAGTCACCCATGATAACAACCCTGTTATTTTTGCACCTTTCCAAAATCTGCCTCCTAATCTGCTCCTTTGTATCTCTGCTGCTACCAGGGGGCCTATAGAATACCCCCAATAGAGTAACTGCTCCCTTCCTGTTCCTGACTTCCACCCATATTGACTCAAAAGAGGATCCTGCTACATTACCCACCCTTTCTGTAGCTGTAATAGTATCCCTGACCAGTAATGCCACCCCTCCTCCCCTTTTTCCACCCTCTCTATCCCTTTTAAAACACTGAAATCCAGGAATATTGAGAATCCATTCCTGCCCTGGTGCCAGCCAAGTCTCTGTAATGGCCACGACATCATAATTTCATGTACATATCCAAGCTGTCAGTTCATCATCTTTGTTCCTGATGCTTCTTGCATTGAGGTACACACATTTCAGCCCTTCTACCTTACTGTCTTTACACCATTTATTCTGCTTCTCTTTCCTCAAAACCTCTCTGTATGTTAGATCTGGCTTTACTCCATGCACTTCTTTCACTGCTCTATCGCTCTGGGTCCCATCCCCCTTGCAAATTAGTTTAAACTCTCCTGAACCATGCTAGCAAACCTACCTGCAAGGATATTGCTCCCCCTCGAGTTCAGGTGCAACCCATCCAATCTGTACAGATCCCACCTTCCCCAGAAGAGATCCCAATGGTCTAAAAATCTAAAACCCTGCTTCCTGCACCAACTCCTCAGCCACGCATTCAACTACCATCTCCTCCAATTCTTACCATCTCTGTCACGTAGCACTGGCAGCAATCCTGAGAACGCCACCCTTGAGGTCCTGTTCTTCAGCCTTCTGCCTAGTTCCCGAAACTCACACTTCAGGACCTCATCCCTCTTCCTGCCTATGTCGTTGGTCCCAACATGTATCACGACTTCTGGTTGCTTTCCCTCTCGTACCAGGATGTCGTGCACCCAGTCAGAGACATCCCGGACCCTGGCACCCGGGAGGCAACAAACCATGCGGGTGTCCTTCTCACGTCCACAAAATCTCCTGTCTGCTCCCCTGACTATAGAGTCTCCAATGACGACAGCTCTCCTCGTCTCCGTCCCACCCTTCTGCACCACCGGGTCAGACTCAGTGCCGGAGGCCCTGCCACCGTGGCTCACACCTGGTCGGTCATCCCCGCCAACAGTATCCAGGACGGTAAACTTATTATTCAGGGGAATAGCTGCAGGGGTGCTCTGCACTACCTGTCTGCTCACCTTCGCTTTCCCCCCTCTGACTGTCATCCGACGACCTGCTTCCGACAGCCTAGGTGTGACTACCTCCCTGTAGCTCTCATCTATGACTGCCTCATTCTCCCTTATGACTCAAAGGTCATCCAGGTGCTGCTCCAGATTCCTTACACGGTCTTCCAGATCGCCCAGCCGTATGCACTTCTGGCAGATGTGACTCTGCGAGAGAGGGGAGATCCCCCAAGACTGCCACATCTCACATATGATTGGCATGTCCCTAGAGTGAGGGGTTTAGATGGAGTGGAGTTAGTTAGGTGTGTCCAGGAAGGTTTCTTGACACAATATGTAGATAAGCCTACAAGAGGAGAGGCTGTGTTGGATCTGGTATTGGGAAATGAATCTGGTCAGGTGTCAGATCTCTCAGTGGGAGAGCATTTTGGAGATCATAATCACAATTCTATCTCCTTTACCATAGCATTGGACAGGGATAGGAACAGACAAGTTAGGAAAGCGTTTAATTGGAGTAATGGGAAATATGAGGCTATCAGGCAGGAACTTGGAAGCATAAATTGGGAACAGATGTTCTCAGGGAAACATATGGAAGAAATATGGCAAATGTTCAGGGTATATTTACGTGGGGTTCTGTATAGGTACGTTCCAATGAGACAGAAAGGATGGTAGGGTACAGGAACCGTGGTGTACAAAGACTGTTGTAAATTTAGTCAAGAAGAAAAGAAGAGCTTACGAAAGGTTCAAAAAAACTAAGTAACGATAGAGATCTAGAAGGTTATAAGGATAACAGGAATGAGCTTTAGAATGAAATTAGGAGAGCCAGAAGGGGCCATGAGAAGGCCTTGGCGGACAGGCTTAAGAAAACCCCCAAGGCATTCTACAAGTATGTGAAGAGCAAGAGGATAAGACATGGGAGAATAGGACCAATCAAGTGTGACAATGGGAAAGTGTGTATGGAACCAGAGGAGATGGCAGAGGTACTTAATGAGTACTTTGCTTGAGTATTCACTACGGTAAAGGATCTTGGCGATTGTAAGGATGACTTACAGTGGACTGAAAAGCTTGAGAATGTAGATATTAAGGAAGATGATGTGCTGGAGCGACAGAGGATGAGAGGTGACCTGATAGAGGTGTATAAGATGATGAGAGGCATTGATTGTGTGGATAGTCAGAAGCTCTTTCCCAGGGCTGAAATGGCTAATATGAGAGGGCACAGTTTTAAGGTGCTTGAAAGTAGGTACAGAGGAGATGTCAGGGGTAAATATCTTATGCAGAGAGTGGTGAGAGCATGGAATGGGCTGCTGGCGACAGTGGTGGAGATGGATGCGATAGGGTCTTTTAAGAGACTCCTGGATGGGTACATGGAGCTTAGAAAAATAGAGGGCTATGAGTAACCCTAGGTAATTTGTAAGGTAAGGGCATGTTTGGCACAGCTTTGTGGGCCGAAGGGCCTGTATTGTGCTGTAGGTTTTCTATGTTTCTAATCCTTATATGATAATCTTTACATTCCCGGGATCATTCTCTAGACCTTCTCCAATGTTATGTAAGAGAGAAGAGTTAAATTATTCTAGAGTAGTTTAAAAGGCTTATTTTTTTTACTAGCAGTTTGTCTTTTGCACATTGGTTGTTTGTCAGCCTTTATGTGCAGTTTTTCATTGATTTTATTGTATTTCTTTGTTCTACCATGTATACTTATAAAAAACAAATCTCTGGGTTGTATACGGTGACATAAGTACTTTGATAATAAATTTACTTTGAACTTTGAAAATGTTGGCACAACATTGTGGGCCGAATGGCCTGTACTGTGCTGTAATGTTCTATGTTCTAAATATCCATTTTAAATTTGCTTTACATTGGTTTAGAATTCTGTTTGTGGAACAGAAGATTCAGCACTCCTATCTTGGCGGTGAATTGTGAAGCCAGTGAGCTGAATTGCTGCGTTTGAATATCCAAGTGGATATTCAAGTGGATATTCTTCCACTTGGATATCCAAGTGAATATCCAAGTGGAAGAGGATATCCAAGTCTCTGTGAAACAAAAAACACAACAGTTCCTGATGGTATAGTAATCTTGCTCCAAGGACTTCAATTTTATTTTCCAGAGACTATATATTTGTCAGCAGAATAGACGGTAGTGGAAATCGGAACCCTTGTCTCCTTAAGCGAACTTTTAATCCAGCATGGCATCCTCTCTTCCGCTGTCTTAAAGGGGAACCGCACTTGCGACGGAGGCTGCTGTCCGAGATTCGTCGACTTAGAGTAGTGATAGATTTTTTGAAATGCCTTAAAACGCTGTTGCTACTGTATTGTGCATAGCTGTAGCTGTGGATTTCAGCTGTAGCAGTTTAAAATGGGAATATTTGATGATTTCCATCGGAGCAGCTGACATGAGTCATCTTCTTAATGGTGTTACCAGAAGTTATTTAATTGAACTTTTTAAATATATATACTCGTACTTACTGTAATTTACAGTTTTTATTATTATACATTGCAATATACCGCTGCCTCGAAACAACAAATTTCATGACATATGCCAATGATATTAAACTTGATTCTGATTCTGAACTCTACCACAGCTACAATTCCCGGAAGCTTGGCCATCTCAGTACCATAGGGATTGGTTTGACAGCCGGTCCTTAATTTCACTGCTGACTCTGCAACACTCTGAGTACAGTATAAATGAGGCTGAGTTTGGGTGCATTTCAGCCTCCCTCAGATCCTGATGTTTGCATTTGTAATTTCAATGAAGAGTCAATTGCTCCATCATCTTTTTCCGTAGATGTAGAAATCTTACTCTGACAACAATCCCTCTTTTTCTTCACTTATCAAGCACCGATAGTATTATACTGTTTATTCTTTAACTTTGTTTGTAAATGCACCTTTTTTTTATATAGGCATCCGTTAGTCTCATGACACAATGGATTTGTGCCTTGGAAGGTTTCCAGGGCGCAGGCCTGGGCAAGGTTGTATGGAAGACCGGCAGTTGCCCATGCTGCAAGTCTCCCCTCTCCACACCACCGATGTTGTCCAAGGGAAGGGCACTAGGGCTGATACAGCTTGGCATCGGTGTCGTCGCAGAGCAATGTGTGGTTAAGTGCCTTGCTCAAGGACACACACGCTGCCTCAGCCAAGGCTCAAACTAGCGACCTTCAAATCACTAGACGAATGCCTTAACCACTTGGCCATGCACCAGCATAAATGCACCTTATTATTTGTTAATTTATTTATGGTAATATTATCTTGTGCTCAAAGTTCAAAGTAAATTTATTATCAAAGTACATTTACAACCATGAGACTCATTTTCTTGTGGGCATACTCACATGGGTGGCGGGGTGGAGATACCTCTCTACCAAGGGAGGTGTAAGGTGCTCCTTCCCTCTGCTAGCCTACAAGGAGTAGCTCCTGTTTAGCCTTCTCCCCACCCCACCTCCAAAATCAGGGTCATGTGAAGCCACGGGAGCAGGTGGTGGATGGTCGTACGAGCAGCCAGTGCAGATCACAAGTCCTGGTTATGTGACCACTGACGCCAGACAGACAATCTCTGAAGAGTATTGATAACGGCTGGGGTCACCCATCTTGTAAAGACACTGCCCAGAAGAAGGCAATGGCAAACTACTTCTGGAGAAAAATTTGCCAAGAACAATCATGGTCATGCAAAGACCATGATTGTCCACATAATTTGACACGGCACATAGCAAACGAACAATACTCAATAAGTCTAACGAATAATAACCATAACAATATCAGAGAAAAATGGCACCAACTTGGGTTTTCAACCAGAGTGCAAAAGACAACAAACTATGCAAATACAAAAAGAAAAAAAAAATAAATAAATAAGCAATAAATATTGAGAACAAAATGAAGAGTCCTTGACAATGAGTTCATAATTTGTGGGAACATTTCAATGATGGGGCAAGTGAAGTTGAGTGAAGTTATCCCCGTTAGTTCAAGAGCCTGATGGTTGAGGGGTAATAACTGTTCCTGAACCTGGTGGTGTGGGACCTGACGCTCCTGTACCTCCTTCCTGATGGTTGAGGGGTAATAACTGATCCTGAACCTGGTGGTGTGGGACCTGAGGCTCCTGTACCTCCTTCCTGATGGTTGAGGGGTAATAACTGATCCTGAACCTGGTGGTGTGGGACCTGAGGCTCCTGTACCACCTTCCTGATGGTTGAGAGGTAATAACTTCCTGAACCTGGTGGTGTGAGTTCTGAGGTTCTTGTACCTCCTTCCTGATGACAGCAGCGAGAAGAGAGCATGTCCTGGGTGGTGGGGGTCCCTGATGATGGATGCTGCTTTCCTGCAAGAGCATTTCACCTAGATGTGCTCAATGGTGGGGAAGGCTTTACCCGTGATGGACTGGGCCATACCCACTAGCTTTTGTAGGATTTTTATGTGTTGTGTGTGGGCTGTATCCAGACGAATGATGTTTCGTTTGACCGTATACAGTTGAATGACAATAAACTTGATCTTTTGTTCATCTAAGTTTGATTATTTTCAAAGTGAAAGTAAATTTATAATTGAAATATGTATACTACCTTGTGATTCATTTTCTTATAGGAAAATCACAGGACAATAAAGAATTACAATAGGAAACACCACCAGCCTCCAGGTCCAACATATTATTCTCCATAACTTCCGCCACCTCCAACGGGATCCCACCACTAAGCACATCTTTCCCTCCCTCCCCTGCTTTCCGCAGGGATCGCTCCCTACGTGACTCCCTTGTCCATTTGTCCCCCCACCCCCCCATCCCTCCCCACTGATCTCCCTCCTGGTACTTATTCTTGTAAGCGGAACAAGTGCTACACATGCCCTTACACTTCCTCCCTTACCACCATTCAGGGCCCCAGACAGTCCTTCCAGGTGAGGCGACACTTCACCTGTGAGTCGGCTGGGGTGATATACTGTGTCCGGTGCTCCCGATGTGGCCTTCTATATATTGGCGAGACCTGACGCAGACTGGGAGATCGTTTCGCTGAACACCTACACTCTGTCCGCCAGAGAAAGCAGGATCTCCCAGTGGCCACACATTTTAATTCCACGTCCTATTCCCATTCTGATATGTCTATCCATGGCCTCCTCTACTGTAAAGATGAAGCCACCCTCAGGTTGGAGGAACAACACTTTATATTCCGTCTGGGTAGCCTCCAATCTGATGGCATGAACGTTGACTTCTCAAATTTCCGCTAATGTCCCACCTCCCCCTCGTACCCCACCCGTTATTTATTTATATACACACATTCTTTCTTTCTCTCTCCTTTTTCTCCCTCTGTTCCTCTCACTATACCCCTTGCCCATCCTCTGGGTTCCCCCTCCCCTTGTCTTTCTTCCCGGACCTCCTGTCCCATGATCCTCTCGTATCCCCTTTGCCAATCACCTGTCCAGCTCTTGGCTCCATCCCTCCCCCTCCTGTCTTCTCCTATCATTTCGGATCTCCCCCTCCCCCTCCCACTTTCAAATCTCTTACTAGCTCTTCCTTCAGTTAGTCCTGACGAAGGGTCTCGGCCTGAAACATCGACCGTACCTCCTCCTAGAGATGCTGCCTGGCCTGCTGCGTTCACCAGCAACTTTGATGTGTGTTGATAGGAAACACCAATCTACGTTTTTCCTAGTATCAATTAATGTTACTGATTGCATTTGAAAGGACCTAACTAGTGGATTATTTAAACATTTTCTCTTTAATGTACTTCTTTTCCAGAGTTCAAATTTCACTTCCTTAAAACATGTTTCTAGAAGTGCACAGTATTTAACTTCCTACTTCAGTGAGCAAAGATTCAAAGATTCAAGATTCAAAGTACATTTATTATTAAGAGTGCTGAATGCACCTGCCTAAGACCTCCTCAGGATTCCTTTTCACAGGCAAGGAGTGGAACATGAGGGCAGGTCTTGGCAGACAGCTACAGTTCCTCACTGAAATCAACACCACATCTCTCCGCTCAGGCATAGTACAGCTTGGCACCCGTCCATGGCCACCAAGACAGTCCTCACTGGGCTAACCGTCCCATGGGAGGAAGGAGTGGAGGCTGCCCACGAGTGGAAGAGGCTGAAGTACTGAGACCCGTCAGCTGGGTGCAAGGAAGCTGGAAGACCAACATCTACCACGTGGAGGTAAGACGTCAGGGTTTTGTCAGTACATTGACAACGAGGTTACTGCGTGATATGGCAGTGACTGGAACGCGGCTCAGGAAGGCCACCAGAGAATTGGCTGAAAAGGCAGAAAAGGGCAGCTTTCGGCTGTGGCTGAGGAGGAAGGACAGAAATTGAGGGACCGACTAATCCCATTGAAAGCTGCAGGAGGGGGGCAGGGAGACGTCCCTGCCACTGCTCTGCCACCAGGAGATGTACCAGGGCTAAGGGAGCGAATCGCCAGTGAGTGGTGGTCTCAGGCTGATGACCCTGCAGCTGAGCTAAGGGCACCGTCGGAGGTGCGGCAGGTAGTAATGCCAAGCAGGAAACATCTTCCTGTAACTCTCATTGCAGTGTATAACCCTGATGTTCTTCTTCTCGCAGACAGCTACGAAACAAGGAAAACCATGGAGCCCATTCAAAGCAAAACAAGCAAAATGCTTAAAAAAAGGCTATGGAATGACTAACATCAGCTGGAATAATATTGAGTTTGGGAATGAATTTGCAAGATGAAACACCAAAATTACAACAGCAAATCTGAGCCAGTGATTCCGCTTTTTGACCATAGCAGCATCTAGCTCAATTTTAAAATGTGATATCCTGTTGCTGTGGAGAAGACAATAAATGAGTCATTGTTGGAGTACTGTGTACAGATCTGGTTGGATAACCACAAGAAAAATGTCTCAATATAGGAAGACATCTTAATATAAAAATATGATAATATTCTTGCAATATAATAATTACATTATTGTACAATATATAATAATAATAATGCATGAATATAATAATATAAGAAGGGAACTCAGAGTGTTGCAGTGCTACGTTCATTCCACACTAACAAATGGAAGCGAATGTTGGACAATATCAAATCAAAATGAGGGAAGACTTTAAAACTGCAGAAATGTGATTTTTGAGAAGAATGATGAGAAAAATATTGTGGAAGGACAGAGTAACAAATGAGGAAATGTTGCAAAAAGCTGGAATAAGAATAGAGCTGATATCATCAATCAGGAAATGGCAGCTGAAATTTCTGGGACTTGTACTCACGAAGGAGATGCTTCAACATCTTGCAGTGACAGGAAAGAACGATGGAAGAAAAAATTGCGTCAACAGCACATGTCATTCATGAGTTACATCAAGGGATGGATAGACAAAAGTTTTGAACAGTTTATTAGAATTCCTCAGATTAAGGACAGATGGAAGACCAGGATCGTCCACATCATGTAATGATAATGATGTCCACCAGGTTCAGGGATAGTTATTACCCTTCAACCATCAGGCTCCTGAACCAGTGTGTAAACTTCACACCTGAACTCTGAACTGATTCCACAACCTATGGGTTCACTTTCGAGGACTCTACAACTCGTGTTCTCAGTATTCCTTTTCTCCATTTGCACAGCTTCTCTTTTGCACATTGGATGTTTGTCAGTCTTTGATTGTGTGTAGTTTTTCATTGATTCTATTTGTGCTACTGTGAATGCCTGCAAGAAAATGAATCTTAGCGTAGTATACAGTGACATACTGTTGTGCATTTAATATTTGAGTAATCTTGTAAATATGTTGTCAATTGAGCATTCTTGCTCATTTAAATAATTCACTGCAGGTTTTACGTAAAAATATATGAATGACATACATCATGATGCTATCTCGTGCCTCGCTCTAAGTAAACATGAAGTTAGACTCACATTTTGGACTCTTGTGTCTTCCTTTGAGTTAGTTTAATGTTTTGAAGTTACAAAACATAACATATACGTACTTTGATAATAAATTTACCTTGAACTTTGATTAGGCCAGAAAGGCTGCAGACAAGATTCACGAGGATGATACGGGGACTGGAAGGCATGAGAGACAAGAAGATGCTGAACAGACTGGGAAATCCTGATGAAGGGTCTCGGCCTGAAGTGTCGACTGTACTCTTTTTCATAGATGCTGCCTGGCCTGTTGAGTTCCTCCAGCATTTTGTGTGTGTTGCTTTGGATTTGCACAACTGCAGATTTTTTGTGTTTGAGACTGGGAATTTTTTTTTCTGGGGCATTGGTGGTTGAGAGATGACCTTATTGATGTTTATAAGATCATGAAGTATATCTAGATAAAATGGAAGATCAGTCTTTTTCCCAGGGCAGGGAGATTAAAAACCGGTGAAGTACCGGTTAGCGTGATACTATTACAGTGCCAGTGACGTGGGCTTCCTGTTACCGTGCTGTATCTATAAATGAAATAAAAGCAGATCAAGGTTACAGGGGAAAGGTTTAAGAGGGATCTGAGGGGCAATCTTTTCTCACGGGGGGTGGTGGGCATATGGAGTGATCAGCTAAAGGAAGCTGTAAAATCTACTACAATTACAATGATTAAAAGACATGGAGAGAAATGATTAGACCAGGGGTTCACAACCTTTTTATGCCATGGACCAATACCATTAAGCAAGGGGATTTTGAACCCCAGGTAGAGAACCCCTGGATTACAATGCCCATAAGACAAAGGGGCACAATTAGGCCATTCAGCCCACCATGTCTGTCCCATCATTCCATCATAGCTGATTTGTTATTCCTTTCAGCCCAATTCTTCTGCCTTCTCCTCGTAAACTTTGACACCCTGATTAATCAAGAACCTATTGACGAGCCTGTGATTATGCCTCCTTTCTATCCCCCTGCCAAGTTAATTTAAACCCTCCCTCCCACTACCTATTAAATGTTTCCAATGGCATGGGCCTCAAATAGCCTCTGACAATCAAGTCCACTCCTGGCTTTCATGTGTGACATAGTTACTAAGTTTGTCCAAATCATTTCTACTGACAGGAGAAGGGTCAAAGGTGGTTTACTGGCACCTTAAAACCAATCGCTTTGGGCAAATGTAGCTCGTCAGTTGTGGTTGGCAGCTCATCTAGGAGAAAGAAAACTCTGATCTCAAACTTCCGTTGCCTTGCGACTATACCCACTCATGGGGAAGGCTTCAGGAGCAACCCCCAAGGAAAACTCCAGGTATGGAGTCCCTAAGGCAGTTCAATGCTGACCGGCAACTCCTGTGACTCTGCTGGTGCCAAACTGTATCGGTCTCTGCCGTTCCTTTGGGTTCATCAGATGTGTGGAGAGGGGAAGCTTGCTATGTGGGCAACAGCTTGCTCCCTATATTGCACTGCCCTGGTTTGTATATCTAGACAACTAGGACACAACCCCGACCAATGGAGGCCTCTGACCCCTTACAACTCATGTCTAGAGTTAGAGGTCATCCACAACAGATGAGCCAAGGCAGAGTTGGAGATTGGCAGTAGTTTTCATAGTGGATTGTTCAGATTTTCCTTTTTAATTCTATTGCAGTGATGCTGAACATAGCTGAGTCAGAGAAAATGAAATTGCTCAAAGTTCCCAAATCTGGGTGTTAACTGGAAACATCTGTAGGTCATCTGTCCATCTGTGAACACTGGGGGAAGATGAGATTGGGGATGGCTGTCATTAGAGTAACTGAGCAGTCAGCCACACAAGAGATTCTGCAGATGCTGGAAATCCAGAGCAACAAACACGAACTCATCAGGTCAGGCCGCATCTATGGAAATGAATAAACAGTTGACATTTTGGGACAAGACCCTTCTTTGGGCCTGGAAAGGTGGTGGGGGTGAGGGGAAGGAGTACAAGATAGAAGGTGATAGGTAAAGCCAGGTGGTTGGGGACAGAGGGATGAACTGAGGTAGGAGAGGAGAGTGGACCATGGGAGAAAGGGACAATGGAGGAGCATCAGGGGGAGGTGACAAGAAGATGAGGAGAAGAGACGAGGTAAGTTGGGTAATGGAAGAGGAGGGAAGAGGGAGGGTGGAAGTTATAGAAGTCGATGTTAATGCCATCAGGCTGGAGGCTCCCATTCACCCAAGTCAGGAACAGCAGAGGACCACCAAGAAATGGCACTAGAGGGCACTGCAGGAAGAGTTGAGAGAGGAGGAGACAGAGGCTGCGACAAATGGATGGTTAAAAAGGGGGAAAATAATTACAGAAAGAGCAGCAATTGCCTTGGCAACAAAGTTTGTTTCTTCCTTATGTGAAATCAGGAAGTTGAGTGCAATTCAGATTACTTCAACAAATATATATTTGCTTAATGAGGAACAGAAATTCAGCACCGTCAGCCAGCCCCATAGAAAGTAATTGTTAATGTGTTAAATTATAAATTATTCATTACTACATGTAAGGGCAGTAACCCAACATAGTTTTATCAATGCAACTCAAATGGGGCTTAAAGTGAAGTTCTGAATATTTTAAAATGTATCTTGTCTTTCACTGATTACCATCAGGAAGGAGCCTTAGGTCCCACACCACCAGGTTTACGAACAGTTATTACCCTATAACCATCAGGCTCCTGAATCAGCGTGGATAATTTCAGTCACCTCAACACCGAACTGATCCCACAACCTACGGACTCACTTTCAAGGACTCTAGAACTCATGTTCTCAGTAGTATTTATTTTTTCACTTTGCACAATTTGTCTTCACATGCACATTGGTCGTTTGTCAACCTTTAGTTTTTCATAATTTCTCTAGTGTTTCTTTATCTTCCCATAAATTTCTGCAAGATTATGAGTTTTGCTTGCATCATGCACTAGGGTGCTCTCTTCAGCTGCCTGATGAGGTAACCGTAGCCCTTGGACAGGAGCAGGTGTGGTCAGGTGGTGCCCAACCTTCAGAGAGTGTTTTGACCCTTAACCACTACACTGTCTGTTTGGCGGGTCAGCAGTGGTGGCCAAGTCACTGTCCATCTGCTACTGACATCCAGCTCAGCTCCTCTCGCCTGCTCCGTATCCAGCAGAAGGCTCTTTCTGCTTCCTCCCCCATCCTGCGAGCTGCTCGGTTCTTGCTCTTTTCCTCAAGGCCGAGCAGAGACAGCAACCTCCATGCTGTCTGTGGTGTGGTCAATTATATGTACTTTAATAATAAATGTACTGTACATTGATTTTGATTTATATTTGTGAAAAACTACACCAAACCATTCATCGTTTTTTTTGAGCTATAGTGGTTTATTTCTTTTCAATTTGCTGACTAGTAACTGTGTAGGTCATTCCTGAATGATGAGTGCCTCACTTATTAATACCTGTTCATACAACAGGCACCATAATAGTATTAAATTAAAAATTCTGATGTACGTACGTAGGTTCATTCCTATGAGTGAGAGAACTAGTTTCCTCTCTTTCACTCCACTTTTAGTCAATGTTCTTTCTCATCTATCTTTTGTGTTTTGATACCATTCATTACATTACTGTGGATATATATAGTCACTGTACGGAGTGATGTTTGTGTGTTCAAGGTATTTTTATTATCAAAATATCTATACCATATAGTGTGGTAGAATGGAGATGCATCTCTGCCAAAGGAGGTGTGAGGCGCTCCTTCCCTCTGCTAGCCTGCAGGTCACCCTTGGGCAAGGTGTAGCACCTGCTTAGCCCCCGATCAGGGTCAGGTGAAGCCGTGGGAACAGGTAGTGGATGGTTGTATGAGCAGCCGGTGCAAATCACAAGTCCTGGTTATGCAACCACTGACACCAGGCAGACAATCTCTGAAGAGTATTGATAATGGCTGGGGTCACCCGTCTTGTAAAGACACTGCCCAGAAGAAGGCAATGGCAAACCACTTCTGTAGAAAAATTTGCCAAGAACAATCATGGTCATGGAAAGACCATAATCGCCCACGTCATACAACATCATAATGATGACGTCATATGACATGGCACATAATGGTGATAGCGATCTATACCTTGAGATTCATTTTCTTGCAGGCACCCACAGGAAAACATAGAAATACAATAGAATACATGAAAAACTACATATACCAAAGAGAAACAAACATCCAATGCACAAGAGAGGAGAAATTGTGCAAATAATTAAAAAGCATACAAATAATACTGATAGTATGAGCTGCAGAGTCCCTGAAAATCAGTGCACAGGCTGTTATCCTATGGACAAAGTTGACTTAAGGGCGCCTGTAAAGACAGAAGCATTTGTTACTTGGGGTGGTCTGTATATGTAAAAACACAATCTCAGCTTGGAGAGTGGGCACAATCAAATGGAACTGCCCACAGTAGCGTAGTGGTTAGTGTGACGCTCTTGCAGCTCGGGGCATTGGAGTTTGGAGTCATCTGGAATGAGTCTGTACGTCCTCTCTGTGGAATATATAGGTTTCCCCTGGGTGCTCTGGTTTCCTCCCACGGTGCAAAGATGTACAAGTTAGTAGGTTTATTGGTCTTGGCAAATTGTCTCATGAACAGGCTGGGGTTAAGTCTGGGGGTTGGGTTAAATGGTGGCACAACTCAAAGGGCCTATTCCATGCTGTACCTCGTGATAAAAATAAATTTTTAAAAAACTGAGCTCAATGCATTGATTTAGTAGCATGGCTGTGATTGATTTCTGGTGTTGATTTAAAGGAAAATGCCTTTGAATTCATTATTAAAGTTTTCAGAAACTGGATTAAAGTAAATCCAATTTATTTCAAAATTCAATGATATTTTGTCCAATTTCATCTTGATGAAACTAACACTCACATACTGTAAATTCTAACCCAGAATGTTGTAAGAACAATTAAGTTATGAACAAGGTCTATATTGTTGTTTACTTCTTCCTCTTCTTCTTAAGCCCATCACCCCTACTGGGGCACAGGTCGCTGACAGCAGCTCGCCAGAGTCTTCTGTCCACCACACGACTTATCGCCGAAAATCCTTCCACTCTGAGGGATGAGATCTTTGGAGCTTCGGTTGGCATCTCTGTAGCTCTGGGTTTTTAAACTGAATGGGGTTGCTAGCCCAAGGCCCAACCTTTCTACTTTCACAGCCTGACTTGGGACTGTTCAGGGCAGAATTTGTTTACCACTGCCTTATTGTAAATGCTAGTGGGGTTGTGGTCAGGGATTTGGGCTGGTTTGTTCTGCTTTTGCCATGAGTCACCAACTGAAAGAGTGGCAAAACAGTTTCAGTAATTGTTTTTGAATGGTTATTAGATAAAAGGTTAGTTGGAAATTCTATGGCCTTTGGCATAAGGACAGCCTATTGTATAGTTTTTCATTAATTCTATTGTATTTCTTTGTTCTACTTTGAATGTCTGCAAGAAAATGAATCTCTGGGCTGTAGATACTGATGGCAAGACCCTGTTGCATATTGGTAATATGAAATACTGGAGGTCCAGTTCATTGGACTGACAGTGGGGGAGCCTCATGGCCCCGGTTGTTGTGCGGAGCTGTCCCCAATGTTCCTGTTCGAGCCACCCAGGGGAGGAGGCGCCAGAGGCAGTTTGGGAGAGAGTAGAAGCGCGACGAGCATGCTGGAATCTGTATTGGGTTGGGGGCTGAGCCCTCCTGTCAGTGCTGCCGCCCAGTGTTCACTCCATGGAAGACAAGCTGGATTGTCTTTGGCTGTCCCAGTGCAAGACAAGCTGATTTGCCTTCGTCTGTTGAACGAGAACAAGATGAGGAACTGCTGCATGCTTGTTCTTGCAGAAACATGGCTCCAGGACAACATCCCATGCCCCATCAATCTTCAGGCAATTCCACTCAGGGACTTGGGCTAATATTATTTTTTGTGACTGTATGTGCTATCATAGCATTATGTGTTGTGTCTGACTGTATGTACTATGTTTGGCACCTTAGCCCCAGAGGAACATGTTTTGTTTAGCTGTATAGATGTGAATGTTTGAATGATAATTACATTTGAACCATAGAACCATAGAACCATAGAACATTACAGCACAGAAACAGGCCCTTTGGCCCTTCTTGGCTGTGCCGAACCATTTTCTGCCTAGTCCCACTGACCTGCACACGGACCATATCCCTCCATACACCTCCCATCTATGTATCTGTCCAATTTATCCTTAAATGTTAAAAAAGAACCCGCATTTACCACCTCGTCTGGCAGCTCATTCCATACTCCCACCACTCTCTGTGTGTGAAGAAGCCCCCCCAATATTCCCTTTAAACTTTTCCCCCCTCACCCTAAACCCATGTCCTCTGGTTTTTTTCTCCCCTTGCCTCAGTAGAAAAAGCCTGCTTGCATTCACTCTATCTATACCCATCATAATTTTATATACCTCTATCAAATCTCCCCTCATTCTTCTACGCTCCAGGGAATAAAGTCCTAACCTATTCAACCTTTCTCTGTAACTGAGTTTCTCAAGTCCCGGCAACATCCTTGTAAACCTTCTCTGCACTCTTTCAACCTTATTTATATCCTTCCTGTAATTTGGTGACCAAAACTGAACACAATACTCCAGATTCGGCCTCACCAATGCCTTATACAACCTCATCATAACATTCCAGCTCTTATACTCAATACTTTGATTAATAAAGGCCAATATACCAAAAGCTCTCTTTACGACCCTATCTACCTGTGACGCCACTTTTAGGGAATTTTGTATCTGTATTCCCAGATCCCTCTGTTCCACTGCACTCCTCAGTGCCTTACCATTAACCCTGTATGTTCTACATTGGTTTGTCCTTCCAACGTGCAATACCTCACACTTGTCAGTATTAAACTCCATCTGCCATTTTTCAGCCCATTTTTCCAGCTGGTCCAAGTCCCTCTGCAGGCTCTGAACTTGGAATTAAACTTGATATACACTCATTGGCCACTTTATTAGGCACCTCCTGTACCCAATAAAGTGGCCACTGAGTGTATGTTCATGGTCTTCTGCTGCTGTAGCCCATTGGCTTCAGCGTTTGATATGTTGTGTGTTCAGAGACGCTCTTCTGTACACCACTGTTGTAACACATGGTTATTTGAGTTACTGTCGTCTTCCTGTCAGCTTGAACCAGTCTGGCCATTCTCCTCTGACCTCTCTCATTAACAAGGCGTTTTCACCCACAGAACTGCCGATCACTGGTTGTTTTTTTTTTTGTTTTTCACACCATTCTCTATAAATAGAGACTGTTTTGTGTGAAAATCACAGGAGATCAGCAGTTTGTGAGATACTCAATCCACCCCGTCTGGCACCTACAATTACAAATGTACAAATTACAAATACAAATGTCCTCTTTCTTTAAGGATCGCAGTTTCCCTTCTGCTGTCATTAATGATGCCCTCACCCGCATCTCCTCCATTTCCTGCACTTCGGCGCTCACCCCATCCTCCCACCACTACAACAGGAACAGAGTTCCCCTTGTCCTCACCTACCACCCCACCAGCCTCCGGATCCAACACATTATCCTCTGCAACTTCCGCCACCTTCAACAGGACCCCACCACTAAGCACGTCTTTCCCTCTCCACCCCTCTCCACCTTCCTCAGGGAGCGGTCCCTTCGCGACTCCCTGATCCACACATCCCTCCCCATGGATCTCCCACCCGGAACTTATCCCTGTTAGCACAAGTGCTACACCTGTCCCTACACCTCCTCTCTTGCCACCATTCAGGGCTCCAAACAGTCCTTCCAAGTGAGTCAACGCTTCACTTGTGAGTCTGTTACGGTCATCTATTGCATCCGGTGCTCCCGGTGCGGCCTCCTCTACATCGGTGAAACCCGACGCAGATTGGGGGACCGCTTCGTCGAGCACCTCCGCTCCATCCGCCAAAACAGGCAGGACCTCCCAGTAGCCACCCACTTCAACTCTGCTTCTCACTCCCATTCAGATATGTCCATACATGGCCTCCTCTACTGCCACGATGAGGCTAAACTCAGGTTGGAGGAGCAACACCTCATATACCGTCTAGGTAGTCTCCAGCCCCTTAGTATGAACATAGAATTCTCCAACTTCCAGTAATTCCCTCCCCCCCCTTCCCCTATCCCTGTCACTCTGCCCCCTCCCCCAGCTGCCTACCTCCTCCCTCTCGGTTCCGCCTCCTTCTACTACCCATTGTGTTTTCCCCTATTCTTTCTTCACCTTCCCTGCCTATCACCTCCCTGCTTTCCCTTCCCCACCCCTTTATCTTTCCCCTTACTGGTTTTTCACCTGGAACCTACCAGCCTTCTCCTTCCCACCCTCCCCCTACCTTCTTTATAGGGCCTCTGCCCCTTCCCTCTACAGTCCTGACGAAGGGTTCCGGCCTGAGACGTTGACCAATCTTTTCCACGGGTGCTGCCCGACCTGCTGAGCTCCTCCAGCATGTTGTGAGTATTACCTACAATTATTCCATGGTCAACATCACTTAGATACATTTCTTCCCCATTTTGAACAACAACTGAAACTCTTGACGAAGTCTGCATGCTTTTATGCATTGAGTTGCTGCCAAGGTTCCTAAGGTTGTCATAGCCGGGGTGGTAGTGGGGATAAGCTCCCATTACCTATAAAGTGCGTCACTAACAGCGTCTGATAACCAAGTCCAACTCTTGGCCTTCACGTGAGGCTTAGCTACTAGGCCCGGTGGAACTGTTTCTACTGACAAGAGAAGGGGCAGAGGCGGACCACTGGCACCTCAAAACCAGTTACTCAGCCTTGGACGGCAGCCCGTCTAGGAGAAGGACAACTCTGATTTTAAACCTCCGCTGCCTTGCAGCCATAGACATCCATGGGAAAGGCTTCAGGAGGAAACCTCGAGGAAGAAATCCGGAGCCGGGGTCCCTAAGGCAGTTTGATGTTGTTTACATCTTCACTCTGGCAATCTCTGCGGCGACACTGGTGTCAAGCCGTATTGGTGCTTGCCCTTCCCTTGGACTACATCAGTGACGTGGAGAGAGGGAACCCGCTGCATGGACAACAGCCAATTCTTCAAATCTTCCCGTCCAGACTTGGGCACTAGAGAGGACACAGTCCACCAGAGGCGCAAACCCATGATCCTCTGGGACCGATGGCTGCCTACTACTGCTGCCACATGATTGGCTGATTAGATAGTTGCATTAGCAAACAGGTGTGCAGGTGTACCTAATAAAGTGCCCACAGAGTGTATGTACTTTGATTATAAATGTACTTTAAACTTTGAACTCTGAGCCAACACAGGCTTAAGGGCTGAACGGCCTCCTCCTGTTCTCTATGGTGCTTTCTTACAAGTAACTACTTTTACTTTAGATCAAAAGGATAAATTCATAAGCAGAATGTAAGTATTAGCTGTATAAAAATATATTTCACCTCTCCAGCTCCAAACTTGGCTCACTGTAATTTGGACTCATGGTCGCCATGGACTGACGGGAACTGAGTACTGAAGAGATGTTCCAGGCTGGGTTCCAAACATGAAGCAAACATATTCCAGACACAAACACCCCCTGGAAGATGGAAACACAATATAATGTTACCATGGAGCCTCTGGACAACTGCTAAACACTTCAGGCATTTTGAGCTAAACTCAGTCTCTGCTAAGTCTACTAAAACAACCTACTAGAACAAGTGAAATGATGAGAATAATTGTATTATGAACCATCAATTTCACAAGATGCAGCTGCCTTTACAACATAGAACATTACAACACATGTAGGGCCCACTATATTGTGTCAACCCTTTAAACAACTCGAAGATCAATCTAACCCTTCCCTCCCACATTGGCCTCTATTTTTCTATCATCCATGTGCCCATCTAAGAGTCTCTGTTACGAGATGCTCCCAACTCCCCTCTAACTCTCCGGAGTATGGATAGCTGGCGCGGCTCCTAAGGGCTCCGGACAGTCCTGCTAGTTAGCAATCATGTTTTGGGCACCAATAATTGAGTATTTAAGGGACACTGGAACTGAGGTTTGGTGCTCAGTTGTAAGCCCAACTAAAGATACTGTCTAGCGTTTTGGCTTTGCTTAGCTCTCATTCCAGCTTGATATTGTGTCTTGATTCCAGCCTCAGATACTCCAGCACTTGTGTCCAAACCATCCTCATCGAGGTCTCCATGTGCCTGTCTGAGTATCTTAAATGCCTCTAATGTATCTGCCTCCACCACCGCCCCTGGCAGCGCGTTCCACACACCCACCACTCTCTGTGTAAACAACTTACCTCTATACTTTCCTCTAATCACTTTACAATTATGCTCCCTTGTATTAGCTATTTCCACCCTGGGAAAAAGTCTCTGGCTATCCACTTGATTTTTGCCTCCGAACATCTTGTTTAGCTCTATCATAAATTTACATATTACTACTTAACTATTTATGGTTTTATTACTATTTATTATTTATGGTGCAACTGTAACGAAAACCAATTTCCCCCGGGATCAATAAAGTATGACTATGACTATGACTATGACTATCAAGTCATTTCTCATTCTCCTTCGGAGCTCATTCAACCTATCTTTGTAAGACATGCCCTCTAGTCCTGGTAAATCTCCTCCACACCCTCTCTAAAGCTTCCACAATATTTCTATAATAATGTCTTTTGATATCCCATGAGGTTCAAACCTTGATATAAAACAAAGCTACAACACGAGGTTTAATTTAACTCTGCGTATTTGCATAGGGTATTTACTATTGAGTAGCAGAGTAGCATATTGGTTAGCACAATGCTTTACAGCACCAGTGACCTGGGTTCAATTCCCGCCACTGCCTGAAAGCAGTTTGTATGTTCTCCCCGTGATCGCGTGGGCTTCCTCCCACAGTTCAAGACATACTGGTTGGTAGGTTAATTGGTCATTGTAAATTGTTTCATGAATAGGCTAGGTTTTAATCGTGGTTTGCTGGGTGACGCGGCTCAAAAGATTGGAAGGGTCTACTCCATGCTGTATCCCAATAAATAAGCAAATAAATAAATAAATAAATAAATTTTATGTGCCATAGTCTGTATTTAGTTTTCACAATAATCTTGATATCTTATTGAATTCCTAATGGAAGTTCACATAGATACTCCCTTTTCTCCAGGATTTTCCATTCCAGAATCTAGTGATTCTTGAAAGATCCTTACTAATGCCTCCACAATCTCTTCAGCCACTTCTTTCAGAACCCTGGGGTGTAGTCCATCTGGTCCAGGTGAATTATCTACCTTCAGAGCTTTCAGCTTCCCAAGCATCTTCTCTTTAGTAATAACAACTACACTCATTTCTGCCCCCTGACAATCTCGAATTTCTGGCATTCTGCTAGTGTCTTCCACAACAAAGACTGATGCAAAATATTTAATCACTTTGTCTGCCATTTCTTTGATCCATTACTACCTCTCCAGTGTCATTTCCCAGTGGTCTAATAACCACTCTTTCCTCTCTCTTACTTTTAAGAAGCAACTTAGTTCCACTCCAATTTGCCTACCTCAGCAACAGGTCCACAGCAGGTGACATATCATTGGATCTTCACTCTACTTGGAACATGTGGACAGCAAAGGTGCATACATCAGGATGTTCTTTATTGACTACAGCTCAGCATTCAATACCATCAGCCCCTCAAAACTAACCAATAAGATCCAAGACCTTGGCCTCAATACCTCTTTGTACAATTGGATCCTTGATTTCCTCACTTGCAGACCCCAGTCAGTTCAGATTGGCAACAATATCTCCTCCATAATCTCCATCAGCACAGGTGCACCTGCTGTACTCACTTTACACTTATGACTGTGTGGCTAAGCACAGCTCCCATGTCATATTCAAGTTTGCTGAAGGCACCACTGTCATAGGCCGAATCAAAGGTGGTGATGAATCAGCAAAGAGGAGGGAGATTGGAAAACTGGCCGAGTGATGCTACAACAACCTCTTACTCAACGTCGGCAAGACTAAAGGGCTGATTATTGACTTCAGGAGGAGGAAACCAGAGGTTCATGAGCCAGTCCTCATTGGATGATCAGAGGTGGAGAGGGTTAGCAACTTTAAACTCCTCAGTGTTATTATTTTGGAGGACCTGTCCTGGGCCGAGCATGCAAGTGCAATTACAAAGAAAGCCCAGCAGCGCCTCTACTTCCTTAGGAGATTCGGCATGAGACCCAAAATTTTGACAAACTTCCATAAATGTGTAGTGGAGAGTATATTGACTGGCTGCATCACAGACTGGTATGGAAACACCGATGCCCTTGAACAGATAATCCTACAAAAAGTAGTGGACACGGCCCAGTCCATCACGGGTAAAGCCCTCCCCACCATTGAGCACATCGACATGAAACGCTGTCACAGGAAAGCAGCCTCCATCATCAAGGACCCCCACCACCCAGGACATGCTCTCTTCTCACTGCTGCCATCAGGAATGGGGTATGGGCACCTCAAGACTCACACCACCAGGTTCAGGAACAGTCATTACCCCTCAAGCTTGCAGAGGGATCTGTACCAGCTGGAAAAATGGGCTGAAAAATGGCAGATGTAATTTAATACAGACAAGTACAAGGAGTTGCACTTTGTAGGACCAAACAAGATAGGTCTTACACAGTGATGGTAGGGCACTGAGGAGTGCTGAAGAACAAAGCATCTGCAAACACAGATCAATAATTTATTGAAAGTGGTGTCACAGGTAAACAGAGTCATAAAGGAGGCTTTTGGCATGTTGACCTTCATATATCAATGCATTTAGTACAGGAGGTGGAATGTTATGTTGAAGTTGTATAAGGCATTGGTGAAGCCTAATTTGAAATATTGTGTGTGGTTTTGGTCACCTACCTACAGGAATGATGTAAATAAGGTTGAAAGAGTACAGAGAAAATTGATAAGGATGTTGCTGGTACTGGAGGACCTGAGTTATAATGAAAGATTGAATAGCTTAGGACCTTATTCCTTGGAATGTAGAAGATTGAGGAGTGATTTGACAGAAGTATACAAAGTTATCAGGGGTATAGATAGGGTAAATGCAAGCAGGCATTCTCAACTGAGGTGGGGTGGGACTACCACTAGAGGTCATGGGCTAAGAGTGAATGGTGAAAAGTTTAAGGGGAACACGAGGGCAAACTTCTTCACTTAGAGGTTCATGAGAGTGTGGAATGAGTTGCCAGCACAAGTGGTGCATGTGAGCTTGATTTCAACATTTAAGAGAAGTTTGGACGGGTACGTGTATGGTAGGGATATGGAGGGCTATGTTCCAGTGCAGGTTGATGAGAGTAAGTAGTTTAAATGGTTCAGCACAGACTAGATGGGCTGAAATGCCTGTTTCTGTGCTGTACTTTTCTATGATTCTATAACCATCAGGCTCTTGAACCAAAGGGGGTAACTTCACTCAATTTTACTTCCCTCATCATTTTTTTTTGTAATTTATTTTTTATTGAATTTCATCATCAAATAAATATTTCCATAAAATGTATTTCAGATACTGTACATATATATCATATAATCATATTTGTCACAAATCTCCACATGATATTTATCTGAATTATACACTTTTAGAAAGGAGAGGAAAGAAAGAACAATCAAAAGAAGAAAACTATGTATAAAGTAGGGAGTGATCTTTTTTTTTACAACATGTTCATTAACTTGTGAGAATAAAATCAGGCCTATGAGGTGTTATGTAGTTAAACCATGTTTTCCAGTATGAATCAAATTGTTCCAACTTATGATTAACAGATGCTGTTATCTTCTCCATTTTGTAAATGTCCATTGTAATTTCCATCCGTACATTTAAAGTTGGGCTCTCCTGTGATAACCATTTCCTGGTAAGAGTCTTTTTACCAGCCACCCGCAGTACACTCATTAAATATTTATCTATTTTCAACCATTCTTGAGGTATATACCCAAAATATATGGTCTTACTTTCTAAGGGTATTTCACATTTAAAGATGTCTTGTAGGGCATTGTGTATCCCACTCCAGTAGTCTTTGATAACGGGGCAACCCCAGAAAATATGATAATAGTTTGCATTTTGATTTCCACAATCTCTCCAGCAAACAGGGAGGTTACTATCATAATGAGATTTCTGAGAGGGTGTAATAAAATACCTTATCAAGTTTTTCCAGCCGAACTCCCTCCATTTCTGTGAACTGGTACACTTCCATTGATACCTCCATATTATTGTCCAGTCTTCCTCAGATATTATTATCCCTCCTTCCTTCTCCCATTTTGTTTTAATGTATGAAGTCAAATGCGCTTTAAGATTTGACAAGCTTCCCTCATCATTTAAATGTTCCCATAACCAATGGACTCAATTTCAAGGACTCTTCATCTCATGTTCTCAATATTTGCCTATCTATCTATCTATCTATCTATTTATTTATTTATTATTTTTCTATTTTCACAGTTTGTTGTCTTCTGCACTCTGGTTGAGCACCATAGTTGAGCAGTCTTTCATTGATTCTGTTATGGTTATTATTCTATAGATTTATTGATAATGCCCACAAGAAAATGAATCTCAGGGTTGTATGTACTTATATGTACTTTGATAATACATTTACTTTTTAAATTTTATATACCTGAAAAATACTTTTCGTATCATCTCTTGTATTATGGGCTAGCTTACCTTCATATTTCAACTTGTAAGTTTTCATTTAAATACTTCCCAATTCTCTAGTTACCAACTAGTTTTTACCATACGCTATGCACCTGCTTCCTTTAATATTCTCTTTGGTCTTATGGACATAATCCTATCCATCTTGTTAATGACCAGGTCAAAACTTTCTACTCGATTATTCAGACATGACTTACCCTTACTAAAGCCGCACTGGCACTTTATCCCAACTCTCATTCAATTGACATTAAACTGACATATTCATTAGAACATGGAGCAGAATTAGGCCATTTGGCAAAACAAATCTGTTCCGCCATTCCATCGTGACTGATCCATTTCCCTCTCAGCCCCAATCTCCTGCCTTCTCCCCATATCCCTTCATGTCCTGACCAATCAAGGATCTATCAACCTCTGCCTTCGATATACCCAATGACTGGCCTCCACAGCTGCCAGTGGCAACGAATTCCACAGAATCACCATTCTCTGGCTAAAGAAATTCCTCTTCATCTCCATTCTAAATGGATGTCCTTCAGTTCTGAGGCTGTGGCCTCCGGTCCTAGACACCCCATCATAGGAAACATCCTCTCCACATCCACTCTATCGAGGCCTTTCAATATTCAATAGATTTCAATGAGATCCCCTTTTCCCATCATTCTTCTGAATTCCAGTGAGTACAGGCCCAGAGACATCAATCAGGCCTCATATGGTAACCTTTTCATCCCCAAAATCATACTTGTGAATCTTCTCTGAACCCTCTCCAATGACAGCAGTTGAAAGAGTCTCTCTCCCTTTCTCCCACTCTTAAACAAATCGAGTGCTATTAACAGATGTCTCAGACAACAGCAAATCCTGAGCAACACACACAAAATACTGGAGGAACTCAGCACAGCAGGCAGCATCTGTGGAGGAAAATAAACAGTCAATGTTATGGGCCAAGACCTTTCATCAGAATCAGAATCAGAATCAGGTTTAATATCATGGGCTTATGTCATGAAATTTGTTAACTTTGCGGCAGCAGTACAATGCATAATGATAGAGAAAGTAGAGCAGTACATAATAATAGAGAAAAAATATGTGAATTATAGTATGAATATATATATTAAATAGTTAAATTAAATGAATAGAGCAAAAAGATAGAAATAATAAGTGGTGAGGTAGTGTTCATGGATTCAATGTCCATTGCTGATCTCCTCCCTCATTTTGAGTGAATTCCTGAAAGATTGAGGCTGAGCTTTGAGGTGTTAATACAGGATGAATCCATGTAACCTATCAATTCTGTTTTCCAGTTATGCACCCATGTTGTGAAACACACAAAAATGACCGAACATAGTAATTATACCTCCACAGTATTATAATAAATGGCATCAACAGCACATAATATTTAAAAGAAAGAACAATTACTAAAACTGAAGAGGGAGGAAGCCAGGTACATCATCAGACAAACTTCAGGTTGTTTCTCGCTCTCGGGCCTGGGTCCCATCGCCTCGACCCTGCTTCACCTTGGTTCTGCTGCTTTGAGTCGCCTCCAAGTCAGCTCCAGCAATGACCAAACATCGGCTCGTTCCCGGCTCTCGGGCCCAGGTATGACATTCTCCTAAGGGTTGTCCATTGGTGGGGCACCATGGGACTTACTCTGGGATGTTAAGGTGGATTCCCTTAACGGAGAATGCCTGTGCATTACTTTGTTTAACATGGTGAGGCTGAGGCACGGACAGCCACCACATGTCCTTGGCAGAATGGAGTCCAGAGGCATGGAGTGCAAGATGACTGGGGACCGTTCACTGCTGCAGCTTCCTCCACCTTCACTGCCATTGTGAGGTGTCATCATCTTCCAGCAGCTCCACTGATGAGGTCTTGATTGGACTGCTCTTCGTCTGGAACCTCCCCCTTGACCTTACACCTTAGGTGACCCTGCCGGGAGCTAAGCTCCAGACAGCATTACTCTTGTGATCTTAGGAAGTCACAAGCCTCTCCAGCACAACAAGGTGATGATCTCCAGGGAAGATCCTGGAATACCATAATTCCAATAGCATCCTCTTCCTTGGTAAAGACTGATGAAATGTGCTCACTTAGCACCTCAGCTATGCCCTCTGTCTCAATGAGCAGATCACCTTTATCACTACTCAAATGCTGCTTAAGCACTTATGGATTCTACGAGCAGGAGCTGAGGTTATTAATCTCTTGTCTGTACTGATGAGCACTGCAAGACTGACCATGAAGTTCACAGTACTGATTGTGAAACAAACCTCAGCGAAGAAACACTTCTCTGCCCAATTATCTTTTGTGTTTTTTTTTACATTCGTTCATGGTGGAGGATTACAAATACCTGGGGACACAAATTGACAATAAACTGGACTGGTCAAAGAACACTGAGGCTGTCTACAAGAAGGGTCAGAGCCGTCTCTATTTCCTGAGGAGACTGAAGTCCTTTAACATCTGCAGGACGATGCTGAGGATGTTCTACGAGTCTGTGGTGGCCAGTGCTATCATGTTTGCTGTTGTGTGCTGGGGCAGCAGGCTGAGGGTAGCAGACACGAACAGAATCAACAAACTCTTTCGTAAGGCCAGTGATGTTGTGGGGAGGGAACTGGACTCTCTGACGGTGGTGTCTGAAAAGAGGATGCTGTCTAAGTTGCATGCCATCTTGGTCAATGTCTCCCATCCACTACATAATGTACTGGGTGGGCACAGGAGTACATTCAGCCAGAGACTCATTCCACCGAGATGCAACACAGAGCATCATAGGAAGTCATTCCTGCCTGTGGCCATCAAACTTTACAACTCCTCCCTTGGAGGGTCAGACACCCTGAGCCAATAGGCTGGTCCTGGACTTATTTCCATCTGGCATGATTTACATATTATTATTTAACTATTTATGGTTTTATATTGTTATATTTATACTCTATTCTTGGTTGGTGCAACTTAACAAAACCCAGTTTCCCTCGGGATCAATAAAGTATGACTATGACTATGGCTATGGGATACTAGTATCAGAGGCAGCTCTTAATTACCCTTGAATTGAATTTGCTGATGACACTACTGTGCTTGGCTGAATCAAAAGCATATAGGAGGGAGATTGCAAATCAGGTTGAATGGTGCTACAACAATAGCCTCTCACTAAATCAGCAAATCCAAAGAGCAGATTATTGACTACAGGAGGAAGAAATTGGGTGTCCATGAACCAGTGTTCATTCGTGGGTCAGTGGTGGAGAAGGTCAGTAACTTTAAATTCCTGGGTATTATTCTAGCAGAGAATCTGTCCTGGGACCAGCGTATAAATGCCATTTCAAAGTAGCCACAACAGTGCCTTTACTGTCTGAGAAGTTTGTGCAGGTTTAGCATGTGAAGAGCAAGAGGATAAGACGTGAGAGAATAGGACAAATCAAGTGTGACAGTGGAAGAGCATGTATGGAAACAGAGGAGATAGCAGAGGTACTTAATGAATACTTTGCTTCAGTATTCACTACAGAAAAGGACCTTGGTGATTGTAGGGATGACTTACAGTGGACTGAAAAGCTTGAACATGTCATCGTCGTCGTGGCTATCCCTCAAGGTCGAGGATGATGGTCTTCGTTCCATTGATATATTTATGAGCTCTCAAGGGCTTATGAGTCCAATCTTGGCTTTGAAAGTTCTTCCACATTCAGGACGGGTAGTTCCAGATGGCAGATTGGGCTTTGGTTGTTGCTGCCTCTCTTTCCGTTTTCTTCTCTTTTCTTCTAATTCTTCACATCTGTTGGCTTTGAAAGTTGTTGTTCCTTCTCAGATGATGGCTTGCCAGAGTTTCCTATCCTTGGCACTGGTTTCCCAATTGTTCATGTCGATGTTACATTTCTTCATGTTGGCTTTTAAGACATCTTTGAATCTCTTTTGTTGTCTGCCTCTTTTATGTTTGCCTTCTTTAAGCTGGGAGTAGAAGATTTGTTTCGGCAGACGTTCGTCTTTCATCCGAACAACATGACCGCTCCATCTTAGTTGGTTCTTGATGACGTAGGCTTCAATGCTTGTTGTTTTTGCTTCATTTAGCACACTGACGTTGGTTCTTCTATCTTCCCAGCTGATATTTAAGATGTTTCGAAGACAGCGTTGATGGAACTTTTCAAGTGCCTTCAGATGTCGTCGGTATGTTGTCCAGGTTTCGGATGCATACAGGAGCGTTGGGATTACCACTGCTTTGTACACTAACATTTTGGTGTCTGTTCAGATGTCACTATCATGAAAGACTCTTGTTCGGAGACGGCCAAAAGCTGTTCCAGCACATTTAAGACGATGTTGGATCTCGTCATTAAGGTCGACATTGGAGGAGAGGTGACTTCCAAGATACGGAAAGTGGTTCACGTTTTCCAGGGTTGTTTCACCAAGTTGAATTGATGGTTCTATCCAATTTGTCTCAGTTGGTGACGATTGGTAATGATCTGAGTCTTCTTGGAATTGATGGTAAGTCCAAGTTTTGTGTATGCACGATTGAGGACAGTCAGAATCTGTTGTAGGTGGTTTTCTGAGAGAGCTGCGACACTGTTGTCATCTGTGTATTGGAACTCGATGAGGGAACTCGTGGATGTCTTGTTTTTGGACTTGAGGTGGGCAAGATTGAAAAGTCTGCCATCTGTTCTGTAGACAATTTCGATTCCTGGGGGTAGGTCGTCCTTGATGATGTGGATGATTGTCGCAATGAAGATGGTGAACAAAGTTGGGGCAATCACGCATCCCTGTTTTACTCCTGATCTAACTTGAAAAGGCTCACAGTTACTGTTGCTGACCATGACTGTGGCAAGCATGCCATCGTGGAGGAGTCTCAGGATTCGAATGTACTTTTCAGGGCATCCATAGGTGGATAGGACATCCCATAGGAGTTCCCTTGATACCGAGGTAAAGGCTTTAGTGAAGTCGATGAATGCCATGTACAAAGGTTGAAGCTGTTCATGACATTTTTCTTGTAGTTGTCGCATTGTGAAGATCATGTCGATTGCTCCACGTGATGGCCTAAAACCAGCTTGTGTCTCCGGAAGGATCTTCTCGGCTAAAGGCTTGGGCCGGTGGTTCATGATGCGGGTGAGGATCTTTCCTGCTGTTGCTAACAGGGAAATTCCACGATAGTTTCCACATTCAGATCGATCGCCTTTCCTTTTGTAGATGGTAACGATTGCTGAGTCTCTAAAGTCTGCTGGTATGTTTTCATTTATCCAGATCTTGATGAGAAGTTGATGCAGTTGATAATGATGCGGGTTACCTCCAATTTTGTAGACCTCGGCTGATATTCCATCGAGTCCAGCGGCCTTGTTGTTTTTCAAGGTTTTGATGGCTTCCTTGACTTCTTCAAGTGTTGGTATTTTGCTTAGGGAGTCATCAACGGACTGTTTTGGAACATTGTTAATCACGTTCCTGTCAAGTGAGACGGTTTGATCTAGAAGATCTTCAAAGTGCTCCCTCCATCTAGAATTGATGTCAGCATTGCTCTTCAGGATGGTTGAACAATCTTTGCTTTTGAGAGGGGCTTGACCTGTCATGGTCCGGATCAGGGTCCCTTTAAATTTACTTTGTTTATGTTACGATCCGGACTGTTGACTCCCTGTTTCCCTTTGGTTCCCTGTTTTCCCGTGTCCCTCGGCCTTGGTGATTGAAGGCAATTTACTCTCGGCTGAACTGGTCGTTTATAGTCTCCGGCTTTGAGCCGTTCGGTGCGAGAGCGTCTGCAAAGTCACCAAAGGTACGGTGTGCCAATGTCATCTGGCCGGAGCAAGCCTGTCTCTGCCGAAGCGAGTGCCGGTAATTCGCCTTTCCTCACTCGAGCAACCCTGTCAAGTTACCTTGCCAAAGCGAGCCTGCAAAGTTTCCTCACCGAGGTGGGTCCGTCAGCTAACCCGCCGGAGGGAATCAAGAACCACTATCTACTGTTCCTGGGCTGAGTCGAGAGCCCGCCACTACCCGGAGGCTCCAAGTCAAGTCCTGGCTCCCGGGGCATTCAAGTACCAAGTCGAGTCCCGGCCCTGGCGGTATCCAAGTTCCGAGTTGAGTCCCGGCCCTGGCGGCATCCAAGTTCCGAGTCGAGTCCTGGCCCTGGCAGCATCCAAGTTCCGAGTCGAGGCCTGGCCCTGGCGGCATCCAAGTTCTGAGTCGAGTCCTGGCCCTGGAGGCATCCAAGTTCCGAGTCAATTCCCGTCCCTGGCGGCATCCAAGTACCGAGTCGAGTCCTGGCCCTGGCGGCATCCAAGTACCAAGTCGAGTCCCGCCCTGGCGGCATCCAAGTTCCGAGTCGAGTCCTGGCCCTGGCGGCATCGGAGTACCAAGTCGAGTCCCGGCCCTGGCGGCATCCAAGTTCCGAGTCGAGTCCTGGCCCTGGCGGCATCGGAGTACCAAGTCGAGTCCCGGCCCTGGCGGCATCCAAGTTCCGAGTCGAGTCCTGGTCCTGGCGGCATCCAAGTTCCGAGTTGTCTCCTGGCCCTGGCGGCATCGGAGTACCAAGTCGAGTCCCGGCCCTGGCGGCATCCAAGTTCTGAGTCGAGTCCTGGCCCTGGCGGCATCCAAGTACCAAGTCAAGTCCCGGCCCTGGAGGCATCCAAGTACCAAGTCGAGTCCTGGCCCTAGCGGCATCCAAGTTCCGAGTCGAGTCCTGGCCCTGGCGGCATCCAAGTTCCGAGTTGAGTCCTGGCCCTGGCGGCATCCAAGTACCGAGTCGAGTCCTGGCCCTGGCGGCATCCAAGTACCGAGTCGAGTCCCGGCCCTGGCGGCATCGGAGTACCAAGTGGAGTCCTGGCCCTGGCAGTCTGTGATTCCTGTCCTAACCCCCCTGTCTGAATCCCTTCTCTGCTCCTCTTGCATCTAGCCCTCGTCTGCAGCCCTCGCCTGCACTTCGGTCTAGTTCTATCGCCGGAGCTAGATAGGAACTGTCTGGTGTTCTTTCGTGTTGGTCCTGTCTTGTCTTCGCCTCCGTGGGGTAGGTCAGGCCGTCTTGTCGTTGCCCCGTGGGGGGTCATATCTTGTCTTGTCCTGTCCTCGCCTCCATGGGGTAAGTCTGACCGTCTTGCCGTTGCCCCGCGGGGGGACATGAGTCCCGGCCCTATGTCCTGTACCCAAGGAGGGGTCCCGGCTCTCTGTTCTGTGTGTGAGTCCTGGCCCTATGTCCTGTACCCAAGGAGGGGTCCCGGCTCTGTGTTCTGTGTATATGTTCATGGTTCCATGTACCTGCTCTCCCGAGACCGAGGCTCTGTGTTCCCATGTTCCTCCTCTCCCTAGCCCATGTCATGTCCATGCCTGGTTCTGGAGTCCGAGCCCGAGGCAAGACCCAGCTACTGGGTCCTTGCCTAGTCTCTGGCTTGGAGTCCATACCGTAGCCTCTTCATGTCGCCACTAGTTCTGGGATCCATTTCCAAGTCCTAGCCCAGACCCTAGTCCCAGCCTAGTTGTAGTCCTGAGTCCTTGTCCAGTTCGCTACTCCTGCTCCTGCTTTGCTCTCCTGGTATCAAACAATAAACTCAATTTACTTAACCTCACAAGATCTGTCTTGCATTTGGGTCCACCCTTGCTCCCAATGCCCCACCAATGCGACATGACCATGAGTGGATGGGCCAAAAATAGCTTTAGTTGCGTTGAAAAGCCTCGAGTGTCGTTGGTGTCTGCTGGTTGTTGGATTTCCTGAGCTTTCTTCCTCCACCATTGGTTTTTCAGGTTTCGGGTGCTCTTCTGGACTGCAGCCTTGCATTCCTGATAGCGTTTCCTTTTGGTAGCCGATTGTTGGTCATTTTGTAAGGTGGTGAAAGCTTTTCCCTTTTCATCGATGAGTTGTTGGAGTAGTTTGTTGTTATCATCGAACCAATCCTGATGTTTTTTCGTCTTGAACCCAATTGTTTCTTTGCAGGAGGTGATGATAGCGTTCTTCAATTGATTCCAGTGTTCTTCTACAGATGCTGGGATTTGTTGAGGCAGTTGTTCTTAAAGATTTTGTTGGAGCTTCTGTACATGGTTGATGTCTTGAAGGATGTCAACATTGAATTTCTTAATAGTGTTCTGATTCTGGTGTTTCCTTTTGGACCGAATCTTCATTCTCATGGTGGACGAGACGAGTCAATGGTCTGTCCAGCACTCGTCGGCACCAGTAACAGCTCTTGTTATCAGTACATCTTGTTGGTCCCAAGATCGTACGATGATGTAGTCGATGAGGTGCCAGTGTTTGGAGCGTGGATGCTGCCAGGAGACTTTGTGCCTGTTTTTCTGACAAAATAGGGTGTTTGTAATCACCAGGTTGTGTTCAGCACATTTGGTGAGGAGGAGTTTTTCATTGGCGTTGACCTTGCCAACTCCTTCCTTGCTTATTATTCCAGTCCAGAGCCTATGATCTTTCCCAACTCTGGCATTGAAGTCTCCCAAGAGACTGATCTTGTCGTTGTTGGGAACAGAGGAAAGGACGTGGTCAAGCTGGGCGTAGTACTTCATCTTCAGTGTCCAGAGTTGGAGCATAGGCACTGATGATGGTGGCGTGTTGGTTCTTGGCAAGCTGGATTCGCAGAGTCATGAGATGTTCATTGATTCCTAGTGGTTGCTCTGTCAGCTTCTGAAGTGGGCTGTTTCGGATGGCAAAACCTACTCCATGGATCCTCGGTTGTTCGGGATCAAGTCCTTTCCAGAAAAAGGTGTATTGACCTTGCTCTTCCTTTAGTTGCCTTCTCCAGCTCTGCGGGTCTCACTCAGAGCAACAATGTCAAAGTTGAAATTTTGGAATTTCCAGGCAACAAAGGCAGTTCTCTTCTCTGGTCGGTCTGAGTTTGGGTTATCCATCAGAGATCATATATTCCAGGTTCCAAATTTCATAGTTTCACTTCTTGAAGTTTTGCGACCGCATGATGGTGATCCCTCTGGACGTGGCTTTCCAGACAGGATGGGGTGAAGCAGACTATTTTTAGGGCACCTTTCCTAGCCCCTTCCCAGTTCAGGGTGAGCAGAGTGGATCCTAAATAGGGCTGCTCAGACGTGAATACTGCTATTGAACAACTTTCCTGCTTCTTTCCAAAAGCTGAGCAACTGAATCAAGTATTCACCGCTTTTCTGCCGGTTCTTGACTAGGAGCTTCCAGCCATCACATTGCCTGCTCCTGTCGCCCTCCCCCGATCACCGAAAGACTTGAAGAAGTGGCCCACAGAGTGAAGACGCCTGTGCGTGTATTTGTTTAACGTGTACTTGATGTTGCACTCCAAGAAACACACGATACTTCACAAATCAATCAACTGATTCCAATGGC
The DNA here is from genome assembly GCF_030028105.1 of Mobula birostris. Lineage (NCBI taxonomy): Eukaryota > Metazoa > Chordata > Chondrichthyes > Myliobatiformes > Myliobatidae > Mobula > Mobula birostris. Next base: position 12,935,931 of record NC_092402.1, on the reverse strand, counting down.
ATGGAAACCACGATGATTGGAGCTGATGGATTTGTTGCAGCCTTCATCTGCCTTCACAGCCGTTGAGTTCGAAGTAACTTCGTCTGCCTGTTCCACCGTTGAGGTCTTGGTTGAATTGTTCTTTGTCAGGGACCTCACCCTCGACCTTACCGCCATGGGTGACCCTACCAGGAGCATAGCTCCAGACGGCATCACTCTCGGGATCTCAGGACCACACAAGCTCTCCACCACAACAAGGTGACAATCCACGGAGAAGTTGAGCATGTAGAGATTAAGGAAGAGGATGTGCTGGAGCTATTGATGCATTAAGTTGGAAAAGTCACCGGGACCAGACAAGATATACCCCAGGCTCCTGTGGGAGGCGAGGAAGGAGATTGCTGATCTTCTGGCAATGATCTTTGCATCATCAATGGGAATGGGAGAGGTTCCGGAGGATTGGAGGGTTGCAGATGTTGTTCACTTATTCAAGAAAGGGAGTAGAGATAGCCCAGGAAATTATAGACCAATGAGTCTTACTTCAGTGGTTGGTAAATTGATGGAGGAGATCCTGAGAGGCAGGATTAATGAACATTTGGAGAGGCATAATATGATTAAGAATAGTCAGCATGGCTTTGTCAAAGGTAGGTCGTGCCTTACGAACCTGATTGAATGTTTTGAGGATGTGAATAAACACATTGATGAGGGTAGAGCAGTAGATGTAGTGTATATGGATTTCAGCAAGGCATTTGATAAGGTACCCCATGCAAAGCTTATTGAGAAAGTAAGGAGGCATGGGATCCAAGGGGACCTTGCTTTATGGATCCAGAACTGGCTTGCTCAGAGAAGGCAAAGAGTGGTTGTAGGTGGGTTATATTCTGCATGGAGGTCGGTAACCAGTGGTGTATCTCGGGGATCGGTTCTGGGACCCTCACTCTTCGTGATTTTTATAAATTACCTGGATGAGGAAGTGGAGGGATGGGTTAGTAAGTTTGCTGATGACACAAAGGTTGGGGGTGTTGTGGATAGTGTGGAGGGCTGTCAGAGGTTACAGCGGGACATTGATAGGATGCAAAACTGGGCTGAGAAGTGGTAGATGGAGTTCAACCCAGATAAGTGTGAGGTGGTTCATTTTGGTAGGTCAAATATGATGTCAGAATATAGTATTAATAGTAAGACTCTTGGCAGTGTGGAGGATCAGAGGGATCTTGGGGTCTGAGTCCATAGGACGCTCAAAGCAGCTGTGCAGGCTGACTCTGTGGTTAAGAAGGCATACGGTGTATTGGCCTTCATCAGCCGTGGGATTGAGTTTAAGAGCTGAGAGGTAAGGTTACAGCTTTATAGGACCCTGGTCAGACCCCACCTTGAGTGCTGTGCTCAGTTCTGGTTGCCTCACTACAGGAAGGATGCGGAAGCTATAGAAAGGGTGCAGAGGAGATTTACAAGGATGTTGCCTGGATTGGGGAGAGTGCCTTATGAGAAAAGGTTGAGTGAACTTGGCCTTTTCACCTTGGAGCGATGGAGGATGAGAGGTGGACTGATAGAGGTGTTTAAGATGATGAGAGGCATTGATCGTGTGGATAGTCAGAGGCTTTTTCCCAGGGCTGAAATGACTAACACGAGAGGGCATAGTTTTAAGGTGCTTGGAAGTAGGTACAGAGGAGATGTCAAAGGGCAAGTTTTTTTAAGCAGAGGGTGGTGAGTGGGTTGAATGGACTGCCGGTGACGGTGGTGGTGTAGGTGAATACGATAGGGTCTTTTAAGAGACTCCTGGATAGGAATATGGAGCTTAGAAAAATAGAGAGCTATGGGTAACCCGAGGTAATTTCTAAAGTAAGTACATGTTTGTCACAGCATTGTGGGCCGAAGGGCCTGTATTGTGCTGTAGGTTTTCTGTATTTTTATGAACTCTGACAAACTTCTATGGATTCACAGTGGAGAGTATCCTGACTGGTTGCATCACGGCCTGGTATGGAAACACCAATGCCCAAGAACAGAACGTTCCTGATACACCCCAGTCCAGCACAGGCAAAGCCCTCCCCACGACTGAGCATACAGTATATACGAGGAACAGTGCCACAAGAAAGCAGCGTCCCTCATCAAGGACATCCACCCTCCAGACCGTTTTCTCTTCTTGCTGCTACCATTGGGAAGAAGGTGCAGGAGCCTCAGGTCCCACCCCACCAGGTTCAGGAACAGTCATTAACCCTCAAGCATCAGGCTCCTGAACCAGGTTGGATAACTTCAGCCACCTCAACACGGAAATGATTTCACAAGCTACACACTCACAGTTTGTCTTTTTTTTGCACATTGGTAGCTTGTCAGTCTTTATTTGTGTGGAGTTTTTCATTGATTCTATTGTATTTCTTTGTTCTACTGTGAATGCCCACAAGTAAATGAATCTCGAGGTAGTGTATGATGACATACAGTACTGTGCAAAAGTCTTAGGTACATATAGTTAGGGTGCCTAAGACCTTTGCACAGTACTGTATGCACTTTGATAATGAATTTACTTTGAACTTTGAACTAACTGCCCTTGAGCTGAATAGCTGTCACAGGGCTGTTAAGAGTCAGTCACATTGCTTTTGGTCTGGAGTCACAAGGTAAAAAATTAGATTTGCATAAAGGATATTAGCGAGCCGGATGGCTTTTACAATAATCCAGTAGTTTCATAATCACCATTACTCAAACTGACTCTTTAATTTCAGAATTTATTTTAGTGAATTGAATTTAAACGCTCCAGCTGCTGCGGTGTTATTAAAGTCAGGTCTCGAGTTACTAATCTAATCATTTAACACAGTGCCATAATCCTCATTTTTAATAATTCTTCCCTTTTTAGGTATTTCCCTATCAACTGACAAATGGTAAAATTAGGTGCCTGTTGTGTGAACGAGGCACATTTCTCATTATCATTTGTAAAGTAAATGAAACAACACAGGTTTTTTAACAACCAGATATTGCCATAAATAACATCCAGATGTGGCCGGGACTGGAGGAACTGAGTTATATGGAAAGATTGACTAGGTTAGGACTTTATTCCTTGGAACACAGATAATTGAGAGGAGATTTGATATACAAAATTATGATACAGGGTATAGATAGGGTAAATGCAAGTAGGTTTTTTTCTGCTGAAGTTGGATGGGATTACAACTAGAAGTTATAGGTTAAGGGTGAAAGGTGAAAAGTTCAAAGGCAACATGAGGGGATGCTTCTTCACTCAGAGGGTCATGAGAGTGTGGAACGAGCAGCCAGCACAAGTGATGCCTGCGAGTTCAATTTCAATGTTTAAGAGAAGTTTGGATAGGTACATGGATGGTAGGGATATGGAGGGCGATGGTCCTGGTGCAAGTTGATGGGACTAGGCAGTTTAAATGGTTTGACATGGACTAGATGGGCAAAGAGACTGTTTCTCTGCTGTACTTTTCTATGACTCTATAACCCTGAAGTCATAGACAGATACAGCAGGAACCAAGCCCTTCAGTCTTCTGAGTCTTGCTACCCATCAACAACCATGGAGTTATAGAATACTACAACATTGACACAGGCCCTTTAGCCCATCTAGTACATGTTGAACTGTTAATCTGCCTAGTCCTATCAACCCACACCTGGACCATAGCCCTCCATACCCCTCCAATCCATGTACTTAACCAAAAATCTCTTAAATGCTGCAATCAGCCCTGCATCTACTACTTCTTGTTCTCGTTTCATACTTGCAGAAGACGATCCCCCTCAGGTTCCCCTTTTTTTTCACGTTTTATCTTTAACCCATGACCTCTAGTTCTAATCTCACTCAACCTCAATGGGAAAAGCCTGCTTACATTTACCCTATCTAAACCCTTCATAATTTTGTATACCTCTATCAAGTTGTCCCTCATCCTCCTACGCTCCCAGGAATAAAGTCCTAACCTATTCAAACTTTCCCTATAACTCAGGTCCTCAAGTCATGGCAACATGCTTGTAAATTTCCTCTGCACTCTTTCAATCTTTTCTCAAGGTAGGTGATCAGAACTGTACGCAATGTTCCAAAATTAGGCCTCACCAACAATTTATACAATCATCACGGCGATATTTGATTCTGCACTTTGTAATCCAGGGAGCGCGAAGCGCAGAATCAGATATCGCTGTGATGATTGTACGCTCTAGTATCAATTGTTTGGCGACAATAAAGTAAAGTAACTTCAACATAACATCTCAACTCCTGCACTCAGTGCTTTGATCTATCAAAGCCAATGGGCAAAAGCTTTCTTTACAACCCTATCTATTTATGATGCAACTTTCAATGAATTACGGATCTGTATTCCCAGATCCCTCTGTTCTACTGCACTCCTCAGTGCCCTTCCACTCACCGTGTAAGCCCTACCCTGGTTTGTCCTCCCAAAGTGCAACATCTTACACTTGTCTGCATTAAATCCTATTTGCCATTTTCAGTCCACTTTTCTACCAGGTCCAGATCCCACTGCAAGCTTAGATAGTCGTCCTCGCTGTCCACTATGCCCCTAATCTTGGTGTCATCCACAAATTTGCTACCCAGTTAACCCATTCACACTAATCCTTCACTAAACCCACGTTCCCATAAACTCCCCACAGATTCTAACTCCACCCTCATGCTAGGGGCAAAGTGACCTACCCAACTTACCGGCTTTAGGGACGTGGGAGAAAACCAGAGTACCCAGGAGAAATCCAGGTGCTCATAGGGCAAACATGCAAATTCCACATTAAAAGCACCAGAATTCAGGATTGAACCTGCAACGCTGCTACAAGTAAGCCTTTCATTGCACCTGTGCATACATGTACTTGTGCAGATGACAATATGTTTGACTTTGAGACCTTCCACAAATGTGCCTCTGAGATGTTCGCCTTCTTTCTTAACCATGACTTACCCTCCATTATAGTTGAGAGGTTCCTTGACCACATCTTATCTAATTCTTACCTGTTGGCTCTCACTCTCTCTCCTCCTGGACTGAACAGAATTCTCCAGGGGCTCACTTTCCAGCCCACCAATCCTACACATTCAGCAGATTATCCCTCCCAATTCCCACCACCTCCAACATTCCATGTTTTCTCCTCTGCCATTCCAGCTCCCTTCATGAATTTCTGGTCCTGCCTTGAGATACATTTTCTTGCAGGCATTTACAGGAAATAAAGGAATACATCAGAATTTATGAAAAATACTATACATAAACAAATACTATCCAATCTGAAAAATAACACAAATTGTGCAAATATAAAATCCTAGTAATACTGAGAACATGAGTTGTAAATAATCCTTGAGAGTGAGTCTGTAGTTTGAGTTCTGCTGAGTTGCGATGAGTGAAGTTATCTCCTCCAGCCAACCACTCCCCTTCTCACAGCTCTTTCCCATGCAGTCATAGGAATGTAACACCTCTACTTTTACCCCTTCCCTACCTATATTGTACAGGGAACCATACAGACCCTCTGAATGGAGCTTGTTCCTCCTCCATTCTACTGTGCCATGTTCAATGTTCATTATGTGGTCTCCCCTAATGTGGAAAGATTGGATGACTACCTTGTATATCACTGCTCCCTGATCAACAGAGTTAACCCTGAGGTGTCAGTTGTCTGTTAATTTAATTCTCCACACTCTGTTTGGGGCCTTGTGTTCTATTATAACGAGGGTCAGCAAAAATTTGAGGAACAGCACCTCAACTTCTGTCGGGGCATGTTGCAGACTTCCCTAGTCAAATTCGATTCAATTAATATGAAATTCAACTAAGTCGGTCAACTGACTTTCTCCATCTGCACGACAACTGGTCGTAGGTTAGCCATCTGCCATGTTCAAGATCAAGATTCAAGTTTATTTGTCACGTGTGTATCAAAGCATACAGTGAAACGCCCAGTTTGTGCGAACAGCTAACACACCTGAGGGTGCAGTGTGGGGGGGAGCCCGCAAGTGTTGACATGCATTCCGTCACCAACAAAGCTCGTCAGAGCAACACAGAACCCAACAAGCCACACAGCAACAACAGCTCAACAAGCTCCGATCCTCTCTTCACTTCCACTGACTGACCTCCTGGCCAGTTTCTACTGCTCATACCCATATTTTAATCGCTTTTACATGTTCCTTTGTTTGTTTTCTCTCTTTCCACTGGTCCTCATGAACCTATTAGATGGTTCATTGTCAATGTATTGCCACGGCAACCTAGAAACAGAATCAGAATTAGGCATATATCATGAAATTTGTTGTTATGTGGCAGCAGTACATATATAAAAAAATAAATTAATTAAGTAGTGCAAAAAGGGAGAAAAGAAGTTGTGAGGTAGTGCTCATGGGTTCAAGGTTCAAGGCTCATTCAGAAATCTGACGGCAGAAAGGAAGAAGCTGTTCCTGGATTACTGAGCGTGTACCTCCTCCCTGATGGTAGCAATGAGAAGTGGACATGTCCTGGGTGATGGCGATCTTTAATGATGGGTGCCACCTTTTTGAGACATTGATCCTTGAAGATGTTCTGAATACTGGGGAGGGAAGTGCTCCTGCTGGAGCTGCAACTTTATGCAGTTTATTTTAATCCTGTGCAGCGCCCCCCCCCCCTCCATACCAGACAGTGATGCAGCCAGTTAGAATGCTCTCCACAGTACATCTGTAGAAATTTGCGAGTGTCTTTGGTGACTTCCCAAATCTCCTCAATTTTCCAATGAAATACAGCTGCTGCCATGCCTTCTTTGTAACTGCATCGATATGTTGGGCTCAGGATAGATCCTCAGAGATGTTGACACCCAGGAAAAAACTCTACGTTTGCCAGCAGAACAGTTATTAGTGGAAGTCGGAACTCTCTTCTTCTTAAACCAAGGGCTCCCAACCGGGGGATCATTGACCCCTTGCTTAATGGTATTGGTCCATGGCATAGAAAAGTTTGGGGACTCCTGCCTTATATAAACTTTTAATCCAGTGCACCGGCATCCTCTCTTCCACCGTCTTAAATGTGAACCGCACTAGCGACTTCACCCTTTGTCCTATCCATCACTCTCCCACCATTCCTACAACTTAAAACCACCTTGTCTTCCATCTTTCCCTGTTCTGATGAAGAGTTTTTGACCTGACACATTGGTTTTGTTCCTCCCTGCACACACGCTGCCTGCCCTGCTGAGTGTTTCAGGCATTTAAAGATTAGATAAAGATCTGATTTATTTGTCACATGTACATTGTAATGTACAATAAAATGCATCACTTGCGTCATTTCAAATCAGAATGGATTGTGCTAGCCTAAGTGTCACCATACCTCCGACGCCAACGTAGCACGCCTGCACCTTTGGAAGCTGGGAGGGAACTGGAGCACCCAGAGGAAGCCCACATGGTCATGGGGAGAACATACAAACACCTTACAGACAGCAGCGGAAATTGAACTCTGATCGTACAGCTGACTGTTCCGCCACCGTCACACTCTGGACAACAGAACAGTTTTATGTTGTTGGATGCCATGAAAGAAAATATCAGAAATATTTAATATTTATTTTTATTTATTTAGAGATGCAACATCCTAACAGACCATTCCAACTCAACGAGCCCGTGCCGCCTGATTACATTCACGTGATCAACTAACCTCCCAACCAGAACGTCTTTGGACTGTAGGTGGAAACTGGAGCACCCGGAGGAAACCCATGCGTTCAGGGGGAGAGGGTACAAAGTCCTTATAGACAGCGGTGGGAATTACTGGTGATGTAATAGTTTGATGCTAACCACCATGGTACCATGCTTCCCCAGGTTTTGACTGTGGCTCCCTCTGGTGTTAGGGCCTTGTATATCCCTTCCCAAACTGTTCTCGATCATTTCAAGTTCAAAGTAAATTTATTGTCAAAGTACAGATACAAACCTGAGATTCATTTTCTTGCGGGCATACTCAATAAATCTATAGAATAATAACCACGACAGAACCAATGAAAGGCCACGCCAAACTAGGGCGTTCAACCAGATTGTAGAAGACAACAAACTGTGCAAATACAAAAAGAAAAATAATAACAATAAAAAATAAGCAATAAATATGGGGACACGAGATGAAACATAGAAACAAAGAAACATAGAAAACCTACAGCACAATACAGGCCCTTCGGCCCACAAAGTTGTGCCAAACATATCCTTACCTTAGAAATTACCTCTGGTTACTCACAGCCCTCTATTTTTCAGAGCTCCATGTACCTGTCCCGGAGTCTCTTAAAAGACCCTATCATATCCACCTCCACCTCCATCGCTGGCAGCCCATTCCACACACTCACCACTCTCTGCGTAAAAAACTTACCCCTGACATCTCCTCTGTACCTACTTCCAAGCACCTTAATCCTGTGCCCTCTTGTGCTAGCCATTTCCACCCTGGGAAAAAACCTCTGACTATCCACACGATCAATGCTTCTCATCATCTTATACACCTCTATCAGGTCACCTCTCATCCTCTGTTGCTCCAAGGAAAAAAGGTCAAGTTCACCCAATCTATTCTGATGAGGCATGCTCCCCAATTCAGGCAACGTCCTTGTAGATCTCATCTGCACCCTTTCTATGGTTTCCACATCCTTCCTGTAGTGAGGCGACCAGAACTGAGCGCAGTATTCCAAGTGGGGTCTGACCAGGGTCCTATATAGCTACAACATTACCTCTCAGCTCTGAAACTCAATCCCACGATTGACGAAGGCCAATGCACCGTATGCCTTCTTAACCACAGACTCAACCTGCGTAGCAGCTTTGACCCCAAGATCCCTCTGATCCTCCACACTGCCAAGAGTCTTACCATTAATACTACATTCTGCCATCATATTTGACCTACCTAAATGAACCACCCCACACTTATCTGGGTTGAACTCCATCTGCCACTTCTCAGCCCAGTTTTGCATCCTATTGATGTCCCGCTGCAACCTCTGACAGCCCTCCAGATTATCCACAACACCCCTAACCTTTGTGTCATCAACAAATTTACTAACCCACCCCTCCACTTCCTCATCCAGGTCATTTATAAAAATCACAAAGAGTAGGGGTCCCAGAACAGATCCCTGAGGCACACCACTGGTCACTGGCCTCCATGCAGCATATGACCTGTCTACAACCACTCTTTGCCTTCTGTGGGCAAGCCAGTTCTGGATCTACAAAGCAAGGTCCCCTTGGATCCCATGCCTCCTTACTTTCTCAGTAAGCCTTGCATGGGGTACCTTATCAAATGCCTTGCTAAAATCCAGATATGCTACATCTACGGCTGTATCTTCATCAATGTGTTTAATCACATCCTCAAAAAATTCAGTCAGGCTCATAAGGCACGATCCGCTTTTGACAAAGCCATGCTGACTATTCCTAATCATATTATGCCTCTCCAAATGTTCATAAATCCTACCTCTTGGGATCTGTTCCATCAGCTTACCAACAACTGAAATAAGGCTCACTGTTCTGTAATTTCCTGGGCTATCTCTACTCCTTTTCTTGAATAATGGAGCAACATCCGCAAACCTCCAATCCTCCGGAACCTCTCCCATCCCCATTGATGATGCAAAGATCATCGCCAGAGGCTCAGCAATCTCCTCCCCCGCTTCTCACAGTAGCCTGGGGTACATCTTGTCCAGTCCCGGTGACTTATCCAACTTGATTCTTTCTAAAAGCTCCAACACTCTTTCTTAATGTATATATGCTCAAGCTTTTCACTCCACTGAATGTCATCCTTTTTCGTAGAGAACACTGAAGCAAAGTATTCATTAAGTACCTCTGCTATCTCCTCCAGTTCCATACACACTTTTCCACTGTTGCACTTGATAGGTTCTATTCTCTCATTTCTTATCCTCTCGCTCTTCACGTACTTGTAGAATACCTTGGGGTTTTCCTTAATCCTGCTCGTCAAGGCCTTCTCATGGCCCCTTCCAGCTCTCCTAATTTCATTCTTAAGCTCCTTTCTGCTAGCCTTATAATCTTCTAGATCTCTATCATTACCTAGTTTTTTGAACCTTTTGTAAGCTTTTCTTTTCTTCTTGAGTAAGATTTTCAATAGCCTTTGTACACCACAGTTCCTGTACCCTACCATCCTTTCCCTGTCTCATTGGAATGTACCTATGCAGAACTCCACGCAAATATCCTCTGAACATTTGCCACATTTCTGCCGTACATCTCCCTGAGAACATCTGTTCCCAATTTATGCTTCCAAGTTCCTGCCTGACAGCCTCATATTTCCCCTTACTCCAATTAAACACTTTCCTAACTTGTCTGTTCCTATCACTTTCCAATGCTATGGTAAAGGAGATAGAATTGTGATCGCTATCTCCAAAATGCTCTCCTACTGAGGGATCTCACACCTGACCAGGTTCATTTCCCAATACCATATCAAGTACAACCTCTCCTCTTGTAGACTTATCTACATATTGCGTCAAGAAACCTTCCTGAACACACTGAACAAACTCCATGCCATCTAAACCTCTTGCTCAAGGGAGATGCCAATCAATATTTGGGAAATTAAAATCTCCCACCACAACTCTGTTATTATTACACTTTTTCAGAATCTGTCTCCCTGGAGTACGTCTGCCGCACCTGGAGCACTGTGTGCAGTTCTGGTCTCCATGCTTGAGGAAGGATATACTGGCTTTGGAGGCAGTGCAGAGGAGGTTCACCAGAATGATTCCAGAGATAAAGGGTTTAACCCATGAGGAGAGATTCAGTCACCTGGGACTATACTGTCTGGGATTCAGAAGAATGAGAGGGGATCTTATAGAAACATACAAAATTTTGAAAGGGACAGATAAGATAGAAGTAGAAAAGTTGTTTCTATTGGTAGGTGAGACTAGAACTAGGGGACATTGCCTCAAGATTCAGGGGAGAAGATTTAGGACGGGGACAAGGAGAAACTGTTTTTCCCAGAGAGTGGTGAATCTGTGGAATTCTCTGCCCAGGGAATCAGTTGAGGCTTCTTCACTAAATATATTTAAGATTCAGTTAGATAAATTTTTACATAGTAGGGGAATTAAGGGTTATGGGGAAAAGGCAGGTAGTTGGAGCTGAGTTTACAGACAGATCAGCCATGAACTTATTGAATGGTGGGGCAAGCTCGATGGGCCGGATGGCCTACTCCTGCTTCAATTTCTGATGTTCTTATGTTCTTATCTGCTCTTCAATGTCCTTGTTACTATTGGGTGGTCTATAAAAAACACCCAGTAGAGTTATTGTCCCCTTCCTGTTCTTAACTTCCACCCACAGAGACTCTATAGACAATCCCTCCATGACTTCCTCCTTTTCTGCAGCCGTGACACTATCTCTGATCAGCAGTGCCATGCCCCATCTCTTTTGCCTCCCTCCCTGTTCTTCTGAAACATCAAGAACCCGGCACTCTTAGTAACCATTCCTGCCCCTGAGCCATCCAAGTCTCTGTAATGGCCACAACGTCATAGCTCCAAGTACCGATCCACGCTCTAAGCTCATCCGCTTTGTTCATAATACTCCTTGCATTAAAATAGACGCATCTCAAACCATCGGTCTGAGCGCGTCCTTCTCTATCAGCTGCCTATCCTCCCTCTCGCACTGTCTCCAAGCTTTCTCTATTTGTGAGCCAACCGCCTCTTCCATTGTCTGTTCAGTTCAGTTCCCACCCCCTAGCAATTCTAGTTTCATGAAGAGTCCATGAAAGTGAGCCTATAGGTTGTGGGAACATTTCAATGATGGGGCAAGTGAAGTTGAGTGAAGTTATCTCCTTTGGATCAAGAGCCTGATGGTTGAGGGGTAATAACTGTTCCTGAACCTGGTGGTGTGAGTTCTGAGGCTCCTGTACCTCCTTCCTGATGGTTGAGGGGTAATAACTGTTCCTGAACCTGGTGGTGCGGGTTCTGAGGCTCCTGTACCTCCTTCCTGATGGTTGAGGGGTAATAACTGTTCCTGAACCTGGTGGTGTGAGTTCTGAGGCTCCTGTACCTCCTTCCTGATGGTTGAGGGGTAATAACTGTTCCTGAACCTGGTGGTGTGGGTCCTGAAGCTCATGTACCTTCTTCCTGATGGCAGCAGTGAGAAGAGAGCGTGGCCTGAGTGGTGGAGATCTCTGATGGTGGATGGAAAGGAGGAACTTTCCCCTTCTTTCCAGGCAGGTGTCAGGTGTCAGATGGATTCTTTCCATCCACAGCTGATGTGGACAGATTTCGATCAACAATTCCCATAATTCCCACCAAATCCCATGTAGTTCAGCTCTGGGGATGAGGCTGGCATGCCCCAGTGTAGGGCCTGGAGATCATTATTTTACAGCAATGATAACCTGTTAATGACTGCACACACACCTGACACACAAACCATGCACACACCTGACATACGAACTAAGCACACAGCTGACATACACACCACAAACACACCTGACATACACACTAAACACATACCTGACATACACACCACACACAGACCTGACATACACACCACACATGCACCTGACACACATACTACACAAACACCTGCCATAGGTAACACACACAGACACCTGACATACAAATCTGCCATACACACCACACACACACTTGATACACACACACACACACACACACACACACCACACAGACACACACAAACACACAGACACACACAGACAAAAAGACATATACTCACTCAAACACACACACACACGAGAACACCCACACAAACCCACATACACCCGACGCACACATACACACACACAATACACTAACACACACACACACACACACACAAACACACGTACACATATACACAGTCACACTTTCAATCCCCCACACACTCATAGACACACAATGCCCATAAACCCCCGATACATACACATGTCCTCACACCCTCACAACACACACACAGAAACTCACATTCTAACACACCCCCACATGCACATACACACACACACACACACACTTACACACATACAGAAACACAGATACACACATAGACACAGACACATGCAATCCCCTATACATACACACTCAGACGTTCACACTGACAGACACGCATACTCACTCACACACTCTCTCACAAACACACTTACAGCACACACTCAGATACAAAGATATACACACACTGACAGAGGCATACACACACAACACACAACAGACACACAAACAACTAGCCCTACACAAAACACTTTCACACACCCACACACAAACACACAGACACATACACACACTCAATCACCACGACACAGACACGCACAGGCACACGTACAACACACACACCCACAGACTCCCAAATACATACACACACACACCACACACACACCCATAAATACAGACTCAGGTACATTCAAACACAGACTCATACACTTAGAGAATCGCCTCCACACACACACATTGACACAGACGGATACACACAAACAGACAGACAGACACACAGACAACACACGCATACAATCCTGTGCACACACAAACAACACACACACAAAGTCACAGACAGGCAGACAGACACACATACACATGCACTCACTCTCACACACCCACACACAAACACACGAACAGATACATACATACACTCAATCACTACCCCAAGCATACACACAGGCACGCATACACCAAACAGAAACACACACACACACGTGCACGCGCGCAGAACACATTCTAAGCTGCACTCAAACACAGACACAGACTCTTAGAGAATCCCCTCCACACACACACAAGCACACACACATACAATCTTGCACACACACTAACACACACAATACACACAAATGCACACACACAAACTCACTCATACATACACACACATAAACACATAATCACCACCCCTCACACACTCACAGGCACGCATACTCCACACAGAAACCCACAGACCCCCAAGCACACACACACACATACAACACACTCTAAGCTGCACTCAAACACAGACACAGGCACTTAGAGAATCCCTGCCACACACACACACAAGCACACAAACACACACGCATACAATCTTTATTTTCAAATCTTTTTATTATTATCCAAAATGTACAAAAGTACATCGAAGTAAATAACACTTACAATATCTCAAGAAAATAAACATTATTATAAAGATTGAAAAAATTTTGGTGATGGAAAAAAAAGAGAAAAAAACCCTACTAGCAAGAAAAAGTGAGGAAAAAACCCGTTAGGTGTTCAACCCCGGAGCCATGCACACACACACACACACACTCACACTCACTTCCGTACACACTTACACACACAGACACACACTCACAAAAACAAACACACACACACACACTCACACACACAAATACATACATAGACACACAAACACACACACAGACACACACACTCAGACACAGGCAAACACAGTCACAGACAGAGGGAGACACACACACAACATATGCATACAATCTTGTACACACACAAACCAAATGCACACATGCACACAAACACACTACAGACACACAAACAGCCCATCTCGTAAAGCTCTCTAACACACCTATACAGAAACAAACATACAGATACCTACATGCACTCAGTCACCACCCCACATGCACTCACAGGCACAAATACAACACACACACACACACACACACAACACACACACAATCCTTTACACTCACTACATACACTATACATATACAGACAGACACACATATACACACAGAGACACGCCCTCACACACACTATCCTCTCCACACATACACACATAGACAAGCAGACAGACATACACACAGAGACACACGGTTAGGAACACATGCGCACACACACAGGAACACACATACACACAGCACACAATACAATAAATTATACACACACAGAGGCAGACACACTCTCACATACACAGACTCACACACACAAGCATAAACACAAACACACTCACACACATATACACAGACTTAAACACAGACTTACACAAACACACAGAACATATATACAGACACACTCACACATATACACACACACCACACATGAACACACACACACTAACACACAATCCCCTCCACACACACATAGACAGACGCACAGGCAGACATACACACACGGACAGGAACACATATACTCCAAGATACACACGTTAACTCACATGCAAACACGGGCACAGAGACAATCCCCTTTGCACACACAGACAGTGCCCTCCACTCACACACTGACAGACACACACACAAACACACACATACACACAAACACCCAGACTCACAGACAACACATATACAGATACACACAAGACATGCGGATACAAAGCCATACACATACACAGATACACAAACACACGCACAAACATGCACACACACACACAACACTGAGACACAAAAATATATGCACATACACACACAACACACATGCAGATACAAAGCCATACACATACACACACCAACACACATTCACAGACACATTCACACCCACAACACACACAGAAACACACATACACACACACACACACGCATACACTGACACACACACACACACTCACAGAGACGCACACACAAGCACACATACACACACAACACATGCATATCATCCTGTACACACACAAATATACACACAATCGTACACACACACACAAACACGCACATACAAAGCTACATGCACATACACAGACACAACACACATACAGAAACAACCCCCTACACAAAGCTCTCTCACACACTCACACACAAACACACATACAGACAGATACACACACTCACTGACACAGATACAACATACACACACCCACAGACCCTCAAATACACACACACACACACACACACACACACAAGAACACTGAGACACACAGACAAAAACATATGCACCTACACACACAACACAAATGCAGATACAAAGCCATACACATACACACTAGCACAGATACACAGAAACATAGATACACAAACACACCCACCCACACATACACACAGTAACACACACAGACACACACATATTCACACACACAGAAACACACATACAGATACAGACACACCCTTAATCCCCTACATACACACACACACACACACACACACACACACACTCATAGGCACACACACATACACAGGCACACCACTCACGGACAGTGACAAACACACACACACACACAACACATGCATATAATCCTGTACACACACAAACAACCCCCTACACAAAGCTCTCTCACACACCCACACACAAACACACGTGCAAATGCATACACAAACCCACAGGCACAGATACAACATACACGCACCCACAGATCCTCAAATACACACACACACACACACACACACACACACACAGACACACACTCACACACGCAAGAACACTGAGACACACAGACAAAAACATATGCACCTACACACCCAACGCAGATACAAAGCCATACACATACACACAAACATACACACCTACCCACACATTCACACCCACAACACACACAGAAACATACATACAGATACAGACACACACACATATGCACACACACACTCACAGAGACATAGACACAAATGCATATAATCCTGTACACACACAAATACACACACAACACACACAGACATACACATACAAACTTACACACACACACACAGACACACACACACACACACACACACCAAAGACCCCCCACACATATACACATAGTCACACACACACACACAAACAGGTACACTCAAGTCTGCACACGTACACACACAAACATACCCACGTGCACACTCACACACACAATGAAACACTGCCATACACACACATAGACACCCCCACAACATCCCCCCACACACATACATGCAGACACACACACAATCCCCTTCACACAAACATCCGAACACACACACAAACATACTCACATGCATGCTCATACACAGTGAAACACAGACAGACAGACACACACACACACCCAAATCCCCTCACACATACACACACAGAGACAAACACATACACACACACACACACACACACACACACACATACACGCACAACCCCCCCACACACAAACAGACACACAAAACACATACACAGACACATTAACACGTACCTACGCACACAATGCACACAGACACCCACACAAACACACATACATCCACACACAACATCACACATAAAGACATGCATACAGTCACTGACATAGGCACACACACACATGCACACACACAGAAGCAAGCATACAAAGCATTCACACCCATACACCCACGCACACACAGGCACAGACACACAGAGACACACGCACAGACATGCACAAACACACGCAACACACCCATACAGACACATTTGCACACATGCACACGCACACACACTCAAATACATACATACACATGAACTCACATGCACACACATAATTCCCTTCACACAGACAGACACACATGCAAACACACACACAAAACATATATACACACACACACTCCACTCCACATACAGACATAGATATACACACACAAACACACATGCATCCACACACAACACACACACACATAGAAGCAAGCACACAAAGCATTCACACACAAGCACACCCTCACACACACCCAGACACATACATACATATACACACACACATTCTCACACACGCACACACATACAAATACATATATACATACAAACACACATACATACTCACATACCCACAGACACACACACAATCCCCTCCACACAGACAGACATTCACAATCCCCTCCAGACACACATCCACACACACACACAAAATCCCCTCCACACATACATACAGGCAGACACACACGTACAGACAAAGACATACACACACAAATACAATCATACACACATTACACAGACACACTTATTCACCATCCCCCCTACACACTCACATCGACACATATACACAAAAATACACAGACACAAGCAGAAACACTGAAGGAACCCCCACACACATATATGCAGATACACACAGACACACCCACACAGACACAAACAAGGCCGCACACCGATACACACAAACATACCCACACACACGCTCACACACACAGTATAACACAAACATGCACACACACACAGAAACAGACACTCACAACCCCCTCACACATACACACAAACACACACAAACATGCTAACAAGTACGTTCATACACAGTGAAACACAGACATACACACACAGCCCCCCACACACATACACACACACACAATCATACTAACATGCACGCTCACACACAGTGAAACACAGAGACACACACACACAACCCCCCCACACACATTCATGTAGACACACACATAGAAACATAATTCCCTTACACACAGACACACAGAGACAACACACACACACACAAACACACAGACACACAGAGACAACACACACAAACACACAGACACACACACATCACACAGACATATACACACACATGCAAACAAACACAAAACCCATACACACACAATCCCCTCCACAGACAGACACACAAACACACACAGACACTCACAAGCCTGCACACCCACCACACAAACATACCCACATGCACGCTCACACACAGAAACAGACACACACAACCCTTCCCCCCACAGACACAATCCCCTCCACACACAGACAGACACACACAAACACAGACAACACATACACAGAAACAAGCACACAAACATTCACACACACACACCCACACAGGCACAGACAGACACTCACACACACGCACACACATATGCACAAACACACACACCCAAACACACATTCACACACACACACACAAAGACATATGCACACAGTACACTCATGCACACATTACTCGCCATCCCCTCTACACACATGTACACACACAGTCCCCTCCACACGCACACACACACACACATGCTCACACTCACACAGAAGCCCCCCACACACATACACGCAGACACACACACACACACACTCTCTCTCTCAGACCGAATACAGCGCTAACACTGGTTGTCCGCTCCTACCGCGCTTACCTTCCCCCTAACCTAACGGTTTGCAGTGCCCGTTCACTTCCCAGCACTGGATTTGCTGTTCACTTATTTCGCGAAAGAACGAGCATATGAAGCGCACTGAACTTGTTTGTGTAAACACGCGGCGATCGCCCCAGATCGGTCCGCGGGCAGGTGGGGAGCGGGGTTGGTGTGTGTGTGTGTGTGTGTGTGGTGGGGGGGGTTACAGGTGTGAAGGCGGAAACAGGACGGTGAACTTTCCTGCACTAACCGTGAGGGGACAATTAAGCCTAGGTGCCGTGGTTCAGTGATCAGACGTTTGAGCGGACAGACACTATTTCTGAAGGGGACGCCGTGTTCTCCCGTCACCATCAAAGGAGGGCTGCTCCGGGCTTATCCTGCGCCGCTGCCTCTGCCCGGTGCCCGCGGCTGGAGGGTGGTCCACGGGACTGTCAATCAGCAGGACTCATGAATGGGTCGACTTCATGTCCTCCGTTGCCATGGCAAGCGTTCTGCTTTCATCATCTAGGCTGCACTATCTGGGAAAATATATATTAAAAAGAAATCCGCGCATTTTCCCCCGTTCAGATGCCCCAATTGAAATGGTCTTTCCCACTTTTGGATGTCTGAGCTATTTTTACCGTTTGGAATAAAAAGCAATGGTCTTGGGAGGTGTGATGGGCAGTGGGAGAGGGCTTCCTCGACGTGTTGCTTCTCCCTGTCGGAGATGGGGCTGACCTGTCAGCGACGGAGTGACGGTTCCAGCAACGCAGGTCGCCCGCCAGTTGCCGCCACAAACACTCCGGTTCTACGTGCCTTGGGACCGGATAAATAAGTGGAGGAGTTTCCAAAAGCCACCTCATCCTACCTCCCAGCTGGACGGCAATTTGAGTGCAGCCGGCCCGCCACGACTATCGGATGTCTCTCCGAGTCGGTGCAGCTTGGGCAATTTTGACTATAATCTGAGCGGTGGAGGAAGCCACACTCTGGGCATGTCTTTGCTGGGCGCGATTCTGTACATCCACCTCGGGCTATTGTTGGGCGGGTTCCAGTTCTCCACCGCCTGGAATGTGTCCCAGATCTCCGCCTTGGCCAGGTCCCCGGGAGGCGCCCTGGACCTGGAGACATCGGACGCGGCCACTCGCTTTCTCTACACCGGAGATTCAGCCAAGCTGACGGAGGTAAACTGCACCAGGCGGGTGGAAATCAGAGGCGTGAAAGGCGAGGCAGCCGTCAGCCTTCACCCGGTGGTCCACGGCGCCATAGACACTATGGTCCACGCCACCAACTTCCTCAACTTGGTCTTCCAGACTAATGATATCAGGGAGTCTAGCGTCCGGGAGGACATAGAGTGGTACCACGCCCTGGTCAGGAGTATCGTCGAGGCAGATCCCAAAATTTACAGGGCGCTCCTCACCCTGGACGTGCCCGCCACTCCTCTCAAATCCCAGCTGGTGATCCAGGCAACCAGAAGGCAGGATGCGATCTTCCTGCAGGACCTGTCCAACTTGCACGACCTGGAGAACCGCACCTCGGATAGCGAATGGTTCCACCGGCTCAAGTACCAAAAGGTTCCTCACCTCAACAAAAGACTCTTAAACAATGATCTTCAGACTCTGGAGACCCCGAAATGGAGCCAAGGAGACAGCTATATGGTCAACAAAAGTCACGTCAAGTGGTCTAGTCCTTTCTTGGACTGTGTAGGCGAGAAACTGATCCCCAAGTGGATGGTGACCATGTCTACCTCGTTCTATGGATTGAAGCCCGACCTCAGCCCGGAATTTAAGTAAGTTTTAAACAAGGCGTTTTGTGTTATCTGCGCTTTACTCGCCCAGCAGCCGCGATGTTACCTCTCACCGCACGAAAAGAATGGGACCGCTTTAACAATTCAGTAAATGCCAATGCAATATCAGAGTTTGGTTATCGATTGAAATATGACTTTTAAAACGTTTTAGTTCAATTATATTGAATCCCGCTGCTTTTGTTTTAGCGTTTAACATTTTCCCCGTTCTTCCTGCGTTGTCGTTCAAGCTCCCTTAAACTTTGCTCTGCCCTTTCCACGCGTTAGGTGACTTTGATAAACACCATTACTCCGGGCAGAGACAGCACCTTCCTACCTGCCTCTCCGGGACCGCGTGTGAAGGAAATCTCCTTCAGAAGCCGGTCAGAAGTTCTTACTTCGCCTCGTCATTTAGTTTTTTTTTAAACGTTCAAACGGTTCAGATTTACTTCGCACTTCAAATTCAAGTTCAAGTTGATTGTCATTCATTCGTACACATGTAAACAGCTGAACGAAACAACCTTCCTCAGGAACCAGGATGCAAAACATAGTACATACAGTATATCACATACAACACATAAAATAATATTAGCACATAACATAAACAGATAAAAAAGTATTCTGTAGATGTATAAGCTGACATAAAGTGTATATATGCATATGGCTAAAACAGTATAATGCTACTGGCGCTGTCAGAAATAATGTGTGCTGGGTGGTAAGTGGAGTGTTCAGAAATCTCACGGCCTGGGGAAAGAAGCTGTTACATAAGGTAACTGTAGCGAGAGAGCTATGGATGGTGGTGAACGCAAGGTCTAGAATTAACTCAAACTCAGACTCAGACTCGAAATAAACAAGATGACACAACTGCAATCAAAAGGCAAAACCACTAACAGTAGCACTAGAAATGGAACTCTTACGATTGAACACTGAGTGCTCAGCCCGAGACCTTTAAGTACAGACTTTCCATGAAGGAATGTGACAGACAAGAATTGGCAGTCTGAGACTTAAAGGGGCAGTAGCAGCTATCCATACTCCAGGAAATTGGAGAACCAAAACTTGGATACCTGCCACAATGCAATCGGGACCATGACAGTAACAGGACTGCACTAAAACTAATGAAATTGTCGCATTCACACATTTGGGCCATTCGTATTGCTCCCGAGCTATTTAATTTTAAGCGCCTTATATCCATTCTAAGGTTGGACTGCTTCATAAATAGCATCAAACTATGGTCACTTATGTCGTGGTGTGCGCTGGCAATGTTAGAACCCAAGTACAGAGGAAAGACAGACTGTGATGTAGAGATGGCAATGAGAGTTTATTCTTAATAATTCCAAAAGAACATTGGTGGCTCGGCCAAGTGACAGTGCGAGATGAAACATTCTCAAAACCAGCACCCCACAATTAGCGCTAATCAGGTGTCTGCTTAAAAAATACAAGTAACACCGAATCCCCGAGCCTATCAAAATAAACTTAACAAATTTAAACAGAAAGCACCAGGAGACCGCGTTACAAAGAGCGAGCTGATTGAGAAAAACACAAGGAATTCTAAATGATTAATGACTCTCATTAAACAACAATTAACCAATTCAGGTGCTCTTAAAACCTCGGAGCACAATGCTCTCCACACCCTGCATGGGCTTGAAGAACTCATTACAAGTTATCACCCTCCATATCTTGATGAAGGGTATCGGCCCAAAACATTGCAACACACACAAAATGCTGGTGAATGCAGCAGGCCAGGCAGCATTTCTGGGAAGAGGTACAGTCGACGTTTTGGGCCGAGACCCTTAGTCAGGACTAACTGAAAGAAGAGCTAGTAAGAGATTTGAAAGGGGGAGGGAGAGGGGGAGATCCGAAATGATAGGAGAAGACAGGAGGGGGAGGGATGGAGCCAAGAGCTGGACAGGTGATTGGCAAAAGGGATATGAGAGGATCATGGGACAGGAGACCTAGGGAGAAAGAAAGGGAGGAGGGGGGAGCATCAGAGGAAGATATAGTGAGAGGGACAGAGGGAGAAAAAAGAGAGAAAGAAAGGGGGAAAATAAAAAATAATAAATAAATAACAGATGGGGTATGAGGGGGAGGTGGGGCATTAGCAGAAGTTTGAGAAGTCAATGTTCATGCCATCAGGTTGGAGGCTACCCAGACAGAATATAAGGTGTTGTTCCTCCAACCTGAGTGTGGCTTCATCTTTACAGTAGAGGAGGCCATGGATAGACATGTCAGAATGGGAATGGGATGTGGAATTAAAATGTGTGGCCACTGGGAGATCCTGCTTTCTCTGGCGGACAGAGCGTAGGTGTTCAGCGAAACAGTCTCCCAGCCTGCGTCGGGTCTCGCCAATATATAGAAGGCCACATCGGGAGCACCGGACGCAGTATATCACCCCAGCCGACTCACAGGTGAAGTGTCGCCTCACCTGGAAGGAGTGTCTGGGGCCCTGAATGGTGGTAAGGGAGGAAGTGTAAGGACATGTGTAGCACTTGTTCCGCTTACAAGGATAAATGCCAGGAAGGGATGGCGGGGGGAATGACTGGACAAGGGAGTCACATAGGGAGCGATCCCTGTGGAAGCAGAAAGGGAGGGAGGGGAACATTGACTGTTTATTCCCCTCCATAAATGCTGCCTGACCTGCTGAGTTCCTCCAGCACTTTATATGTGCTATCCTGCTATCCTGCATATCTCTTCTCTTTGAGAGGGGAACAGTTCACTTCCCTCACTTCGCCACATCCCATCACTCTCCTCCCCGGCCCCCCCCCCACACACACAAAACAGGGGTACCATAGACAAAATGTGTTGCCTGAGATTTTGTTTATTTGAAGAGCTGTTGTCTTCTGGCAACAGCAGTGCAGAGGCTGCGTCAGTGACGTGATTCACTCTGTACATGGCCTGACCCTATCACATGAAGTCATTGCCTGGGAGCTTATACATCAGAATCAGACTCGGGTTGATTATCGCTGACAAATGTTGTGGAATTTGTTGTTTTGTGGAAGCAATATATAAATTACAATAGGAATAGACACTCAGTGCCCACTTTATTAGGTACAGGAGTGGAACTCGGTATGGTCCTCTGCTACTATTGATAGGTAGTATATATAGTAGCAATTTATGGTTATGAGAGTATAACCATAAGGCTTATTGAGTCATTACCATTCAGGACTATTCTGAAGTCTGCTGGCAGAGGGGCAGAAGCTGTCCTTCAAATGTTGAATGAATATCCTATCCCTCCTCCTTGATGGTAGTAGTGAGAAGAGAGCATGTACTGGGTAGAGAGGGTCCTTAGTGATGCATGCTGCCTTTCTGAGGCATCACCTTTTGAAGATGCCCTCAATGTTCGGGAGGCTTGTTCCCATGATGAGTTTACTACTCTCTGCATTTTTTCCTGATCCTTTGCATTGGTGTCTCCATCACCAGACTGTGAAGCAACCAGTCAGAATACCCTCCATGAATTTCTTTAGTGTCTTTGGTAGCATACCAAATCTCCTCAAACTACTAATGAAATATAGCTGGTGTGCCTTCTTTGTAATTGCATCACTATGATGGGCCCAGCATAGATCTTCAGAAATATTGACACCCAGGAACTTAAAGCTTCTCACCCTTTCTGTTACCGACCCCTCAATGAGGACTGCTGTGTGTTCTTCTGACTTCCCCTTCTTGAAGTTCATTATCAATTCCTTGGTCTTACTGATGTTGAGTGCAAGGTTGTTGTTGCAACAGCACTCAACCAGCTGATCCATCTCACTCCTGTACACCTACTCATCACCATCACGTCCCTCTCTCTTACCTGAGTATCTCCTAGCTCATTATTAAAAACTGCTTAGGGCTTTACAAAAATGCTAAAAAGCCTAATACTGCATTAGCATAGATGGAGGCCATTCTTCCCCTTGAACCTGTTCTTTCTTTCAATAAAAATAGCTGATAGGTATCTTCATTGAAACCTATCAAATACTGAAAGGCCAGGACAGAGTGGACGTGGAGAGAATGTTTCCTATAGTGGGGGCAGTCTAGGACCAGAGGGCACAGATAGAGTGGACGTGGAGAGAATGTTTCCTATAGTGGGGGCAGTCTAGGACCAGTGGGCACAGATAGAGTGGACGTGGAGAGAATGTTTCCTATAGTGGGGGCAGTCTAGGACCAGAGGGCACAGATAGAGTGGATGTGGAGAGGATGTTTCCTATAGTGGGCGAGTCTAGGACCTGAGAACACAGATAGAGTGGATGTGGTGAGGATGTTTCCTATAGTGGGGGAGTCTGGGACCAGAAGGCACAGCTTCAGAGTACAAGGATGTACCTTAAGAACAGAGATGATGAGGAATTCCTTTAGCCAGAGGGTGGAGAATCTGTGGAATTCACTGTCACAGACGGCTGTGGAGGTCAAGTCGTTTAGTATATTTAAACTGGAGTTTGATAGGTTCTTGATTAGTAGGGCATCGAAGGTTACAGGGAGAAGGCAGCAGAATGGGGTTGAGAGGGATAATAAATCAGTTATGATGGAATGGCAGAGCAGACACGATGTGCTAATTCTGCTTCTATGTCTTATAGTCTTGTTGGCTTATTAGGAGTTAATGGTAGCCAGAACAGGAACAGTTGATTGGTTCCTCTCCCTGAAGGATAATGCTCACAGTTTGCCCTGAGTAGGTCTGAGCTGACAAACTTTTGATTGCTAGTCGAGTATGATGATTACCAGAGCACCTCACACATAACCCGATATTAGCTGAGGGGTAGTGACTCAATAAGCTTTGTCAGCTCGAGGCACAAGGTTTATGTTTCAGGATTAACAGAGACATTGACTCAGCCAAGCACAGTCCAGCCCTCAACTGATGTCTGCATGTGGACTTTTCACACCATATCTGGCCACAGAAACAAATCTGTCATAGAGACATCAAACATCATGTTCTGTAAACCCGGGCACCTGCACGTTAATGCAAAATACCTAATCAGCCAATCATGTGGCAGCAACTCAATTCTGCTCCAATGTCTTAGTGTCTTATGATCTTATTATGAATAGGAGGTCTGTAGGTTCAACTTCTTAACAAAAATGGCATCATCACATTTCATTTGAGTTTCATGCCCTTTTTGGCACGGAGAGTTCCAAACCTCTACTGTCATTATGTGAAACAAATCTTGCGCACTGTGAGGATGATGCACCGAGTCTCAAGGACGTGTTAAAAATGTTGGAGGAGTGTGGAAAATACATGGCTCACTCACTCAACTGTCCACCAGGAAGACCACAATCTTGTCATAATTTGGAGGCTTGCACACCTCAATGACCTGGAGAGCTATGGTGGCTGGAGTCAGGGATTTATGCTTTGGCTCTTGGTCGGGTCACCCATGCCAAACAGGTCAAAGGGCAGAGGCCAGACTAAGAGTGGTCCACCGGTCTTCCAGGTTCGAGGGTTCAGCTCAGGGCTAACAACCCTGACTGGTCAAACAAAACTGTTACAGAAACAGCAATGAAGAATCCTTCTATTTCTGTGTGTGATGATATTCCTGAGTCTCCATCCAGGACTTGCATGGCTGACAGTAGTGAAAACTGAGAAAAAGCTACTGGCACAATGAAGGAAGCCCTGAACACCACCAGAGATGGAGGACCTTTTTTGCTGCCCTCAACGCCAGAGGTGTAACAGGCAGTAAGCAAGTAAGTAAGCAGTCTACTGTGGGTAGATGGGAAGTTTTTCATTTTGGCAGGGAAAGGAGTAGGGAAAATAGTCTGAGTGGTGATAGATTGGAAAAAATTAGTGCACAGAGGGATCCATGTCCTTCTGCATCAGTGCACCAGTCAAGACGGCAAATAGTCTGTTGGCCTTCAGTGCAAGATTTAAAGCGATTAGCATGATTTGTCACAGGTAAATGACAACGTCAAAAACCTACAATGAAATGTGTCACTGGCGTCTACACAGTCCGAGGATATGCTGGGGTAGCCCACAAGTGTCGCTACGATTCCAGCGCCACAATATACTAACCTTGACCCGCAGGTCTTTGACATGTGGGAGGAAATAGGTGCAACAGGAGGAAATCCACAACTCCTTCCAGATAGCACCAAGAGTTGAACTCCAGTCGCTGGCTCTGTACCATGCCGCCCCATTTTCACTTTGTGTGCAAGAGCCACAGGGAGACCACGTCAAGTGTACTGCGTCCAGTTTGGATTGAGTACGCTTTTTGAAAGAATATACTTGCTATGCAGCGAGTGCAATGATGGTTGGCCGGACTGTTTCCTGAGATGCCAGGATTGCCATATACGAAGAGACTGGGAGGATTTGGCCATGGTTTATTTAGAGTAGGGGTTCCCAACCTGGTGTTCACAGACCCCTTTCTTAATGGTATGACAAATGGACAACATAGCATAAAACAGTTTGTGAACCCCTGATTTGGAGGAACGAGAATCAGGCACACGGTGGCATAGTGATTAGCATCATTGCTTTGCAACGCCAGATCGTGGTTCAGTTCCAGCTTCTCTCTGTAAGGAGTTTCTACGTTCTCCCTGTGACTGTGTGGCTTTCCTCCGGGTGCTTCCACGCTCCTAGTTAGGATCAGTGAGTTGGGTTGAAAGTTCAAATTAAATTTATTAACAAAGTACATATACGTCACTGTATACAACCCTGAGATTCATTTTCTTGTGGGCATACTCAATAAATCTATAGAATAATGATCATAACAGGATTAATGAAAGACTGCACCAATTTCAGCATTCAACCACAGAGCAAAATACAACAAACTATGCAAATACAGAAAGAAAGAAATAATAATAGGAAATAAATAAGAATTAACTATCAAGAGAATGAAATGAAGAGTCCTTGAAAGTGCTCTGTTGGTGGCAGAAGCAAGGGAACACTTGTGAGCTGTTCAGCATGATTGTTGCTGATTTGATTTGACACAGACAATGCATTTCACTGTATGTTTCGATGTACATGTGACAAATAAAGCTAATCGCATTTGAACCATATAAAACTCTGACATCGCTCAACAGACTGAGTGCAGGGAGAATCTTTCACTTGGCTCAGGATGTGCAAATACCAGTCTCAAGCTGCAGAGTAAGAACCGAGATGAAGAGAAATTTTTCGGTCAGTAGGTGGTGAACCTGTAGGATTTTCGACCACACGGGGCAGTGGATGCTAAGTCACTGAGTATACTTAAGAAGGAAATCAATAGATTTCTACACAGCAAAAGACATCAAGGAAAGTTCAAAGTTCAAAGTAGCTTTTCTGCACCCTATCTGGCTTATTCAAAGTTCAAAGTAAATTTATTATGAAAGTACGTATATGCCACTATATACAACCCTGAGATTCTTTTACTTGCAACGAATAATAATCATAATAAATAAATAAACAGATAGATAAATAACTAAAAATGTTGGGAACATGTGTTGTAGAGACCTTGAAAAGTGAGCCTGTAGGCTGTGGAGTCAGTTCGAAGTGAAGTTATCCACGCTAGTTCAGGAGCCTGATGGTTGTAGGATAATAATTGTATGGGCAGGATGGGGAGGTTATGGTTTTGAGATAGCTAAGATTAATTAGAACTACGAAGAGGAGGAATTTTTTCAGTCAGAATATGGAATTCATTGTCAGAAAGGGCTCTGGAGGCCAAATTTATTTAGGATAGATACTTGATTATTAAGGGGAGGGGGATGATGGTTATGGGGAGAAGACAGGAGAATGGGGTTGAAAAAAATTAGCCATGATTGAATGGCAGAGCACACTTAATGGGCTGATTGGTTTAAATCTCCTTTAATACCTTATATATACACATATATAATGTATACACACACGTTTATATAAATAATAATAAAAATATATCTATACACACAAACGGTACTGCACAAAAGTCTTAGGCATATATAAATAGCTACGGTGCCAAAGACTTTTGCACAGTACTGTATTTTTCAATGTGGAGCAGAGAGCAAGTTTGTAAATCTGGTGGGAGGAAAGGATGTTGGGAATGGCAAGGGTGGAATGCTGCGGGAGGGGTGTAGGACAGATGGCAGAGAAGGGGTGCCAGGGTGGGGGTGTTGCGGGTGCAGACGCACCCAGTCCTGAGACACCAGGCAAGGTCATTTGATTCCAAACAATTGGTGTATTGATCATTGCAGAATGTCTCTCTGGTGCTTCCCACTCCCTCCCCTCTCCCTTTCTCTTTTCCCCAAACACGATTCCCCTCTTCCTGCCCCCTTCCCACTCTCAGTCCACAATGGAGACCCGTATCAGAATCAGGTTTATCATCATTCACGTATCTCATGTAATTTATGTTTTTTGTGGCAGAGGTACAGTGCAATACATAAACTTACTACAGTACTGTGCAAAAGTCTTAGGCTCTCTAGCTATATATATGTGCCAAAGATTTTTGCACAGTACTGTATATGTAAAATAAAACTTATATATGTTATTAATTATATTAAAAAGTAGGTACAGGAGGAGCAATGAATCATTAACTGTGGCTTCCTGAAACCCTTCAGCAATTTAAAGTGACTGCTGTTCAGAGGCAGGTTAAAGACACACACATGGTACATAACAACACACATATGTGTGTCCTTAAGGTACTCAGTGAGTACTGGCCAGTGATATACCTCAGTTTATTACATCCCTGCTGTCCGACCACCAGTATATTTCCAACAATTTTAGTCATTATATTTTTTGAAAAAGCCCATTGTAGCATAACGTTAGTGCAACACTCTACAGAGCCAGCAACACAGATTTAAATCCCACTGCTGTCTGAGAGGACTTTGTGCATTCTCCCCGTGACCACATGGAGCTCCTTCAGGTTGTCTGGTTTCCTCCCACATTCCTAAAGATGTTTGAGTTAGGGTTAGTGAGTTGTGGGCATGCTATGTTGGCGCTGGAAGCATGGTGACAATTGTGGGCTGCCCCCAGCGCATCCTCGGACTGTGTTGGTCGTTAGTGCAAGCAATGTATTTCCCTCTATGTTTCGATGTGCATGTGACAAATAAAGCTGATTTTATCCCTCATCTTACAATCTAAAAACAAACAGAAGTTTCCAAAAACTTTAAAAGCCAATATGGAAAGGCAGAAGTTAGTAGGACGAGAACAAAACTTAAATGTAATGCTGGTGAAAAAGAATTGGGGGGGGGGACTCATTGAAATCTATTGACTATTGAAAGACGTGGAGTGGATGTGGAGAGAATGTTTCCTTTAGTAGGGGAGTCTAGGACCAGAGTGCACAACCTCAGAATAGAAATATGTCCCTTTAAAACAGAGACGAGGAGGAATTTCTTTAGCCAGAGAGTGGTGAATCTGTGGAATTCATTGCCACAGAAGTCACTGGGTATATTTAAAGTGGAGGTTGATAAGGTTCTTGATTAGTCAGGGTGGCAAAGGTTATGGGGTGAAGGCAGGAAAATGGGGTTGAGATGGATAATAAGTCAAGAGCCACGAGGCTCTATAAAACCCTGGTTAGACTACACTTGGCATATTGGAAGCTTTAGAAAAGGTGCAGAGGAGATTTACTAGGATGGTGCCTGGGCTTCAGGGCTTATCTTATGAAAATAGGTCGAGAAAGCTGGGGCTTTTCTTTTCGGAGCGAAGGAAGGTGAGAAGGGACTTGATAGAGGTAAATAAGATGATAAGAAGCAAAGATCAAGTAGCTAGCCAGAGATTTTTTTCCCCCAGAGTGGAAATGGTGAATGTAATGGGGCATAATATTACAAACAAGAGAAAATCTGCAGATGCTAGAAATTAAAGCAACACACACAAAATGCTGGAGGAACTCAGCAGGCCAGGCAGCATCAATGGAAAAGTGTACAGTAGACGTTTTGGGCCGAGACCCTTCGGCAAGACTGCTGAAGGGTTTTGGCCCGAAATGTCAACTGTACGTTTTTCCACAGATGCTGCCTGGCCTGCTGAGTTCCTCCAGCATTTTGTGTGTGGAGCATAATGTTAAGCTGTTTGGAGGAAAGGATAGGGGTGGGGTGAAGTCAGAGGTAACTGCAAGTTGTGGTGGTAGAGGCAGACACATTAGGGGCATTAAAGAAGCTCTTAGATAGGCACATCACCAATCAACCTACCTGTAATGCCACTGGTGTTTAGGGCAGTGATGAAGGTCCTTCATCTCTGGTGGTGCTCAAGGCTTCCTTCATCATGCCAGTAGCTTCCTTGTGGTTTTCACTACTGTCAGTCATGCAAGTCCCTGGCGGAGACTCAGGAATACTCTTGCATTCAGATATAGAAAAATTTTCCATTGCTGTAACAATTTTGTTTGACCAGTCAGGATTGTTAGCCCTGAGCTGAAACCCCAGACCTGGAGGACCGGTGGACCACTCCTAGCCTGACCTCTACCCTTTGATCTGTTTGGCATGGGTGATCCTACCAAGAGCCAAAGCACAACGCCCTGACTCCAGTCAACATAGCTCTCTGGGTCATTGAGGGACATAAGCCTCCAAACTATGATAAGGTTGTGGTCCTCTTGGAGATAGATGGGCATATGAATGATAGAAAAATGAAGGCTGTGTAGGAAGGAAGATTAGATTGACCTTAGAGTAGGTTAAGAGGTCAACACAACACAGCGGACTGAAGGGCCTGTGGTATACTGCTCTATGTTCAAAATCAGGTATGATGAAATGGTGTAGCAGACTTGATGGGCCAAATGGCTGCAACGTTTTCTGGTGGCTCTGCTCAAGATGATCAGAGACAACTGCCATTGCTTTCCTTCTGCATCTTCATCCCCAAAGGCTGCTGCATCCAGTCATGTCTTCCGATCCTTTCACACAGGGGCTGCGTCTCCGAACTGTCACTCCGGGCATCAGACAGATGAATCATTTACTTTCACATCAAAGTCATTTTTATATTTAATTAATGAAGATGCCCTAATTGCTGCCAAGGTCACTTGCAGAGGCGAAATTAATAATTGCTCAGAGATATATACAGGCATAGTCATTTCCCAGAGGCAGCATGGTTCTATCATTCTATCATTTTTCTGTATGGGAGAGGAGAACAGTTTACTCATGTGGATAAAATATCTTCCCAGTTCTTTCATTTTAAATCATCACTCCAATTGCTTAACACTGTACCTTGCCTACAAAACAAAAAAAGAGGGGAATATCGTATTTCTATGGCTTCCTTTATGCGCCATTCAGATGCTTCAAAGCATGATGCAGCTGATTAAGTATTTTTGAAATGCAGTCACTGTTTGAAAGCATTGTAGCCAATTTGCACACAACAGCACCCACTCACAGCAATGTGGCAATGATCAAATAATTTGTTTCTTCAATAACATTAAATGGGGGATAAATATTGGGCAGGGAAAGCAAGACAGCTCTTCCTTCAGAATAGTGTCATGGCTCTTTTATTTTTACTTAGAGATACACCATGGTAACAGACTCTTCCGGCCTAATGAGGCCGTACCGCCGAATTACACCCATGTGACCAATTAGCCTACTGACCCATCTGTAGGTTGTTGGAATGTGGGAGGAAACTCACATTGGGGGATAATGTACTGCACAAACTCTTTACAGAATTGAACCAGGGTCACTGGGACTGTAATAATGTTACGTTAACCACCATGCTAACATGCTGCCCCTGGGAGGGTCAATGTAATCCTGATATAATATGAACTTTGATATCAGCATTATTGAACCCAGAGAGCAGAGCCTGCGGAAGAGATCACCACCACCTGTAGACTCAACTCTGAAACTCACACACTCCTGGAATACAGAATTGATGGCCCTGTGACAAAGTTTGAAGACAATACAAAAATAGGTGAAGGTGACAGGTCATGTTGAGGAAGCATGCAGTCTGCAGAAGGACTTAGACAGATTAGGAGAATGGGCAAAGAAGTGGCAGGTGGAATACAGTGCAGAGAAGTGTATGGACATGCACTTTAATAGAACGAATAAACGAGTAGGCTATTATCTAGACGGGGAGAAAATTCAAAAATCAGAAGTGCAAAGGGACTTGGGAGTCCTGGTGCAGGAATCCCTAAAGATTAAAAGAGATTTGACCAGTAGCTAATCCAGACTTTGGAAGTTTTGAGGGAGGGGATTTCAATCGGGTCCACTGCCTGAGGATAAAAGGCAGCAACAGGTTGCTGCAGCAAAAGAGAGCTTTGACCAGTGACCAATCGGCGTTTGAGATTGATTAGCAAGAGCAGATTAAGGGAAGGCAGGGACAAGCGCAGCGACCATCGTCTGAGTCGACAGGGTCAGAGTGGTGATCTTGAGGCTTCAGCTCTCAAGGCTTCAGTCAGAGAAAGCAAAGGAAAGAAAAGCTCACATTTTTCCTTCTCTTCTTTATATCTGCTCAGCCGGAACAGTAGAGATGCCAGGCAGGATAGTGGAATGCTCCTCTTGCAGGAAGTGGGAAGGCAGGGAGACTTTCAGTGTCCCTGATGACTACAACTGTGAGAAGTGCATCCAGCTGCAGCTTCTAATAAATTGCATTAAAGAGTTCGGGCTGGAACTGGATGAACTCTGGCTCATTCGAGAGGCTGAGGGGGTGATGGATAGGACATATGGAAAGGTAGTGCAAGACACAGGAAACTGGGTGACAGTCAGGAGCAGGAATGGGGTTAAGGAGCCAGTGCTATGGTGATAGGGGATTTGTTAGTTAGGGGAATGGACAGGAGGTTCTGTGGGCGAGGACGAGATTCCCAGGTGGTATGTTGCCTCCTGGGTGCCAGGGTCCAGGGTAACTCAGATCGAGTCCTTAGCATTCTTAAGTGGGCGGTGAGCAGCCAGAAGTCGTGGTCTATATAGATACCAATGAGATGGGTAGGATGAGAGACGGGGTTCTGCATAGGGAGTACAGGGAGTCAGGTGCTAGGTTAAAGAGCAGGATCTCCAGGGCTGTGATCTCAGGATTGCTACCTGTGCCATGTACTAGTGAGGCTACAACTAGGAACATTATACAGTTTAACATGTGGCTAAGGAGTTGATGTAGGAGGGAAGGCATGAGATTTTTGGATCATTGGGCTCTCTTCCAGGGAAGGCGGGAGCTGTACAGAAGGAACGGTTTGCACCTGAACTGGAGGGCAACTAATGTCCTAGCGGGAAGGTTTGTTAATGCTGCAAGGTGCGGTTTAAACTAGAGTTGCAGGGGGATGGGAGCCAGGGTGCCAGAACAGTTAGTGGAGAGGTTGTGGAGACAGGTTGTAAGTTCTCAGACAAGGTTAGGAATCAAAAGGTTGAACATGGTATGACTAGTGTCCTGTGTTGTCTATATTTCAATGCAAGAAGTATCGTAGGAAAGGTGGATAATGGTGCTGAAGATGAGGTAGCTGATTTACAAACAGAGGCAATGTGTAGTGAGGAGAAGCAAAAAGGGTGAATACAGGACTGAAGATGTTGTATCTGAATGTGCACGGTATATGGAATAAGGTAGATGAATCTGTAGCACAGTTGCAGATTGGCAGGTAGGATGTTGTAGGCATCAATGAATCGTGGCTGTAAGAAAATTATAGCTGGGAGCTTAATGTCCAAGGATACACATTGTATCGAAAGGACAGGCAGGGAGGGGATGGGGTTGCTCTGTAGGTAAAATGTGAAATCAAATCATTAGAAAGAGGTGGCATAGGATTGGAATGTGTTGAATCACTGTGGATAGAGCTAAGGAACTGCAAGGGTAAGAAAGTCTCTGATTGGAGTTGTATACAGACCCCCAAACAGTAGTAAGGACATGGCCAACAAATTACAATGAAAGATAGAAAAAGCATGCCAAAAGGCACCCAGGAGGCAACATACCATCTGGGAAAATAAGGTTGGTACCAAATTCCTGGAGGGTGAATTTCTAGAGTGCTTACAAGATGGCTTTTTAGAGCAGCTTGTGGTTGAGCCCACTAGAGGGATCAGCTATTCTGGACTGGGTGTTGTGCAATGAGCCAGAATTGATAGAGAGCTGAAGGTAAAAGAACCCTAAGGGAAAGTGATCATAATATGTCTGCATTTGCCCTGAAATTTGAGAAGGAGAAGCTAAAGTCAGATGTAACAGTGTTACAGTTGAATAAAGGGAATTACAGAGGCATGAGAGAGGAATTGGCCAGAATTGATTGGAAAAGAACACTGACAGGGATGACGACAGAACAGCAATAGCTGGAATTTCTGGAAGCAATTCAGAAGGCACAGGATATAGACATCCCAAAGAGGAAGAAGTATTCTAAAGGAAAGATGACACAACTGTGGCTAACCAGAGAAGTCAAAGCCAACATAAAAGCCAAAGAGAGTGCATATAATTAAGCAAAAAGTTAGTGGGAAGTTAGAGGATTGAGAAGCTTTTAAAAACCAACAGAAGGCAACTAAAAATGTCATTAAGAAGATAAAGATCGAATACAAAAGTAAACTAACCAATAATATTAAAGAGGAATCCAAAAGTTTCTTCAGATACATTAAGTGTAAAAGAGAGGTGAGGTAGATATCAGACTGCTGGAAAACAATGCTGGAGAGGTAGTAATGGGAGAGCAAGGAAATGGTGGATGAACTGAATAAGTATTTTGCATCAGTCTTCACTGTGGAAGATGCTGGCAGTATGGTGGAAGTTCCAGGTGTCAGGGGTCATGCAGTGTGTGAAGTTACCATTACTAGAGAGAAGGTGCTTGGGAAACTGAAAGGTCTGAAGGTAGATTAGTCATCTGGACCAGATGGTCTACACCCCAGGGTTCTAAAAGAGGTGGCTGAAGAGATTGTGGAGGCATTGCTAATGATCTTTCAAGAATCACTAGATTCTGGAATGGTTCTGGAAGAATGGAAATTTACAAATGTGACTCCACTCTTCAAGAAGAGAGAGAGGCAGAAGAAAGGAAATACTAGGCCAGTTAGCTCTGACCTCAGTGGTTGGGAAGATGTTGGCGTGGATTATTAAGGACGAGGTCTCAGGGTACTTGGAAGCACATGATAAAATAGCCCAAAGTTAGCATGGTTTCCTCAAGGGAAAATCTTGCCTGACAAATTTGTTGGAATTCTTTGAAGAAACAGCAAGCAGGATAGGCAAAAGGAGAATTGGTTGATGTTGTGTATTTGGATTTTCAGAAGGCCTTTGACAAGGTGCCACACATGAGGCTGCTTAACAAGCTATGAGCCCATGGTATTACAGGAAAATTCTAGCATGGATAAAGCAGTGGCTGATCGGCAGGAGACATAAGAGTGGGAATAAAAGGAGCCTTTCCTGGTTGGCTGCTGGTGACTAGTGGTGTTCCACAGGGGTCTGTGCTGGGACCGAATCTTTTTACATTATATTATTCAATAGATTTCAATGAGGTCACCCCTGATTTGGACGATGGAATTGATAGCTTTGTTGCAAAGTTTGCAGATGATATGAAGATAGATGGAGGGGCAGGTAGTTTTGAGAAAGTAGAGAGGCTGCAGAAGGACTTAGACAGATTAGGAGAATGGGCAAAAAACGTCAGATGGAATATAATGTTGGGAAGTGTATGGTCATGCACTATGGTAGAAGAAATGAAAGGGTTAACTATTTTCTAAATGGAGGGAAAATAGAAAAAAACTGAGATGCAAAGGGACTTGGGAGACCTTGTGCAGGACTCTAAAGGTTAATTTGCAGGTTGAGTCTGTGGTGAGGAGGCAAATGCAATGTTGGCATTCATTTGAAGAGGACTAGAATATTAAAGCAAGGATCTAATCCTGAGGCTTTATAAAGCACTGGTGAGGCCTCACTTGAAATATTGTGAGCAGTTTTGGGCTCCTTATCTTAGAAAGGATGTGCTGAAACTGGAGAGGGTTCAAAGGAGGTTCACAAAAATGATTCCAGGATTGAATAGCATGTCATCTGAAGAGTGTTTGATGGTTCTGACGCTGTATTCACTAGAATTCAGAAGAATGAGGGGTGACCTCATTGAAATCTATTGAATGGTAAAAGGCATTGATAGAGTGGATATGGAGAGGATGTTTCCTATGATGGGAGAGTCTAAGACCAGAGGACACAGCCTCAGAATACAGGGGCATCCTTTTAAAACAGAGATGAGGAGGAATTTCTTTATCCAGAGAGTGATGCATCTGTGGAATTCTTTGCCACAGGCAGCTGTGGAGGCCAAGTCTTTATGCATATTTAAGGCAGAGGTTGATAGATTTGTGATTGGTCAGAGCATGAAGGGATACAGGGAGAAGGCAGGAGATTAGGGCTGAGAGAAAAATGGGATCAGCCATGATGAATTAGCAGAGCAGACTTGAAGGGCCAAATGGCCTGTTTCTGCTCCTCTATCTTATGGTCTTAATTTGCAGGTTGAGTCGCTGGTGAGGAAGGCAAATGCAATGTTAGCATTCATTTTGAGAGGACTAGAATATAGAAGCAAGGATTTAATAGGCTTTATAAGGTATTGGTCAGACCTCACTCCGAGTGTTGTGAGCAGTTTTGGGCCCCTTATCTAAGAAAGGATGTGCTGATATTGGAGAGGGTCCAGGGGAGCATTACAATAATGACCCTGGGAATGAAAAGGTTAAAGTATGAGGAGCGATTGATGGCTCTGGTCCTGTACTCACTGGAGTTTAGAAGAATAAGATTCAAATTTGCTTAAGATTTTGATTCAGAATTGTTTAATACCATTTCCAGTACACAAGTGCAAAGGAGAACAAAATAGTTGCTACTCTGGATCCAATGCAGCACAAAAAAATCACAATAAGATAAGGAACACAATAATTAAAAAAACAATAAATCTAAATATGTAAGATAGCTTAGACGCATAGATTGATTGTATGACCATAAAGTGACGCTAGGCACAGGAGTGTCTGTACATAAGGTGACTGACAGGAAATGATAAAGTAATAATGGTTGGGGGTGTGGAGGGGTAGGTTCGTGGGTGCAGGTGCTGATCAGCCTCACTGCTTGGGGAATCTCATTGAAACCTATCAAATATTGAAATGCCCAGATAGAGTGGATGTGGAGATGAGTAGGGAGTCTGGGACCAGAAGGCACAGCTTCAGAATACAAGGAGGTCCCTTTAAAACAGAGATGATGAGGAATTCCTTTAGCCAGAGGGAGGAGAATCTGTGGAATTCACTGTCACAGATGGCTGTGGAGGTCAAGTCATTTAGTATATTTAAACTGAAGTTTGATAGGTTCTTGATCAGTCAGGGCATCGAAGGTTACAGGGAGAAGGCAGCAGAATGGGGTTGAGAGGGATAATAAATCAGCCATGA
Organism: Mobula birostris; assembly: GCF_030028105.1. Taxonomy (NCBI): domain Eukaryota; kingdom Metazoa; phylum Chordata; class Chondrichthyes; order Myliobatiformes; family Myliobatidae; genus Mobula; species Mobula birostris. The sequence continues at coordinate 12,898,422 of NC_092402.1, read as the reverse complement.
TGGAACGGCAGAGCAGACATGATGTGCTAATTCTGCTCCTATGTCTTATAGTCTTGTTGGCTTATTAGGAGTTAACGGTAGCCGGAACAGGAACAGTTGATTGGTTCCTCTCCCTGAAGGATAATGCTCACAGTTTGCCCTGAGTAGGTCTGAGCTGACAAACTTTTGATTGCTAGTCGAGTATGATGATTACCAGAGCACCTCACACATAACCCGATATTAGCTGAGGGGTAGTGACTCAATAAGCTTTGTCAGCTCGAGGCACAAGGTTTATGTTTCAGGATTAACAGAGACATTGACTTAGCCAAGCACAGTCCAGCCCTCAACTGATGTCTGCATGTGGACTTTTCACACCATATCTGGCCGCAGAAACAAATCTGTCATAGAGACATCAAACATCATGTTCTGTAAACCCGGGCACCTGCACGTTAATGCAAAATACCTAATCAGCCAATCATGTGGCAGCAACTCAGTGCGTAAAAACATGCAGACATGGTCAAGAGGCTATGTGACTTTGACTTTGGAATGAGTGATGGTGCCAGACGGGGTGGTTTGAGTATCTCAGGAATTGCTGATATCCTGGGATTTTCACACACAACAGTCTCCAGAGCAGTGGTTCCCAACCGGGGTTCACAGGAACCTCTGTTCTAGAGCTTACAAAGATTGGTGCAAAAAAAAACAAATTTAAAAATTCATTCAGCGGTGAAGATGCCTTGTTAATGAGAGAGATCAGAGGAGAATGGCCAGACTGATTCAAGCTGACAGGAAGGTGACAGTAACTCAAATAACCACACATTACAACAGTGGTGTGCAGAAGGGCATCTTGGAATGAAGAACACATTGAACCTTGAAGTGGATGAGCTCCAGCAGAAGGAGACCACAGGCATATACTCTGTGGCCACTCTATTAGGTACAGGAGGTATCTAACAACGTGGCCATCGAGTGTAATTATATGAACACGTTAACAGGAAAATATTTCTGAACAGAAAGAACACTGATGGACTTCTGTGGTCAAGTCATGAGATCTGCTATGACTATTCTAGAAAGCAGAAGAGGTCTTCATGTAGTGTCTCAACAAGGTTCCCTCTGTGGATTCTGTCTATACTTCTTGCAGCTTCAGTAAAATAGCCAACGTAATCAGAGACCCCACCCAGACATTCTCTCTTCTCCCCTCTCCCGTTGGACAAAAGGTACAAAAGCCTCAAATCACGTACCATCAGGCCCAAGGACAGCTTCCATCCTAGTTATCAGACTCTTGAACAGACTTCTTGAATGGACTCTTGACCTTACAATCTACCTCATTATAATCTTGGCACATTATTGTTCTTCGCACACTGCATTTTCTCTGTAGATGTTACACTTTATTTTGTACTTTGTTTTACCTTGCATTGTGTAATGATCTGATCTTTATGAAGAGTATGAAAGACAAACTTGACGCATGTGACAATAATAAACTCATAACTAATACCAAAAGAATCAGAAGAAGTTTCAATATCACTGACATACATTGTGAAATTTGTTGTAAGTTGGCCACGGAGTGTATGTTCAATGTTCCTATCTCTAATTCCTATCCTGCTCCAGGATATCAGAAATGAATGTATAAGCAGGAGTCATCTAGATCTTCCAGCTATTTACCACTTTAATTCTCCATCTTATTCCTTCTCTCATTATCATCATCGTGATGTGCCATGTCGTTTCACAGGGTGATCACAGTCTTTCCATGACCATGATTGTCCTTGGCAAATTTTTCTACAGAAGTGGTTTGCCATTGCCTTCTTCTGGGCAGTGTCTTTACAAGACGGGTGACCCCACCCTCCAGCCATTATCAATACTCTTCAGAGATTGTCTGCCTGGCGTCAGTGGTCGCATAACCAGGACTTGTGATATTCACCAACTGCTCCTACGACCATCCACCACCTGATCCCAGGGTTTCACATGACCCTTATCCCGGGGGTGGGGGGAGGGGGGGCTAAGCAGGTGCTACACCTTGCCCAAGGGTGACCTGCAGGCTAGCAGAGGGAAGGAGCACCTTACACCTCCTTTGGTAGAGATATATCTCCACCTCACCACCCACACAAAGCAATACAACACAGAAACTGGCCCTTTGGCCTATCTAGTCCATGCCGAACTGTTATACTATCTAGTCCCATTGTCCGCACCTGGACCATAGCTCGCCATTCCTCTCCCTTTCATATACATATCCAAACTCGTCTTAAACGTTGCTGTCGAACCTGCATCCACCACGTCTGCTAGCAGTACGCTCCACGCCCGCACCACCTTCTGAGTGAAGGCACTCCCTCTCATGCACTCCAAATAAGGAAGCCTCAGTGAAAAGTGGAGCAATGCCCCTGTAAAAGCCTCAAACTAATTCACAGCTTCAGAAAATACCCCCAGGATTCTAGCCACTAATGTAACTCACCTGGACAATGGTTTCTCCTACGTAAGAATGCTGTTCGATACAATCATTCTTCAGATGCTGGTGAGTAAACTGTCCTTGTTGGGTCTCAACACCTCTCTCTGTGACTGGATCTTGGGCTTCTTGATGGAGAGACCTCAGACAGTTCGTGTTGGAAGCAACACCTCTATTACATGTGTAGCCCCCTGGTAAGCCTCAGGCTCACTCAGCTCGCTTTCGTGCAGGGGGAGCAGCCTTCGGCCCCACCAAACTGGGTAATCAAATTTGTGTGGATGCTGTGTGATGTACCCCACCACGCCAAATAACAGACAATACACCATATGGGATTAAATGATTACACTTTATAGATCTTACTGGAGCTATGTAATTAATAGAGATACAATACAAAAGGAAAAGTAAAAGGCGCCAAACTTATCAGAGTTCAACCATTTCATGCACAACAGTTGGAGCTCAGTTAATGGGGTCCTCTTTCCACCATGCGATCTCCTCCGACCTCCTCGACCCACCGCCTGGGACCAACCACGGTTGTCGACCAGACACTCCACACGAGACTGTCCTCGTCTCCTCTCCTCGCCGAAGACCCTGGGCCTCGGACTCCCGTGTGGAGTCCATTCCGTCGCCCAGCTTACAGCATCTCTCTCCTCGCGTCTCCTCTCTCTGTCCCCATCGTGCCTTCTGCCCTGAAGCCCGCGAAAACAATAGCTTACAGACACACAAGAAAGAATAACGTCTATCCCAATTGGTTAGCAAATGAATACAATTCTCGAATCAGTAATATAACCCAAACAAGCTGCTAGACAGAGAACCACTGTCTCAGCAGTAAACATCACAGAGAAGCCATTTTATTTTTAACATAACAAAGAAGCCATTTTATTAACCTTAGCAGATAACATAAAAGAAGAAACCCCTTACACATGTGATATCTGAACTGCAGTGTTTTGCATCTTTGTCCCTGAGGAATGTGGTTTTGTTTGGCTGTAGACAAGTGTACAGATGAATGACAATAAACTGAACTTGAACTACACATGTAAAATGCTGGAGGAACTTTACAAGTCAGGCAGTATTTATGTAAGTGAATAAACAGTCGATGTTTCAGGCTGAGACCCTTCATCAGGACTGGAAAGGAAGGGGGATTATGCCGGAATAAAAAGGTGGGGGGAGAAGGAGGAGAGCTAGAAGGTGATAGGTGAAGCCAGGTTGGGTAGGAAGAAGAAACCTGATAGGAGAGAAGAGTGGGCCATGGGAGAAAGGGAAGAAGGTGGGGCACCAGGGGGAGGTGACAGGCAGGTGAGGAGATGAAGTAAGAGGCCAGAGTGGGGAACAGAATAAGAGGGGAGGGGGAAGGCGTTTTTTTTTACCAAAAGAAGAAATTGACATTCATGCCATCAGATTGGAGGCTACCCAGACAGAAAATAAGGTGTTGCTCCTCTACCCTTGGCACACGAGGAGGCCATGGACCGACATGTCAGAACGGGAATGGTAACAGGAATTGAAATGTTTGGCCACCGGAAAGTGATCCCCCAATTTACGATGGGTTTCACCAATGTAGAGGAGACTACATCAAGAGTACCAGACACAATAGACGACCCCAGCAGATTTGCAGGTGAAGTGCTGCCTCACCTGGAAGAATTGTTTGGGGCTCTGAATGAAGGTGAGGGAGGAGGTGAATAGGTAGGTGTAGCACCTAGGCTGCTTGCCAGGAGGGAGATTAGTGGGGAGAACCACATAAAATTGCAGAAGTAGCCGTATTAAAGCACTGGAGAGTAGTTGAGTTAATTCAGGCCAAATCTGTCTTTTGTCGTCACTAATAATGTCAATCTTTTAATCAGTCTGAAAATAAGGCACACAATGAACATTGATTTTAGAATCAAACTAGTTTTCCTCTATTGATATGATCAACAGAACTTCACACTATTATAACTGATTACTGGTGGCTGTGCCATCAAGAGGAAAGACATATTCTCAGGAACATCAGCTTAGCGGTTAGCACAATCGCTTTACAACACCAGCAATTTCCAAACGGGGTTGGATTCCCACCACTCTTTGTAAAGATTTTGTATATTCTTCCCATGACCATGTGGGTTTCCTCCAGGTGCTCTGGTTTCCTCCCACATTCCAAAGACGTATGGGTTAGGATTAGTGAGTTATAGGCATGTATGCTGGTGTGGGAAGAATGGCAACATGTGTGGGCTGCCCCTAGCACATCTTCGGACTGCGTTGGTTGTTGACACAAATGTTACATTTCACTATATATTTCGATGTTTTGAGGTACATGTGACAAAATAAGTAATTGTTATCTTTAAATTTCCTCTAAAATGCTGCTGGAATCTACCCCAGCCAATGACATAACTGCTTGTTCTTGTTTTGGCTTTGTGTAAGTTTTTGATTGGCTACAATCCTGTAGTCTCTTGAGTTATGCTTATGTTGAAGATGCAAAACTCACACATCTTGAGTGAGGACTTGAATGAAATGGTTGAGTGAGTTCTGAGCTGGGCTCACCCTTTCCCTTCAGAAGATGGTGAAGGCACTTCAAGAAAGCAGCATCCATCCGTAAGGACCCCGCCACCGAGGACTATCCCTCTGCTCCGTACTACTATGAAGGAGGAGGTACAGGAGCCTGAAGACACAAACTCAACATTTTAGTAACAGTTTATTTCTCTCTGCCATCAGATTTCTTAAGACCATAAATGGTCCATGAACCCATGAACATTACCTCAATATTTTTGCTGCCATTTTGCACTACTTACTTTGTATTTCACATTATAATTTGTATGAATAATTTAATGTTTTCCTCTCTGAGGATCGTCACCTTGTCATGGTGGAGAGGCTTGTGAGTTCCCGAGATCCCGAGGGTGACGCTGTCTGGAGCTTAGCTCCTGGTAAGGTCACCCACGGCGGTAAGGTCAAGGGTGAAGTTCCAGACAAAGAGCAATCCAACCAACACCTCAGTGGTGGAGCTGGCACATCACAATGGCAGTGAAGATGGAGGAAGGCTGATGCAGTGAAGGGTTCCCAGTGGCCTTGTATTGAATGCCACTGGATACTGACACCAACCTGTCAAGAACCGTGTGGTGGCAGCCCGTGCATCAGCTTCTCCATGTGAAGCAAAGTCATGCAAAGTTCTCCATTAAGGGAATCCACCCCAATATCCCAGTTTTGTGGATCCAGGATCGGCCTCTACAGCCACCTGAGGACTCACCAATAGACAACCCCTGAGGAGATCATCGTACCCAACTTGAGTGATGGCACAAAAAAATTAATGTATTGCACTGTACTGCTGCAAAAAAACAAATTTCATGAAATGCAGTACTGTGCAAAAGTCTTAGGCATATATATAGCCAAAGTGCCGAAGATTTTTGCACAGTACTGTCGTAAGTTTATGTATTGCACTGTACTTCTGCTGCAAAAAAACCCAAATTTCACGAAATATGTGAGTGATGATAAACCTGATTCTGAAATGGGTCTCTCTTGTGGACTGAGAGTGGGAAGGGGGCAGGGAGAGGGGAATCATGGTTGGGAAAAGGGGAAGGGAGAGGGGTGGGAGAGGGGAGGGCGAGAGAAGCACCAGAGAGACATTCTGTAATGATCAATAAACCGATTGTTTGGGATCAAATGACCTTGCCTGGTGTCTCAAGACTGGGTGTGCCTGCACCCGCACCACCCCCCTCCCGGCCCTGGCGCTTTTTCTCTGCCACTTGTCCCACGCCCCGCCCACAAACTCCACTCTCGCCATTCCCAACATCCTTTGTTTCCACCAGATTTACAAACTTGCTCTCCGCTTCATGTTGACAAATACGGTACTAACCCCTATTGACATCAATGGACCTGGGGTTGAGAGGGTGAACAGCTTTATGTTCATTGGCATATAAATCATCGAGGACCTCTCTTGGTCTGTACATACTGGCTGTGTGATGAAAAAAGCACAACAATGAAGAAGTTCAGCACGAGTCCCCAAATCCTAAGAACTTTCTACAGCAGCACAACTGAGAACATCCTGACTGGCTGCATCGCTGCCTGGTATGGGAACTGTACTTCCCTCAATTGCAGGACTCTGCAGAGAGTGGTGCGGACAGCCCAGTGCATCTGTACGCATGAATGTCCCACTATTCAAGACATTTACAGAGACAGGTGAATTAAAAAGGCCTGAAGGATTATTGGGAACCCGAGTCACCCCAACTTCAAACTGTTCCAGCTGCTACCATCTGGGAAATGGTACGCAGCATAAAAGCCGGGACAGCTCCGGGACAGCTTCTTCCAGCAGGCCATCAGACTGATTAACTCGCGCTGATACAACTATATTTCTATTTTATATTGATTGTCCTGTTGTACATACTATGTATTACATATTACTAATATTTATGCATTGCACATTCAGACAGCGACGTTACGTAAAGATTTTTACTCTTCACTTATGTGGAGGATGTAAGAAATAAAGTGAAATCAATTCAATACTATGCAGAAGACATCCTAGCTATATATATGCCTAAGAGTTTTGCACAGTACTATATGTGAGTGATAATAAACCTGATTCTGATTCTATGACACTTTTTCTGATGAAAGGGGACCTTTCTGTACTGTAAGGACCAGACGTGAAATGTTGCTGATGCCACAAATGAGTCACTTACACCCACTGCACGTCACTGCTCATTGAAACTGCATTTATGTTCTGTTATGGGAAATGGAAATGACAAATGATAAAGTAAAAGACTGCCTCATGAGTTTGAAACACAACAGATTCTACAAATGCTGGAAATCCAGTGCAACACACACAAAATGCTGGACGAACTCAGCAGGTCAGGCAGCTTCTCTGGAAATGAACTCTCGGTACCCCTCCTCCCACCTTGTTTTTCTAGTGTCTTCCCCCTTCCTTGCTAATCCATTAAGAAGAGTCTCGTCCCGAAATGTCGACTGTTTATTCATTTCCATGGACGTTGCCTGACCTGCTGAGTTTCTCCAGCATTTTGTGCTTGTTGCTTTGGATGGTAAGGATTTGGAGGGCTGTTGTCTGGTGCATGTCGATGGGATTAGGCAGAATAACAGTTTGGCACAAACTAGATGGACCAAAGGGTCCGTTTCTGTGCTGTAGTGTTCAATGACTCTATGATGTGGACACAAAACTGGAGAGCAGTGATCATTCTTGGAGGGTGGCCTATGCTTTATTGTTCACAGCAATAAGATCAATAAAAGGAAGTGACATATTCTACGGTCTACAATCCATGTTCCTGTATTCAATCTATCCATTCATTGATTCATTATGTGCTGTGTCATATGACGTAAGCAATCATGGTCTTTCCATGACCAGGATTGGGTTTTTGGTCATTTTTTTCTACAGAAGTGGTTAGCCATTGCCTTCTTCTGGGTGACCCCAGACATTATCAGTACTCTTCAGAGATTGTCTGCCTGGCGTTAGTGATCACATAACCAAGACTTTGATATAGACTGACTGCTCATATGACCATCCACCACTTGCTCCCATGGTTTCACGCGACCTTGATTGGTTGGGGGGCGGGGTGGTGGCAAAGCAGACGTTACACTTTGCCCAATGGTGACCAGTGACCTGCAGGCTAGCGGAGGGAAGGAGTGCCTGACACCTCCTTTGGGAGAGACATATCTCCACCTCACCACCCTTTTTGATCCATTTTTCATTTTATTTAATTGATGAAAATAATACTTAGAGTCAATGAACACTACAACACAGAAGCAAGCCCTTTGGCCCATCTAGTCTGTGCCAAACTGTTTCTCTGCCTAGCCCCATTGACCTGCACCCGGACCATAGCCCTCCTTAGATGGTCATTTACCAATTCTTCAAATAGGTCATCCTGTTGCTGGCTTTGATTGGCCAACAATATTCTGGCAGTGTATGACACTTGTTCGGCTTGTTCGCGGTAATAAGAGAGCTTAAGGTTAAGGAACCCTTAGGGAATAGTGATCACAATATGATCGAGTTCGCATTGAAATTTGAGAGGGAAAAAATAAAATCCAATGTGTTGGTAATTCAGTGGAATAAAGCAAATTACAATGGCATGAGAGGGGAACTGGCCGAAGTTGACTGGAAAGAGATATTTGCAGGAAAGACAGCAGAGCAGCAATGGCTGAAGTTCCTGTGGAAAATGAGGGAAGTGCAAGACAGATATATTCCAAATAAGAAGAAATTTTCAAAGGGAAGAAGGACACTACCGTGGCTGACAAGTGAAGTCAGAGTCAAAGTAAAAGCAAAAGAGAGGGCATACAAGGAAGCCAGAACTAGTGGGAAGATAGAGTATTGGGAAGCTTTTCAAAAATTGCAGAAGGAAACTAAGAAGGTCATTCAGAAGGAAAAGATGAATTATGAGAAGAAGCTGGCGACTAATATCAAAGAAGATACTAAAAGCTTTTTTAAGTATATGAAGGGTAAAAGAGAGTTGAGGGTAGATATAGGACCAATACAAAATGATGCTGGAGATATTGTAATGAGAGATGCCGAGATGGCAGAGGAACTGAATGCATATTTTGCATCAGTATTCACAATGGAAGACGCCTGCAGTATAGTGGACATTCAAGAGTGTCAGGGAAGAGAAGTTTGTGCAGTGAAAATTACGACTGAGAAGGTGCTCAGGAAGCTTAATGATCTGAGGGTGGATAAATCTCCTGGTCCTGATGAAATGCACCCCCGGGTTCTGAAGGAAGTAGATAGAGAGATTGCAAAGGTATTAACAATGATCTTTCTAGAATTGATAGATTCTGGCATTGTACCGGATGACTGGAAAATTGCAAATGTTACTCCACTATTTAAGAAGGGTGGGAGGCAGCAGAAAGGAAACTATAGACCTGTTAGCCTGACATCAGTGTTTGGGAAGCTGTTGGAATCGATTGTTGGGGATGAGATTACAGAGTACCTGGAGGCACATGACAAGATAGGCCAAAGTCAGCATGGTTTCCTGAAAGGAAAATCTTGCCTGATAAACCTACTGCAATTCCTTGAGGAAATTACAAGCAGGGTAGACAAAGGAGATGTAGTAGATGTGGTGTACTTGGATTTTTAGAAGGCCTTTGACAAGGTGCCGCACATAAGGCTGCTTAGCAAGATAAGAGCCCACGGAATTACAGGGAAGTTATTAGTGTGGTGGAGCATTGGCTGGTCGGCAGAAAACAGAGAGTGGGAATAAAGGGATCCTATTCTGGCTGGCTGCTGGTTACCAGTGGAGTTCCACAGGGGTCAGTGTTGGGACCGCTGCTTTTTACGATCTGATTTGGACTACGGTATTAATGGATTTGTGGCTAAATTTGCCGATGATACAAAGATTGGTGGAGGAGCGGGTAGTGTTGAGGAATCAGAGAGACTTAGATAGTTTTGGGGAATGGGCAAAGAAGTGGCAAATGAAATACAATGTTGGAAAGTGTATGGTCATGCACTTTGGTGGAAGAAATTAACGGGCAGACTATTATTTAGATGGGGAGAGAATTCAAAATGCAGAGATGCAAAGGTACTTGGGAGTCCTTGTACAGGATACGCTAAAGGTTAATCTCCAGGTTGAATCAGTTGTGAAGAAGGTAAATACAATGCTGGCATTCATTTCTAGAGGTATAGAATAGAAGAGCAGGGATGTGATGTTGAGGCTCTATAAGGCACTCGTGAGACCACACTTGGAGTATTGTGTGCAGTTTTGGGCTCCTTATTTTAGAAAGGATATACTGACATTGGAGAGGGTTCAGAGAAGATTCATGAGAATGATTCCAGGAATGAAAGGGTTACCGTATGAGGAACGTCTGGCAGCTCTTGGGCTGTATTCCCTGGAGCTCAGGAGAATGGGGCGGGGGGGGGGGAATCTCATAGAAACATTCAGAATGTTAGAAGGGCTGAACAGATTAGATATGGCAAAGTTATTTCCCATGGTAGAGGATTCTAGGGTAAGAGGGCACAACTTCAGGATTGAAGGACGTCCTTTTCGAACTGAGATGTGGAGAAATTACTTTAGTCAGAGGGTGGTAAATCTTTGGAATTTGTTGCCATGAGCGGCTGTGGAGGCGAGGTCATTGGGTGTATTTAAGGCAGAGATAGACAGGTTCTTGATTAGCCAGGGCATCAAAGGATATAGGGAGAAGGCAGGGGAGTGGGGATGACTGGAGGAATTGGATCAGCCCATGATTGAATGGTGGAGCAGACTTGATGGGCTGAATGGCCTACTTCTGCTCCTGTATCTTATGGTTTTATGGCTGCTGAGAGATGAACGTGATGCTTATGGAAGTGAAACAGCTTGTGATTTACAATGACTAATTCCCATTCTCCTGCCTTCTTCCTGTAACCTTTGACGCCCTTACTAATCAAGACTCTATCAACCTCTGCTTTAAATATACCCAATGACTTGGTCTCCACTACCATCTGTGACAATAAATTCCACAGGTTCACCATCCTCTGGGATGAAGAAATTCCTCCTCATCTCTGTTCTAAAGGGTGTCCTATTCTGAAGTTGCGTCCTCTGGTCCTAGACTCCCCCACTATAGGAAACATCTATCTAGGCCTTTCAACATTCGATAGGTTTCAATGAGATCCCTCCTTATTTTTCTGTTACAGGAGCTCATGGTTAGCTAGCAGCCTAAGGCTTGTATCTTGCACCACAGGGGGAGGCCACTCGGCCCATCCCAGCTGCTTTGCTTTTGTGAAAGAGCTATCCATTTCTTTCGGTGGCAATGGCTACTACTGGAGACATCCTTTTAAGAAGAGTGGAGAAAAGTTTAGAGGAGATGTTAAAAGTAGATTTTTAAAAAATTTATATAGAAAGTTGTAAATGCCTAGAATGCATTGTTGGGGGTGATGGTGGAGGCAGATAGATTAGGGACTTTTCAGAGACTTTTAGATAGACACATGGATGAAAGAAAAACAGAGGGCTATGTGGAACGGAAAGGTTAGATTCAAGATTATTTAAGATTCAATATTCAAAATTCAACATTCAAAATTCAAGATTGTTTAATGTCCCAGCACACAATGTAAAGGAGGATGAAATAATTGTTCCTCTGGGTCTGATGCAGGACAAAAAAAAACACAATAAGATGAAGAGCACAATAATTTAAAAAAAACACAATAAATATAAATAGATAAGATAGCTTATATACATAGATTGATTGCATGTCCATAAAGTGACGTTAGGCTCAGGAGTGTCTGTACATGAGGTGACTCTGACAGGAAATGATAAAGTAGTGGTGGTTCGGGGTGTGGAGTGGTGGGTTTGTGGGTGGAGGTGTTGATCAGCCTCACTGCTTGGGGAAAGTAACTGTTTTTGAGTTTGCTGGTCCTGGTGTGGATGCTACGTAGCCTCCCTGATGGGAGTGGGACAGACAGTCCTTGAGCAGGGTGGGTGGGATCCTTCATGATGATACTGGCCTTTTTCCAGCTCCTTTCCGTATATATGTCATTGATAGCATGTAGATTGATCTTGGAGTAGGTTAAAATGTCAGTACAACATCCTGGGCTGAAGGGCTCATTCTGTGTCATGTTCTATATTAATCCCAAATCCTACTCTTTCCCTAGAAGTTTGATCCAATGATCCAATTTCTATTTTTAAACTAAATTTGTTTCAGTCACTCATTTAGGTAGCCTGGTGATTCACTGTAAAAAAAATTCTCACTTCCCCTCTTATTTGTATGCCCAGTCTTTACCACTGGACACCGACTCTCAGAAGTTTTGCCCCTGTTGTCTCAATCAAAACATCTCACTCTCGCGGCCAACAACAACTTCAGGCTACCTTGTGGCAGAGCCTAAACAAAGCTTCCTATCTACTTAAAGTGCCGAATATGCCTGCTGTGGCTTAGCGGGCAAATGTCTCCTGCTTCTGAGTAGCCCTCTGAGTAGGCAAGTCCCACTCGCAAGCAAGTAATCTAGGCCAGCAGTTTCCAACTGTTTTTATGCCATGGACCCCCTTGTCAGTCCAGCGAAACCTATAGACCCCTTCACAAATAAAGTACATAGGATTACAAACCAATTATATTACAGTTAATACAGCTATCAAAATATATTTTTAAAATTGTAGTCTAGTGATATATGTGCTTCTGTATTAATGTATTAAATAACAAGTAGTGGTAAATGATATTTTCAGATATTTGCAACAGCTGTAATGTGATATGAAAATATCTGTGATTTCTGTTGGTGATGAAGTCACAGTTACTGCCAATACTATTGCGATTTACTGCCTACATTCATAATTGAAGGAAATGCTAAATTTCAGTTAGAGGTTGTTGAAAATAAAGCTTTTTTTCATATCCAAGTTTATGGAGCCCTGGAATCTATCCACAGACCCCCGAGAGGTCCATGGACCCCAGGTTAAGAACCCGTGTTCTAGGTTGGCACTCCAGTGCAGTAATGAGGGAGTGCTGTACGCTCTGAGGTACCATTTTTTAATACAATTTTTTCCCTTGTGAGGGGATTCAGGAGTGCCCCGATTAACTGTTTGGAAAGGAGAGAGAGAGAGAGAGACAGTTATTTTCCACCGATATGTTGCTTTTGAAAGGAGAGAGAGAGAGAGAGAGAGAGAGAGAGAGAGAGAGACGAAGATTAACGGTTGGACTGTCACTTTAAGGCATTGGAAGTAACTTTGGATTTTTACTGAGTTTGGAGTTGGAGACAGCACTGAGCAGCTTGTAAGTTGCTATGGTGACCGAAGGCGGTGTTATTTAATGGACACTTGATGTTATGATTTTCAGCAGGTTGTTGATATTTCTTCAAGGACTTGTTTGCCTGCTTGTGCATTTCTTCACAGACCAAGGAAGGAGGGACTCTTTGAATGACAGGTGATGCTCAGCACAAAGAAATAAATAGGTCAGATGATACAGACCTCAGACACATGATCTGGACACTGAATCAGCATTGTTGTGCCCGCAGAGAAAGTGGGTTTTGGAGGATCGATCAGGCGGATCGATACAAATTGCTATTCCAACGGTAAAGAAGGGGTTGACTGGTGGGGAGTTGTCTATGTGTCCACCCTTGCCGGGGTGATAGCTCCACCACAGGAAAACCGGTCCCCCTGGTTAAAGTCACAGTCGGTGACTTGTAAAGGATTTCGGAGGGCGACAAGAAGATCGACGGCATCAGCTCACTCTCTCTCTCTCCCCCCCACACATCACTACTCAACTAAATACCACGAACTGAAATTAACTTTACTCAACATCGTAAGACTGTATCTTTTTACCCCTAGACTTAAAGAGACTTGGTTTTCATACATATATATTCCACACTTACTTTTATATATAATCATTGCTAACCTGTTTGATTTGTCTACATTTATATTGCTGTATTGCTTAGTTACTAATAAATATTATTAGTTTATAGCAATACTGGACTCCAAAGTGTTTTCCATTTCTGCTGGTTCTTTATTCCCGTCATGGGGTACGTGACACCCTCACTATCTTTTTTCTCTTTTTTGCACTAGTTATTTAATTTATTTTTGACATGTACTTATTGTAATTTACAGTTTTACAGTTAGTATTGCAATGTACTACTGTTGCAAAACAACAAATTTCATGACATCTGTCAGTGATATTAAACCTGATTCTGAATCTTGTGGTATCGGTTTACTGGTTTATTATCATCACGTGTACCGAGATACAGTGAAAAGCTTGTATTACACACAGTTCATCCAGATCAAAGCATTACACAGTGCATTGAGGTAGAAAAGTACAAAAGTACAGTAAATTTTATTATTAAAGTACATTTATGTCACCATATACAACCCTGAGATTCATTTTCTTGTGGGCATACTCAATAAATCTATAGAATAATAACCATAACAGAATTAGTGAACGACCCCCAAACTAGGTTATTCAACCAGATTGCAGAAGACAGCAAACTTAGCAAATACAAAAGAAGAAGCAATAATATTAATAAATAAGCAATAGATATTGAGATGAAGTGTCCTTGAAAGTGAGTCCATTGGTTGTGGGATAACTTCAAGGATGAGGAAAATGAAAATGAGACCTAGTGCTTTCCCGGTGTATATGATAAATAAGCTCTTCTCGGGCTTTGCGCCGGGTATAGTTATCGATTATAACCAATGTTTCAATGACAAACTCTGTCATCTTCTTCAAGGACGATGCCTGGGTAAGTCTAGTCTGGAGGAATACAGGGGCATACCTTGCCCAGGCATCATCCTCGAAGAAGATGGCAGAGTTTGCCAATGAAACATCAGTTATAATCGCTACCTGTACCTGGCTTGAAGCCCGAGGACAGTTTATTCGAAGATAAGTGAAGTTATCCCCTTTCGTTCAAAAGCCTGATGGTTGAAGGGTAGCAATTGTTCTTGAACCTGGTGGGGTCAGTCCTAAGGTTCTAGTACGTTCTTTGATGGCAGCAGCAAGAAGAGAGCATGTCCTGGGTGGTGGGAGTCTCTGATGATGGATGCCACTTTTCTGCAACAGCATTTTATGTAGATCTACTCAATGGTTAAAGCAGTTTCAGAATGCAGAATAAAATGTAACAGATACAGAGAAAGTGCAGTGTAGGTAAACAGTAAAGTGCAAGATCACATCGAGGTAGATTGTGAGGTCAAGAGTTCATCTTATCATCCAAGAAGTCTATTAAAGTGTCTGATAACAGGATAGAACTGTCCTTGAGCCTGATGGTATGTGATTTGAGGCTTTTGTACCTTTGGGAGAGGGGAGGGGGAGGAGAGAGAATGTCTGGGGTGGGTGGGCTGTTGATTATGCTGAGGCAGCAGGAAGTATAGACAGAGTCCACAGAGGGAACTTTGTTGAGACACTAATGTGGGCCTCTTCTGCTTTCTAGAATAGTCATAGCAGATCTCACGATGTGACCAGAGAAGTCCAACGGTGTTCTTTCTGTTCAGAAATATTTCCCTGTTAACATAGATCACCAATATACTTATACTCAGTGGCCATTTTATTAGACGCCTCCTGTAGCTAATAGAGTGGCCACAGTGCTTGTTCGTGATTTTCTGTTGTTGTAGACCATCCACTTCAAAGTTCAACATGTTGTGCATTCAGAGATGCTCTTCTACACACCACTGTTGGTTAATTGAGTTACCTTCAGCTTCCTGTCCGCTTAAACCAGTCTGGCCATTCTCCTCTGTCCCCTCTATTATCAAGGTGTTTTTGCCCACAGAACTGCCGCGCATTAGATGTTTTTTTTTGTTTTGGCACCATTCTCTGTAAACCCTAAAGACTGTTGTGCGTGTAAATCCCAAGAGAACTGCAGTTTCTGAGATACTCAAACCACCCTGTCTGGCACCAACAATAGTTGGATGCATCAGCAAGGGAGATGAGGCTGAGTACAAGGCTACGGTAAGTTAGTTTGTCACATGGTGTGAGCAGAATTATCTGCAGCTTAATGTGAAAAAGACTAAGGAGCTGGTGGTAGACTTGAGGAGAGCTAAGGTACCGGTGACCCCTGTTTCCATCCAGGGGGTCAGTGTGGACATGGTGGAGGATTACAGATACCAGGGGATACAAACTGACAATAAACTGGACTGGTCAAAGAACACTGAGGCTGTCTACAAGAAGGGTCAGAGCCATCTCTATTTCCTGAGGAGACTGAGGTCCTTTAACATCTGCCTGACGATGCTGAGGATGTTCTACAAGTCTGTGGTGGCCAGTGCTATCATGTTTGCTGTTGTGTGCTGGGGCAGCAGGCTGAGGGTGGCAGACACCAACAGAATCAACAAACTCATTCGTAAGGCCAGTGATGTTGTGGGGATGGAACTGGAGTCTCTCACGGTGGTGTCTGAAAAGTGGATGTTGTCCAAGTTGCATGTCATCTTGGTCAATGTTTCCCATCCACTACATAATGTACTGGGTGGGCACAGGAGTACATTCAGCCAGAGACTCATTCCACCGAGATGCAGCACAGAGCATCATAGGAAGTCATTCCTGCCTGTGGCCATCAAACTTTACAACTCCTCCCTTGGAGGGTCAGACACCCTGAGCCAATAGGCTGGTCCTGGACTTATTTCATAATTTACTGGCATAATTTACATATTACTATTTAACTATTTATGGTTTTATTACTATTTATTATTTATGATGCAACTGTAACAAAAACCAATTTCCCCTGGGATCAATAAAGTATGACTATGACTATGACTATGACAATCATTCCAGAGTCAACGTCACTTAGATCACATTTCTTCACCACTCTGCTGTTTAATCTCAACAACAAATGAACCTCTTGACCATGTCTCCATGCTTTTATGCACTGAGTTGCTACCACATGATTGGCTGCTGAGATATTTGCATTAACAGGTGTACCTAATAAAATGGCCACTGAGTGTAGATCAGCTGGTCATTATAACATTGCTCTTTGTGGAATTTTGCTGCACAAGGCTTTTCTACCCCTGTGGAAAGGTTTCATTCTAAGCTATTCTGAGCTTGTGATGACTGCTCGATAAAAACACGTCTGCCTGTTAATTGCTTTTAATGTATTGACTTTTCAGACTATCCTGATGCATTTTCCATCTGTAATGACATTATGGCCAGCTGGCTCATGGAGTGCTTACAGCAACCCTCTGTTTAATCAATATTGAGGTATTACACTTGTTTATCCTCAATCATTTTATGGGATAAAGATTGTACGTCCACATCTGATTATTGCATTGACAGAATAAATGAATTTTTATTTTATTTTTATTTAGAGATGCAGCGCGGAACAGGCCCTTCTCATCCAATGAGACGTGCCACCCAGTAAATCTTAGATTTAACCCTAGCCTAATCACAGGTCAATTTCGTCATCATCATTATGTGCCGTATCCTATGATGTGGACAATCATGGTCTTTCTATGACCAAGATTGTTTTTGACAAATTTTTCTACAGAAGTGGTTTGCCATTGCCTTCTTCTGGGCAGTGTCTTTACAAGATGGGTGACCCCAGCTATTATCAATACTCTACAGAGATGGTCTGCCTGGCGTCAGTGGTCACATAACCAGGACTTGTGATCTGCACCGGCTGCTCAAACGACTGTCCAGCACCTGCTCCCATGGCTTCACGTCACCCTGATCTAGGAGCTAAACAGGTATTTCACCTTGCCCAAGGGTGATCTGCGGGCTAACGGAGGGAAGGAGCACCTCACACCTCCTTTGGATTTGCCCCACCGCCCATCAGGACAATTTACAATGATCAATTAGCCTACAAACCAGTATGTCTTTGGACTGTGGGAGGAAATCCATGCACATATGGGAACAAAGTGCAAACGTTCTTACAAAGGACAGCAGAATTGAACTCTGAACTCCGATGACCCAAGCTGTAATAGCATCACGGTAACCACTACACTACTGTGGCACCCAAAGCTCACCCTACCAGACCCCAGCCAACTTTTTACACATAATCCTCAATCAAGCTTTTTTTCCCTTTGGAGCCAACTGCAAACAATCGGATTTATTGAACTAGACCTATAAATCCTTTCATGCCTGATGTGTTTTAAAGGAGCCCTAGTCCTTGTTTTGAACTCAGTAGCAAACCGCTAGTGTGATATAATGGTCTTCTACAAATTGAACAAAGACTGACCTGGTGTTGAAGTAGTGTGTTTATATATGTCACCATATACAACCCTGAGATTCATTTTCAGCAGATCTATAGAACAGTAACTCTAACAGGATCAATGAAAGGTCAGCCAGAGTGCAGAAGACAACAAACTGTGCCAATGTAAATATAAATAAATAGCAATAAATAACAAGAACATGTCATAATGAGATAAAGAGTCCTTAAAATGAGATCATTGGTTGTGGAAACTCACAATGATGGGGCAAGTGAGTGTAATTATCCCCTTTTGTTCAAGAGCCTGATGCTTGATATGTAGTAAATGTTCTGCCAGCTGGTGTGAGTCGTGAAGCACCTGTACGTTCTACCTGAAGAGAGCATGTCCTGGGTGGTGAGGATCTCTGCTGATGGAGGCTGCTTTCCTGCGACAGTGTTTATGTAGGTGTGCTCAATGGTTGGGAGGGTTCTACCTGAGGTGTACTGGGCCAAATCCACTACCGCTTGTAGGATTTTCCATTCAAAGGTATTGGTGTTTCCATACCAGGCCATGATGCAGACAGTCAATATATGAGGGGAGATTATAAGTTCGTGGCCTAAGGTAGAAGGAGTCAATTTTAGAACACCTAGCACATTTATTTTTCAATATAGGCCCCTCCTACATGTACACACTTAGTCCAGTCCAGCGGTCTTGGAGCACACGGATCTTGGACCTCCAGAAAGTGCCCACAGCAGGGGTGATTGATAAGTTCGTGGCCTAAGGTAGAAGGAGATGAGTTATACAGCTCTCGTTACATGCACAGGCAGTTCAACTCTTTGAGTGATTATGCAGAAAGTTTGAGGTTAATAACTCATCAGGGGTGATTGATAAGTTTGTGGCCTGCGGTAGAAGGAGATGAGTGCTGGATCCAGGACAGGTCCTCTGAAATAGTAACACCCGGGAGTTGAAAGTTGCTGACCGCCTGCATCACTGATCCTTTGATGAGGAATGGCTCATGGAATGATGAGCGAGCCTCTCCTGAATTCTATAATCAGCTCCTTGGTTTTGCTGACTTTGAGTAAGAGGTTGTTGTTGTGGTGCCACTCAGCCAGATTTTCAATCTCCCTCCTGTGTGCAGATTTGTCACCACCTTTGATTCGTCCCACAACTCTGGAAATCCAGAGTTAACACACAACATGCTGGAGGAACCCAGCAGGCCAGGCAGAGTCTATGAAGAGGATGTAATGAGTTCTTCGGGCAGGAAGCCCGAGAGTGTGGAACTCCGAGGGTTTTAGAGTCCCCGAATAGGTTAGTTGCTGTTTAATGAGAATTGTTAATCGTTTAGAGTTCCTTGTGTTTTTCTCAAGTGACCTGCTCTCCCTAATGCGGTGTTCTGGAGCTTTCTGTTTAAGCTTGTTAAGTTTATTTTAATAGGATTGGGTTTTTGTGTTACTTGTATTATTTAAACGGGTGCCTGATTGCAGCTAATCACGGGGACGGGACCTAGTTTGAAAACGTTACTTCTCACCATGTCACTTGGCCGAGCCACCGATGTTCTTTTGGAATTAGTACGTATAAACTCTCATTTCCATCTCTACGTTGGAGTCTGCTTTTCCTTTATTGCCAATATTGCCAGCGCACATCATGACAGGGAACTAAAGAGACAGCGTTTTGGACCAAACCCCTTCATCAGGACTGAAAAGGAAGGGGGAAGAAGCCAGAATAAGAAGGTGAATGGAGGGGGGAGGAGTACGAGCTGGCAGGTGAGAGATGAGACCAGGTGAGGGGCAAGGTGGGGATGAAGTGAGAAGCTGGGAGGTGAGAGGTGTGAAAAAGTAAAGGGCTGGAGAAGCAGGAATATGATAGGTGAGGAGAGTGGACAATAGGAGAGGGGGAAGGAGGAGTGGCACCACAGTGAGGTGGTAGGCAGGTGAAGAGTAGGGGGGGAAGTAAGTGGGGAGCCAGATGGGGAACGGAAAAAGAGAGGAGCAGGAGGGGAGGAGGGGTGATTTATTGCTTGTTGTATTCTGTGTTGTTCTGCTGAGCACTGTGCCATGTTACGTTGGTGCCAGAAGCATAGTGACACTTGCAGGCTTCCCCCATCATCATTAGTTTGTGTCTCAACTCACACAAGATGCTGGAGGAACTCAGCGGGTCAGGTAGCATCTATGGAAAAGAGTAGATAATCGATGTTTCGGGTCGAGACCCTTCTTCAAGACTTTAGGTTTGTGGTGGCTGTTGACGGAAACAATGCATTTCACTGTATGTTTTGAATCTGAAAACTGTCGTAGTGGAACAAGTGGAGGGACTGATGGGGTGAGAGGAGATATAGGGAGCAGTTAAGCAGGGGCTCTGGGGCAGGTAGTAAGGTTGAGGCCTTGAATTGTGGGCTATGAGCTGAAGAGAGAGTAAGGGTATCAAGGGATTTTGGGCAGGAGAGCTCAAGAGTTGGACCGGGACACCGAGGGTTGAGGATGTGTTGGGTGGAGGGTTTGGAAAAACACTAGGTCTGGGATCAGGTAGCGAGGAGTGGATAGAAATGCTTGAGCATGAGGCTTGAGATGGAGTGTAAGAACTCCAACAGCAAGTAGTGATAGCAGCCAACAGTAGGAAGATGGTAGTGAAGAGTCGGTGGTAAGTCATAGTCATAGTCATAGTCATACTTTATTGATCCCAGGGAGGAATTGGTTAAGGAAGGCAAATTTAGTGTTAGCATTCATTTCCAAAGGACTAGAATATAAAAGCAAGGATGTAATGTTAAAGCTTTATAAGGCATTAGTCAGTGCAAACTTGGAGTATTGTGAGCAGTTTTGGGCCCCTTATTTCAGAAAAAAATATGCTTTCATTGCAAAGGATCCAGAGGAGGTTCGTGAGAATGATTCTGGGAATGAAAGGGTTAATGTATGAGGAGTGTTCAATAGCTCTGTACTCACTGGAGCTTAGAAGAATGAGGGGGATCTCATTGAAATCCATTGAATATTAAAAGGCCAAGATAGAGTAGGCCAGGATGGAGAGGCTGTTTCCTATAGTGGGGAAGTCTAGGACCTGAGAACACAGCCTCAGAATAGAAGGATGTCTCTTTAGAACAGAGATGAGGAGGAATTTCTTCAGAGGTGACCCTGTTTGTATGTGTTAATCTGTGGAATTCATTGCCAGACAGCTGTGGAGGCCGTCATTGGGTATATTTAAAGTGGAGGTTGATAGGTTCTTGATTAGTCAGACGGTGTCAAAAGTTACAAGGAGAAGGCAGGAGAATGGGGTTGAGAGGTATAATAAATCAGCCTTGAATGAATAGTGGAGCAGGCTCGATGGGCCAAATAGCCTAATTCTGCTCATGTTTTATAAAGAAGTCCCTCTGACGAGGTCATCAGGTCAGATACAGTGACCATAATCCAAAATCCAGACAGTTCTCTTAAAATAATGCAGATAGCTATCCTTCTCAGTCTTGTTAAGGTTTGCATTTATGTTACCGTCACCATGGTTAAACAAATTAAACTTGTTAAGTGACATCACTCAGATGACTAACATCCTCCAAGCAAACGTGACTCAAATATGGAAATTCAGAGATATATTTGGCCATCTGCTTGATTTGCTGACGGAAAGTGAAATAGCCAGGAGCGCTGATAATGACAGTACACAGGCTATCAGTCTGACAGCCTCACCTCCATTTTACTGGAAGACTGCTGGATTACTAATTCGGACCTTAACATCAGAATCAGAATCAAGTTTGTTAGTACTGACATAAGTTGTGAAATTTATTTGTTGTTTTGAGGCAGCAGTACATTGTAATACACAAAAATTACTATATGTTACAATAAAAAATATTTTTTAGAAGTAGAGCAAAAAGAGAGCAAAAGGTGAGGTGGTGATCAGGGGTTCATGTGCTATTCAGAAATATGATTAAGAAGATGTTCCTAAAACATTGAGTGTGTGGCTTCATTCCTCCCTGATGGTAGTAATGAGAAGAGAGCGTGTTCTGGACAGTGAGGATCCTTCATGAAGGATGCTGCCTTCTTGAGTCATCTCCCTTAGAAGATGTCCTCAATGGCTAATCAACTGCAGATAGTGATGGTATTTCAGTTTAAATTCATTTGCGTAGCTTACAAAAGATCTCCAGAATACTTATCCAGTATTAAGTACTAAATCTCAAGCTGTCTCAGATGAGCATAGTTTGTCAGAATGGTAGGCCGTTTGACTATGAAGAGGATTTCACTAAGAGCCTTGTTGCATGTTCACTCTATGATCAGGAATGAAGGTGTCTACCTGCTACATTGCGGGGAATTTTAAAGATTGACGTTAGCCCTCCCTGCTACTCCAAAGCAGACGTGGGTCACTGGAATAACACATACAAAATGTCAGAGGAACTCAGCAGGTCAGGCAACATCTCTGGAAAGGAATAAGCAGTCGACAATTTGGGAATGACCCTTCGTCAGGACTCAGCCCGAAGAACATTGACCGTTTATTCCTCTCCATAGATGCTGCCTGAGCTGTTGAGTTCCTCCAACATTTTGTTCAATAGGTTCAATAGGTACATTTAATGTCAGAGAAATGTATACAATATACATCCTGAAATTCATTTTCTTCACAAACATCCATGAAAATAGAGAGTGCCCCAAACAATGAATGACAGTTAAATGTTAGAACCCCAAAGCACCCCCCCTTTCCCACACACAAGCAGCAGCAAGGCAACGAACCCGCTCCCACTAGCAAAAAGCATCAGCGCTCCCCACCGAGCACGCAAATATGCAGCAAAGCATCAATAAAGACACAGACCTGCAGTGCCCCAAAAGCTACTCCGGTAATTCGACATACCACAGGCTCTCTCTTTCTCTCTCCCTAATAAGGGAAAAAGAGGTGACCCTGTTTGTATGTGTTACTCTGGATTTCCAGCATCTGCAGAATCTCTTGTGCTTATGGTGAGGCATCATTCCCATGAGGTTGCCAGCTGAACTTGGATCCGTTGCATCATTGGGGATGTAGGCCTTGTAATGCCTTGCTGGGAAAATGTTGATGGTGCCTGGTGAGATTAATGTTTGGGGATTACCCTGCTGATAAGTCACAGATAAGTAACACCACAGTGAGAACAGTTTTGTTTTGGAGATACCATAAAACATAAGAGCAGAATTAGACCACTTGGCTCATTGAGTCTGCTCTACCATTTGATCATGGCTGATGTATTATCCCTCTCAATCCCATTCTCCTGCCTTCTCCCCGTAGCGCCTGGTAAAGGTGTCTAGCCAGGTGTCGCCACACTGTAGATGCTATATAAATGTAAAATATTGTTATATACAAAACTGTGAGGGGTATTATAACAGTTTTAAGGAGAGGTTTAATATGTTAGGAATTTACTGCTTGGAGCATCGGAGAATGGGGGGAGATTTGATAGAGGTATAGATAGAATAAACACAAGCAACACACATAAAAGTTGCTGGTGAACGCAGCAGGCCAGGCAGCATCTCCAGGAAGAGGTACAGTCGACATTTCGGGCTGAGACCCTTTGTCAGGACTAACTGAAAGAAGAGCTAGTAAGAGATTTGAAAGTGGGAGGGGAAGGGGGAGATCCGAAATGATAGGAGAAGACAGGAGGGGGAGGGATGGAGCCAAGAGCTGGACAGGTGATTGGCAAAAGGGATATGAGAGGATCATGGGACAGGAGGCCCAGGGAGCAAGAAAAGGTGGGGGGGAGCCCAGAGGATGGGCAAGGGGTATAGTGAGAGGGATAGAGGGAGAAAAAGGAGAGAGCGAGAAAGAATGTGTGTATATAAATAAATAATGGATAGGGTACGAAGGGGAGGTGGGGCATTAGCGGAAGTTTGAGAAGTCAACGTTCATGCCATCAGGTTGGAGGCTACCCAGACAGAATATAAGGTGTTGTTCCTCCAACCTGAGTGTGGCTTCATCTTTACAGTAGAGGAGGCCGTGGATAGACATATCAGAATGGGAATGGGATGTGGAATTAAAATGTGTGGCCACTGGGAGATCCTGCTTTCTCTGGCGGACAGAGCGTAGGTGTTCAGTGAAACGGTCTCCCAGCCTGCGTCGGGTCTCGCCAATATATAGAAGGCCACATCGGGAGCACCGGACGCAGTATATCACCCCAGTCGACTCACAGGTGAAGTGTCGCCTCACCTGGAAGGACTGTTTGGGGCCCTGAATGGTGGTGAGGGAGGAAGTGTAAGGGCATGTGTAGCACTTGTTCCGCTTACAAGGATAAGTGCCAGGAGGGAGATCGGTGGGTAGGGATGGGGGAGACGAATGGACAAGGAAGTCGCCTAGGGAGCGATCCCTGCGGAATGCGGGGGGGGGGGAGGGAAAGATGTACTTAGTGGTGGGATCCCGTTGGAGGTGGCGGAAGTTACGGAGAATAATATGTTGGACCCGGAGGCTGGTGGGGTGGTAGGTGAGGACCAGGGGAACCCTATTCCTAGTGGGGTGGCGGGAGGATGGAGTAAGAGCAGATGTGCGTAAAATGGGGGAGATGCATTTCAGAGCAGAGTTGATGGTGGAGGAAGAGAACGCAAGCAAGCTTTTTCTACTGCATTTGGGTGAAACTAGAACTCGAAGTCATAGGTTAAGTTTGAAAGTTGAAATATTTCAGGGGAACCTGAGGAGGAGCTTCTTCATTGAGGGTTGTGAGAGTGTAGAGCGAGTTGCAAGAGGTGGATGCGGGTTCAAGTGCAACATATAAGAGAAGTTTGGATAAATACATGGATGGGAGAGTTATGGAGGGCTATGGTCCAGATGCAGGTCGATGGGAATGGGCAGACTAATTGTTCAGTATGAACTAGATGGGCTGAAGGGCCTGTTTCTGTGCTGTAGTGCTCTGTGACTCTATGACATAGGAAATGGTCAATCAGAAGTCCAGTGATCAAGGCTCAATTGTCAGAGCCCCGAATCAGTGAACCGTGGGGAAATCGAAGGCCCAATGCTTGTGTAAGGCCTGTTTCTGGGCTATGGTGTCTATGAATCCCCCTAGAAAGAGAAGTTAAATTCATTGGGGAAGTATGTATTCCTGAGTCATGTTTCAAATTAGGCCAAAGCAGTGGGAGATAATTTTAAATTGATTAAAATTAGGCTGAAAAGGAAATGTTTCCTCACTCAAGTGGATTTGGGATATTCTAAATGCACCTGGATGTTATAATGAGAGAATCAATGTGACTCAAATGATGAACATTAGCATCCCTGTGGCTTTTCCTCAAGTTATTAGATCTTATGGATTTAATTATGAATCTTCTACTTATTGCTTTAATCATTGCTGTAGTGGGTGGCAGGGTGGGGATACACCTCTACCAAAGGAGGTGTAAGGTGCTCCTTCCCTCTGCTGGCCATTGGGCAAGGTGTAGCACCTGCTTAGCTCCCCGATCAGGGCAGGGTCACGTCAAGCCACGGGAGCAGGTGGTGGACGGTCATATGAGCAGCTGGTGAGCTGATGCATATCACTAGTCCTGGTTATGTGACCACTGATACCAGGCAGACAATCTCTGAAGAGTATTGATAATGGCTGAGGTCACCTGTCTTGTAAAGACACTGCCTTTATAAGAAGAAGACAATGGCAATCTATTCCTGTCGAAAAATTTGCCGAGAGCAATCATGGTCATGGATAGAGGGAAGACCATGATTGGCTACGTCATACAGCACTTGATGATGATGTGGCAAGCCAAAACCCAATCACAATCATCACACCAAAGCTCCAAAATCTAATTAATCTCAGTTTAAACTCACACCATTGTTCCTGTAGCATATATTTTCTGTTTAATCTTTCTATTTGATCAAAGATTACAGTAATTCAAATGATTAAATCTGTATCTTCAATTACCAGACTTGATGGCTTTTCACTAGGTAACCTCTCCTCTGCAAAAACCTATCAATTTCTGGTTTGAACAGGTGGCAGAGTGGTCAAAATGCAGAATACTTGTGCTGAACATCCAGAACCTTATGCTCAAAACCCACCAGAGACTGATGGAGTTAGTTCACCAGAGCATAGAAAGCAGAATGATACAGCACAGGATCAGGCCATTTGACTCACTCTATCAATACAGAAGTACACTAACCCCTTCTACCTGCACATCAGAATCTGGCCTATTGCTGCAGACGGCTGTGTAGGCTAAGCCACTGGGTATATTTAAAGCAAAAGTCATTATGTGCCGCATCGTATGACGTGGGCGATCATAGTCTACCAATGACTATGATTGTTCTTGATTAATAAGAGCACCAAACGTTACAGAGAAAAAGCAGATGAGTGGGGTTGAGAGGGATAATAAATTAGCCATTAATAAATCAGACAGAGCATACTCGATGGGCTGAAAGGCCTATTTCTGCTCCTATGTCAATGGTTTCAGAATCAGAATCAGGTTTAATATCTCTGGCATATGTCGTGAAATTTGTTGTTATGCAGCAGCAGTACAATGCAATACATAGTAATAAAAACTAAATTACAGTCAGAAGTGTATATACATTTAAAAAGTTAAATTAAATTAGTGCAAAAAGAGAAAAAACAGTAGCGAGGTAGTGTTCATGGGTTCAATGTCCATTGCAGAGTGGAAGAAGCCTATGTCAAGCTATTCCAAAGTCTTATTATCACTGACCCGGTGGCAGCAGTATGGTGCAAGACTTAAAAATTGCTATAAGTCACAAAATTAAATAAATAAACAGCGTAAAAGACAAATAACAAGGTAATGTGCATGGATTGTACAGGAATTCGATGGTGGGCGGGAAGAAGCTCACTGAGTGTTGCTCTTCAAACTCCAGTCCCTCCTCCCCGACGGTTGCAATAAGAATGTATGTCCTGATGGTGGGGCTCTTTAATGATTGATGCCACCATCTTGAGCTGTAATTCTGATTCCCCTTCCCATTCTGACATGTTGGTCCATGGCCTCCTTTTGTGCCAAGATGAGGCCACCCTCAGGATGGAGGAGCAGCACCTTATATTCCATCTGGGTAGCCTCCAACCTGATGGCATGAATATCGATTTCTCCTTCTGGTAAAAAAAATCCCTCCTTTTCCCCTCTTCTTCAATTCCCCACTCTGGCCTCTGACTTCATCTCACCTGCCTATCACTGTGCCCTGGACCCCCTTCTTGTTCCCTTTCTCCTATGGTCCACTTTCCTCTCCTATCAAATTCATTCCTCTCCAGCTTTTTACCTTTCCTACCCACCTGGCTTCACCTGTCACTTCTAACTATCCTCCTTCTCCTTCCCCACCGTTTTATTCTGGCGTCTTCCCCTTCCTTTCCAGTCCTAAAGAAGAGTCTCAGCCCGAAATGTCAACTGCTTATTCCTCCCCATAGATACTGCCTGACCTGCTGATTTCCTCCAGCATTTTGTGTGTGTTACTTCTTGAGGCATTGCCTCTTGACTATGTCCTCAATGGTAGGGAGGCTAGCGCTGGCTGATTCTGCGGTCCTCTACAACCTCTTTCCATCCTGTGCATTGGCGACAGTGATGCAACCTGTCAGAATGCTCTCAACCATACATCTGTAGAAATTTGCAACAATCTTGTGGCTATGTGCACATCATGATCCATAGCCATCTATTCTCTGCATAGTCATGTTCAAAGTTCAAAGTTCAAAATACATTTAGTATCCAAGTGCACATATGTCACCAGATACAACTCTGAGATTCATTTTCCTGTCGGCATTCACAGTAAATATGATTAAAATAATAAAGCAATAAATATTGAGAACATGAGATGAAGGGTCCTGAAAGTGAGTTCATATGTTGTTGGAGCAGTTCATTGTTCAGTGAAGTTGAGTGTAGTTATCCCCTCTGTCCAAGAGCCTGATGATTGAGGGGTAGTAACTGTTTCTGAACCTGGTGGTGTGTCCAGAAGCTCCTGTGCTCACTTTGTGATGGCAGCAGTGAGAAGAGAGCACGGCCTGGGTGCTGGTTGTCCCTGATGATGGATGCTGCTTTCCCGTGACAGCGCTTTGTGTAGATGGGCTCAATGGTGGGAGGGCTTTACCCGTGATAGACTGGGCTGTATCCACTAGTTTTTGTAGGCTTTTCCACTCAGGAGCATTGGTGTCAGGATGTCTTTCTGGTGCTTCCTGCTTCCTCCCATCTCCCTTTCCCTTTTCCCAACCATGATTCCCCTCTTCCTGCCCCCTTCCCACCCTCAGTCCACAATAGACACCCATATCAGAAGCAGGTTTATCATCACTCAGATATGTCATGAAATTTGTTTTTTTTTGGTGGCAGCAGTACAGTGCGATACATAAAATTACTACTGTGCAAAAGTCTTAGGCACCCTAGCGATGTGTGTTATTGTGTTTTTACGCTGCATTGGATTCAGAGTAACAAACATTTCACTCTCCTTTACACTTGTGCGCTGAAGAATGACAATAAACAATCTTGAATCTTGAATTGGGATTGGTTTATTACTGTCACATGTACCGAGTGAAAAATTGCCTTGCATATTGTTCATACAGATCAAATCATTACACAGTTCATTGAGGTAGAACAAGGTAAAACAATAACAGGATGCAGAATAAAGTCTAAGAGCCACAGAGAAAGTGCAGTCCAGGTAGACAATGAGGTGCAAGATCATAACAAGGTAGATTGTGATGTCAAGAGTCTAGCTTATCAGACTAGGGAAACATGCAGTAGTATTATAACAATGGGGTAGAAGCTGTCTTTAAACTTGCTGGTTGGTGCTTTCAGGCTTTTGTATCTTCTGCATCATGGGAAAGGGGAGAAGGGGGAATGTCTGGGGTGGGTGGTGTCTTTGATATTGCTAGTTGCTTTACCGAGGCAGAGGCCATGGAGGGGCAGCTGTGTCCATAACTCTCTGCAGTTTTTCGCAGTCGTGGGCAGAACAGTTGCCTTACCAAGCCGTAGGAAGTGCCGATCCCTAGGGGGAAGGGGTGGAGAATGGGATTCGTTAAATTGTTCTTGGATGGAGCCAGATGACACTCAATGGTTTGAAAGGCACCTTTCTGGCCCTTTAACAATTCTATGATCCTAGTGAGAGACATGGCTAACAGAAAACGTCAATCACCCAGAGAAAAGCAAACTAAAATCTTGGAATAATTGCAACTAAAGATATATACACAGACACCTCGTCCCCTGCCAAAAATGTTAATTAGTTTTATGTGTAATTGGTACATTATTAGATTCACTATTAATTATATAAATCACATCCTTGATGTCAATTTTTGTAACAGGCAGTAAATTTTGTAAACAAATTCCTATACTGATTGCCTAATTAATTGTGCAATTAAAATTCCATTTCCAATTAAAAACATCAGGATGCCTGAGTTGTAATTACCCAAACAATAAAAGATAGTTTGCCTTTTGTGAATGGGAGAGAAGCTGTACCGGGAGCGGTTTGACGTGGCACAGTAGGCAGCAGTGACCCAGGTTGAATTCCTGCCGATACCTGTAAAGAGTTCGTATGATCTCCCTGTGACCGCGTGGGTCTTCCGCCCATGCTCTGGATTCCTCCCATATTCCGAAGACATCCAGG